>NC_134716.1:71515000-71837500 GCF_049634645.1 Pelodiscus sinensis
AGGTCTTAACAAAGACATTAATTAGGGCAGAGTCCCTAATGCGAGCCTAGTGTTTGGGGATGGGAGCTCTGCAGGATAGGAGGCCCAGGGAGTGGCGAAGTAGCCTTTCCCTCAATGTGATGCTCTTTGATGAATGAAAATATCACAGCTTTACACCAATGTTGCAAAATATGCAGTCTTAATGGGCCTAGGCAAGTTCTTATTAGACAGAAGGAAAAAGGGAGCAGAGGGGAAAGAAGATAGGAAAGGAAAAGATACATTTGGGCTGCGTCTAGACTGGTATGATTTTGCGGAAATACTTTGCGCAAATTCAAATGGCCAGTGTAGACAGCTGGCAAGTTTGTGTGCAAAATCTTGTCAGTCTAGAAGCATCCTTGAAGTGTGTGGTGGGGAGGGAGTGGAGAGACATTGCCTACTCCAAGTCCAACTAAATCTTGTACACCATGTGGGATGTGGTAATGTCATCTGGGTTCTTTTCTCTGTCCTAGCCTGGTCAGGGTATCTTCTAATCCTGAGATGTTACAGTGCCATCACTCTGGACCTAATGATCCCAGGAGACGGTAGAGGTGACACCCATGATGGTGAATTGTGCTGCTTCTCCTTCTCTTGCTTTAGTCAGCCAGCATCATAGTAGCCAACTTTCCCCAACAAAGTCTGTTTGAGGACCCCAGAAGGTGGATCCTAATATAAGCTCTCACCACAAACGCTTCCATTACTTCGCCTCTATCAAGACTTCAGGCATCCTGCCTCTGTGAATTGCTCTTTATATTGCCTCCCCTAAATGGCATCAAAACTTCCATTGCTGGCTGACCTATATCTCTTCCCCAACTGAAGGAAAAGAGCAAATGCACCACACTTTCTAGCCCATTACTGCCCCTCTAATTAATGATAAATTCATGTAGTGCATAGAGTGTGCTGAAATCTGTAGACATGTCCCATACTGTATTGTAGGTCTCTTCCTGAGGTTGCTACTCTGTCAACAGCATTCTCTTCTTACAAAAAATTACCCAGGCCATTTGGACTTTTCTGTAGTCTTGGGGCTGAATTTAATGATTTGAAACAGGGGTATCCATGACAGATGTCCAACTGAAAGACTGAGATTTGGATTTTTAAAGATGGTTTCTAATTGGGCTGTGATGTTTGTGTGTCACATTGATGTGGAATAAACCTGTCATGTCCCAAGGAAATGTTATATTTTCAGTAAGTAACAGTACAAATCAGTAACATTTGGCAGCCAGGTCATGCATGACAAGCAGCATCTGTACTTGATAGAGAATTAAAATAAAATCAAAACGACTTTCTGAAAAGAATTGATTCTGCAGGACCGTCTTTCCTACTCCCACGCAAGTGCTTGAAAAATACCAGTGACAAATAGAATCTAAAAGGTTTTGTTCCTGCCTTCAGATACTGATATTGCTATAAAATTGAGTAATACATTTGTTTTCGTGGTGCTAACAGTATATGTGCTCTTCTGTTGTGCTTTTGGAATCCTCCTGGATTACTGAAATGAGTGTAAAGATTGAGGCAGTGGCCTGGGAATTAGGCATCCCAATTTCCTGCTCTATCACAAACTTCTTTATTGACCATGGGAGGTAGCTTAATCTGTCCCTTAGTTCTTTTAAAAATAATGATAATAGTACTTTCCCTTGCTCACAGAAGTGTTGTGGAGATCTCTATTTAAAAAAAGTGCCAGAATTGATTCATGGAATGTTAAGTTCATAAATGGCTATTAGCCAGGATGGGTAGGAATAGTATCCCTAGCCTCTGATTCTCCGAAGGTGGGTGACAGGAGAGGGATCACATGAGGATTACCTATTGAGTTCCCTCCCTCTAGGGCATCTGGTATTGGCCACTGTCTACAGACAGGATATTGAGCTGGGTGGACCATTGGTCTGACCTAGTATGGTGGTGGTGGTTCTGTTCTCTGGAAGATGTTGAGTGGAAGCTATGGAAGTTAGACACTTTTTAAAATCAACAGGTCCAGAGAACTTGAATCCAAAAGTGTTTACAGAGCTGGCTGAGTTTGGTGGACAATTAAATGTTGACTTTTATTTTCCAGTATGTCTTGGCACACTAGGCAACTGCCAGGGAGCTGGAAGAAACCTGATGTGCCAATATTGTGTAAACTGAAGGGCCTGGGTAATTATTGGTACCTGGCAATGGGTGTGGCTGATATGGCCTCATCTGCAGTAAGTGGCTATTTAAAATTTGACGTCTTGATTTTACTAAGTTACTAGCATCAACTGGATTACTTAACTTGTCAGGGTCTTATACAAATATTCCCATTTTATTTTGTGTAGGCGAGCACAAACACATCCTACATGAGACAACGTTGAAGTCCTTGAAGCTTTTTAAATACAAGTTAGAAACAGAGAAATTTCAACCCATTGCAGGAATTACATGTGTGCTCATACTGTGTTATGCAGCAGTTTTTTGACATATTACTTGTCCAGGATGATTCTGTATGAAATAATTTCATAATAGCTATTTGAAATCCTAGCCTTTCTCCAAAACAAGATACTATTGTTGAAAGATTACTGTTAAAAGATACTATTTCCAAGTATTAGGATGCATAAACTTAGTGCAGGAATGGACAAGACAGCAATTATGGCTGAATGTTTGAATCCGTGGAAGTGCTTGTATAGCTGAAGTGCAGTAGCTGCTGGCATTTTATCTATCTTATGGGTTAGACCTGTTGTGGTAGGGGTTAGGTAACATGCTGGTTAAGTAGCAGCAACTGATTGTCCCAGTTATTGGACAAATTGCACTTCAGATCCCTCCTCAGTCTGAGTGCTCCCTGTCCCAAATCTTGGGCTTCAAGCCATCACTCAACTCAGAGTGAGAACTGTGTGATTCTATCCTGAGTGGGATCTGAGTTGCATGCAGTTCCTGCCTTAGCACATCTGACTTGGGCTCAGGTCCTGCATTACTGTTCCCTGTGGGGCAACCATGGGAACAGTCGCCTTAATAAAATAGAAATCTTTTAGAAAAGTACTTTAGGACAATAGATCTCAATAAGAAGACTTACTTCACAAGTATCCATCTTATCAAGTATCTAATAATCACCAACACTGGGACACTGTTAGTACTCTCTAGAGTCTTTCCCACAGCCTCCCTGTGAGAACTCACTCCTTAGATTATGGCCCATTTCTTCTATTACCCTTCTCTGGATTTGAATTGCTTTTCATCTGTTCATAGCCCTCTGATCTGGTAACATCGCAAACATATCAGTGTTTCCTGTTTGTTTGGAAACAGGATTGTTGAAGCAACAGCTTACCCCGTTATCTTTCAAATACCTTGCGTCAACAGGGTTGCAAACTTAACTATTTTGTGACAACCTTTAGTGAGTTCTTGGTTTCCCTAATTAGAAAATAAGTCAGTGTTCAGTTGACAAATCTGAGTTTCCCTGCTGCTTAGTGACTTTCAGAGAAGTAACCAATATGTATAGTCACAATCACCTACAAACAGCTCAATAGTTTTGTTAAAATCTTTTCTATAGCTCTTCTTACTGTTGTATGCCAACTTGATGATGTTACATCCCAACTGAGCACATCCTTAGAGGGAACTAGTTAGGCTGAGCTCCTACCTCACCTTCCATTTGTGTGGGTCAGCTTGCCAAATAACTTGCTCTCTGGCCCTGCATTAGCTCACCTTCTGATGCCAGGAAAAATAGCTACCAGTTGCAGAGCAGCAAGAATTAACACATTTGGCTAAAAATAAGCCCTAGCTAATATTCTCCAAAGTATGACTGGCATAAGCAAAATATTTAATTTGGTATTTTAATTAGACTCCATAAAGGTCACTTCTCTTGTCTGCAGGTGATAGTGATCTCAGCCCAAGGGCAGATGGTGTTTCTTTGAGAAGCCATTGCCACCTTCGTGAACAGACCTTGTTGAATTCAAACATTATAGGTGTACAATATGCATTTCTCTGCCTCTCCCAAGACAATTATACAGGATATTTTAACTGAATATACAGTAACTTTCATTTATCTCAATGTTTGTCAAATTGTTTCATATCCGTAATTGTCATTATTGCACGTTTGTCACAATAGTTTACTATGAGAAGTAAATGGGAAGAAGCAGCACCAATGTGTTCTTAGGGGAGAAATCAAGAGTACATCCCTGGAGGTGTTAAAAGTTCAGTGGCACCTTTGGTCATTTCAAACCCAAGAACTTTCAAAGAATGCGATCCCTAAATATTTAGCATATTGTATGTGGCTTTGAAGTCATTCAAGCTCAAAGGTGGCCATATGAGTAGAAGAAAACAAACACATCTATTTATTTGCAAATGCAGGTTTTTGGTTTATCCAGAAACATACTGAAGAAGTAGTCTCAAGAGGGTCTTAACTTTTTTCATTCTTCCTTTCAGAAATATAAAAGCAATTCCAAAAATTGAAGACAACTGGAAAAACACATATTTCACTAGCCAATGTGCATCAGTTAATTTCAAATGTATATTCTTTTTTCAGCAGCAGAACTATGGTTACCCAAGATTACTGCTGCTCAAACTCCACTTGCAGGTTACAGTGTAATCAGCAAAACGGCAGGAGAGCCTCAATCAAAAGCACTAGGGAGAGAATCTACAGCATTGGCCTCAAAAGTCAAAATCACAGTTTAGATGTATATAAAAGTGTCTGGAAGCAGTTGAAATAGGGTATGGGCCTTAATATTTTTTTTTATTAGAGTTGTGAAGTTGCTGGAGGAAATGGCCCAATAGACATTGAGAACTACTGCTCTACGTAAACTGTGGGTCAGGACACCAAAGTGATTCATGTTCCCCTTTGAATGGAGCTGCCAGGGCTGACTTACAGATGGTTACCTGAGCATTCACAAAACTCCTCAACTTTCAGTGGCTGTGGTTCACTATTTCTGGCCAATGGGAGCTGTGGGAAGCAGTGGCCTGTAGGGATGGGAGTGTCTAACCGGTTAACCAGTTAACTGATGAGCATCAGCTTAATGGTTTCTGTTGTGGTTACCTGCAGGGCAAATAGTTATGTACCGGCTGCCAGCCCTGCTCCTGACACCTGAAGCACTCCTGCTGAGCAAAAGAGTCATGCTGCAGAGGACGCAGGGGGCATCCCTCCAGCATCCTCCTCTTCCTAGACCAACCCTGCCAAAAATGGTTAACTATGTAACTGCTAGGATTTTTAGCAATTACATGCTTACTTAAACCTTTGTTACATCCCTAATGGTGGCCTGGCCCACACCACTTCCCACAGCTCCCATTGGCTGGGAATGGTGAACCATAACCACTAGGAGCTGAGAGCAGTTGTGCCTGTGGATGTGTGGGTGAACAAGTCATCCAGCAGCTCTCTAATGGGTAACCCTGATGAACCATGGGTGGTGGGTGTGCCAGAAGTTCCTCACAGCTGAATTAAGTACATTAAAATGCTGGCTTTCTTGTTGCATCTTCTGGTTTACCAAAGAAAAATCAAACAAAACATTGGTTCTAGCATTTGAATGAGTAAAGGAAGCAGAAACTAGAATAGGCAGCTGAGAGGAAAAACACATGAGTTCCAGGTGCTGTTCACCAGTTCTCATTTCTGTTACAATATTTGAGAGGGGGGAAAAAATCTTTTTCTGGCTTGTCAGGTCTGGAAAACCATTAGCAGGAGTTGAAAATGAGAATTCTTGAGTCAGAATTGTGCTGTTGATGACCAATTCATCTGAAGTTGGTTGTGCCCACACAAGCTCATGATACCATCTACCTCTTTTGTTAGTGTCTAAGGTGCTACAGGACCATTTGTTTTACTTTTTTTTCCAGTTACAAACTAACTTGGCTATACTGCTGAGACATTTTACAAGTGAAAGTGTTGCTTGCTAATGTCTTATATTGGCAAGAAACAAACAAAAAAAATAAGAAGAAAAAAAGCGTTGTTAATGGTACAGTTGTGTGATTTCTGTGGGCAATAAAGTTTTTATGGTACCTGCAGCTGAAATTTAGGTCTTTGGAAATGCCACCTGATTAATGAATTGAAGGAAAACATGAGAACTTATATGCATTTTAAAGATACTTTATTCAAGTGTATTAGCCTATGAAGTGACTGTATAATATTGTCGTCATCTCTCCTACCATTTCCTGTGTTTCCATATTCTTTTGTTGTACTTAGGTTAATGTAAGTATTTAAGAAAATGCAGGACAGGTGCTTATATTAACCTATGAGTATAGTGCTGTTAAGTGTAGTTGACCTGAAGACAATGTGTTAGCTTACGATAGTAATTGTTACAATCAGTAGCATGGGACCAATTGTGCCAGATTGCAGTGGATCAACAAAGCAGTAATTTCATGCGTGGCTGAATTTTTTTGCTCCAGAGGCTGAGCATTTTTACAGTCTTCCGATAGAAGAATTAGTTCAGATGTGAGTCTCATGTAAACCAATGTGGTGGCATCGGTGTAAATCTGCAAATATGCCTGAAACAATGAGAGAATGATACTGCCCATAATCATTTCAGGGGGATATTTGCTATGGCTAATATCTTAAATATGATCCTCATTTATCTTACCGCTAAATAAACTGTCAGAAGATGGTATCTTTGTTCTGTGACCACAAGTGGATGGAATTGCAGTTGCAGGTGACGGTCAAAGGGGAAATAAATCACACGGACTGCTGTTGGGAAGCAAAAATGTGCAGGTTCAGTGCCTTAAAAGGTAGCTTTTCAACAGGGTGATCACATTATGTGTATTTTAAAGTGTCATGCTAATGGATTAGCTCTAGTAACTTCTTTGTTTCCTCTATCTCATAATCCCATTCCTGAAATGTCTTAACACTCTCCAGTTTCCTCCTTGGCTTTTTAAAGTTTGTGTCCTTCATTATGTTTGGTTATGCTCTAGCTTTTATGCTTTGGTAGCCAACAAAACTTACAAAAGATTCTGTTTAGAGGGAAGAGAGGGCTAGTTGTAGGATGTAGGAAAGGTGTTAGTCAATATACTAAGTCAAAATCAGAATTCGTATATTGCTCAAAATCAAATGGCTCAAGTTGTTTGGATGATAAATAATTTAAAACCTTTGAGCTTCTCTGGAACAGAGCCCAGCTGCAGTGTGAATTATGGATTGTAGAGGACTGCAGCTGTTGTTGCTGTGCCTGCAAGAATGTTTCCAATCATCTTGCTCTACCTCCAGTATGGTAAAGCTGGCTGTAATCATCTTAACTGCAGAGGGCTTTTGCATATACTGGATCCTGCTGCTATCAAAATAATCATGTTGTATTGCAGATTTTTTGTCTTTTGAAGTACAGCAATATGACTTGTATCTGAGACACACTTTTAGGTGCTAGATATTACTTTCCTGAGTAGTATCATTGTGCTATCTCATATCATTAAGAGTAGGGGAGTTGTTTGTTATTGCTCTGATTTATTTTGCTTATAAAATTTTAAATATTGACTCTCTACATATTAATCCTCTTACACAAATTCATTTCAGGTTATTTTGGGCAGAGAACATAACATCAATATGCTTTTCAGTGCAGTATTACTCAATCTCTATCTTGAAGATGTAATATTTTAAAACTGACAAGTGAATATTTTTAATAGGACTTGTGTGTGTACCTTATATCTCAGAGGTTTTTAAATAATCTAATAGGTTGTTTTAAATTGTGACAAGAACGTAATGACTGTTGTGTATATTTATAGGATTTGTAATCCTGTACCTAATTTGGAAAACAATCAAATCTCAGGCCATGTGGTGCTCCCTTTCAAGATGTACTATGCATAGTGGGGACTCTATAATGGGGAAACACCATGTAATTAAACAGAACAGTGGGTGCCAACCCAAAACATGCAGGTCCTTGCAGTCAGACTAGTTATGAATAAAGAGGGAGATGGCAGGAGGCCTGCTACTGAAGAAGAGCTGCCACAAAAAGAAAGTTTACTGAATGGTTTGCCAAAGATCATGTTGCTAAAGAAATGAGTGAAGAGAACTAATGAAGAACCAAGGCCATTTGAGGATGAAATATTTTGGAAGGCTGTGAGAATTTTTATCTCCAAACTCCTCATCTATTAGGTACAGCATTCACTTTGTATAATTGTGTATCACAGGAAAGAAAATATCAATAGCCATAGAATATTATTATATGGAGTATGGTCTAAAGACTCCATATAATAGATGGGAAGGTTTAGTGATACTGCCTTTTCCTTAAATGTTTAGGTTTCCAGGACTTAAATGCTTTACCTGTTACTGGACTGTCATCTGAACCTCTGAGTTTAAAACAGGTTTAAAAATGGGGGGAGGGAAGCGGGAATTATTGCCCTTAACCTGGTATCTATAGTAGTTGACAGATGTCCATATTAAATTAAGGGGGAGGAAAAATCCAACCACATTACCAATCATTTCAGATAACTTTTGCTTTTTTTCCCTAAAGCAAAGCTTCAGAGCAAGAAAGGAGAATCGGCAAATAGCAAGAATTCAGTAAAATTAAAAAATTGTACTGAGACAATTCTATTTCATTTGAGAGTTATGAAAACAGTTGATTTGTGAAGTAAGGAATAGCTATTCTTTTGGAGAGAGAGACAGATGGGGAAAGGACATGATTGCTGGGTTCTTCGCTGAAAAATACAGAAACATCATTCTCACAATTAGTTTGCTCAAATACATTTCCTATTTATGCAATCACAGGAAATCAAGGAAATCACTAATTAATATGATCTTCGTATCCAGACCAACCTCTCATTGGAATCCTCCCTATCCTAACAAGAGGGAACAGATGTCCTGTTTTGAAATGGACATTGCTGCCATTAACCCCTCTTGTAGGAGTTGTGACTTTCTTTAAAAAGGGTACCTTATCGCATATTCTCTTTCTTCTCTACTCCCCCATCATTACTGATGAGTCCCAGCTGCCTACCCACTAGTGGTGATTGGGCCAGCAGTAGCTAAGTGGGTGGGTGTGCAAGGTTGGTGGCAGGGCAAAGATGTAGTGTGTCCGGCTAGCCATTCCCCAGTTGGTCCATCAGTACAGTCCCCACTGTTTGCTGGCTTTTAGCCAGTGGGGGCTCTCCAACCTTCTCCTGTATTTGCAGCTGTGAGCTGCGGTGGCTGGTGTGCAAGGGCAGACACCAGGTAGTGGCTGGTTGAGGTGCCTCAGCTGCCTGCCCATTGGCTCTTTGTGTTCCCCCTCTTGCTGTGCTCTCCCTGCTTTGCCCCTTCACCTCAGAACTGCTGCATTCTGATCACAGTGCTACGCAGATAACCAGTCCCTGGTCAGAGTGCTCAGCTCAGTACTAGCCTAGCTAGCAGGCTCCTTCCTCCTCTCACTGCCTCTGGCTAAGCCAACAGCCTGGGAAAGCTCTAAGACCCTCCAGCCTGGGGCACTGGCTAGGAGGAGCCAAGTACTGCATTTGCCAAAGCCAGGGCCTCATTATGACTTTCGTGGGCCCTTGGCACTTTTGCCTTCATGGGCCCCTTCCTCCATTAACAAAAAATATTAAAAATTATTTTTGATGTAACTTTAAATACTTCACAACTTTTATTTTTTCTGTTTTAGGCAAAATTTAATAGATTTTCATGGGCCCTAAAAGTTCATAATTTTTTTCTTCTCATTTTAAAAGAAATTAAAACACTTTTAGGGGCCCACGAAAATATCATGGGCCCTACGCATTGTGCCTAATGGATGTCAGCCCTGGCCAAAGCCCTGAATGATGATCGCATGGGGAAGCCCCTCTGCCCCTCAGCTAAGCCCTGAAATAGCTTCTTCCCCTCTTACCCTGCTATCTTCCAGCCTATTCATGCCCTTGACCTGCAGGCTCCACAGTAGCTCCTGAGGCAGTGGCTTAGCACTCTCTTCACTCATGCCTCCCGATTCCCCACAGGTCCTGCCCCCAGGGAGTATGGGGCTACTCCATTGCCTTGGTGCCCTTCTCTGATGAGCCACCTCCATGGCCAGGTTTGCAGAAGCTCCTATAGTCAGGTTCCCTGGACCTTGGTGCAGGATGCATGCTTAGGGCTTAACCTCTTCCTGCCCACATTTAGCCAGGGGACAGGAGGTGGCTGGGTTATGTTGATAGCTAGAAGCAGCCTGGAGGTATTAGCTGCCTTTTGATACTGTGTGGACAGGAAGGGACAAGTTGGTTTCTTCTACACATGGTAGGGAGGCAGGAAGTGGGGGGTGGGGAGGAGAAAAGAAGAGCTCTGCAAAGACACTAACAAGGTCATCCATTCCCCCCTTCCCTGCATCAGGAAGCAGCTCCCATCTCTTCCCTTTCACACTGTGCCAAAAGACCACATTCTGGCAGAAATCTGTGGAGGGTGGGCATGTGACCTTTGCTCCCCCTGCACATGTTTCTTCTGGTTGATACAGTGCCAAGTACCAGGAGAGGCAGGTTCACCCTGGGAACCTAGCCAGGAATGAAGGGGGAAGAGGGATGGGCAAGGAGGGTTGGATCTGTCAGCCCCCCCCACCATGTGAGAGGTCTAAGAGTGGTGTCTCCTCTCTCTCTCTGTGTGTGTGTGTGTGTGTGTGTGTGTGTGTGTCACTGCTCCCCCATGTGAACGTTAACACATTAAATAGATTGATTGCAATAGATTTTTACTTCAATGCAGGTAATTTTACCACATGTCATATATTTAGCACAGAGAAATATAGTCATCCCTAAACATGGGGAAGGCAAGACAGCCTCCGTGGGCTGGATCTGGCTGCCCAACCCTTTTGATCTGGCCTGTGGCCTCTGATCTCCAGGTCAATCAAGATCTGGGGCCAAGAGAGCATTCAGAACAGCTGGCAGTTCTCTTTAGGTGCCGCATGTCCCTGGTGGCTGGAGGAGACTTTGTGCGCTCTCCCCGCTCCAGGTCAATCAGAGCCCGGGGGGCTGGGAAGTATGTGAAGTCTCCCGGTCCTGCTTCTTGGGCCTGAGACCATGCCTCTTGGGGTAGCCTGTTACCACTTCCAAAATTGAAGTGGCCCCCTTCAAAAAGTATTGCCCGCCCTTGCGCTAAATACCTAGAATCATTGACTTGTCAGCTCCATGGAAAGCTCCATTTCAAATGTAAAAGGTAACAAATGTAAAAGTGCACACAGTCTTTTAAATAATTGCACTCAGTTCCTCAAACGTAACAGTCTCATTCTCTACGGACATGAGTGCACTGGTCTGTAATGTGTTACTTTTTCATGTAAAATTAACTTTCTAAAATCTCCTTTTTCTCTAGGGCATTTGGGGAGTGCTTAGAGGAACTTAAGTTAGAGGGATGGTTATATTTACATGCCTCTTGGAGAATTTTCATTGTGTGGGTTATAATGTTGACCAATGGTTATCACTTCTTTGTGTGGAAAGAAAAGTCCCTTTTAAAATAAAGTTAAGGGAGGATGTCTAGGTGTAGATTTATATCTATTAAGTCAATAGTGATGAGCAAACTCTTTGCAATACAGCTAGTAGGCAGCAACACTGACTAGAGTTCCAATTCAAAACAAATGGATGTCTTCAGAACTGTCTAGCTGAATTCTCAAATAGTATTGGAGAGGCCCCAAACAGAAAGAGTGGGTGCATTATGGGTCCAGATTAGTGTGTGTGTGTGTGTGTGTGTGTGTGTGTGTGTGTAAAAGCTGTGTGTGGAAGCTTTTAGAGCACTTTTTAAAAACTGTTTGGCTTTATCTCTGTCTGTCAGGTCGTCACTCCATAAGCATTAATAAAATCCATTAATTTCACTCCTACAGCTACCTGAAATGTAGGCAGAGGGAAAAATGCATTATGATAATTCTCTTGGAATGTCATGTTGTGCTTAAAACATCAAATACAATTGTCAAGACCACAAAAAACCCTTTTCACAGTATTGAAAAATAAATTGAGAAAAGCCTGGCTAGTTGAAAGAACTCACCATAGTTTGAAGTGCTAAACTGACTCTTAGACTATACATTATCTTTCTAATTAACAATGCATAAAATACCTACTTGGCTGTTCATAACTCCTCAACTTCTGTGTTTCAGAATGGGCAGCTCACAAATAATTTATTTCTTAACACCTCAGCTATTGAAATTGTGATTATGCAAGATGTGTAAGTTGAAAGAAAAGGCAAGTTTCTAGCCGTCATGATTGTGAAGATCACTGAAAATATGACCTAAGTGCTCAAAATCCAAGAGGCAAACTCTGCCCTACCATATATTACTCCATGATTTTCTTTTAAAACAAGTCTCATGACTTGGAAGCTGGGGTGAGTCATGAATTTTGAATATTTTGAATTGGCTATTTCAATGTTTATACTAATATGCTTACTTCACAAGTAGATTTGTCATGGAAATTGGGAACAGGAGACAAATTGAGGACTGGCCTGCTAAAAATGTGCAGAAGTGAGAGATGCAATTCAGTGTGAGATCAAATGGCCAAGAGAGGTGATGAATTCAACTGGCTGGGAAACAGTTTCATTTCCATAAAGTTGATTTGGGGAGGAGGGGACCTTTTATGGCATGAATTGGAGAAAGCAAAAACTTGGATTTTTTTCTTTGAACTGAAATTCCATAATTTTTATTTTTAAAACATCAAAACATTCTCACAGCAGAAATGGGTTGGTGTTTCCAAAAAAATCTGCTGCCTCAGAACTGTTGTGGTACCAAGGAGCAGGAATTGGATAGAAAATAGTATTTCTAGTTGTTGAGCCAACTAACTATAGAGTTTTTTAGAATTTTTTAAAAATAGCCTACACTAGAGGACCAAGAAAGAGTGGACCAGATGTTAACAATCTCTCCATGCCTGTAGGGATAGGACTTGCTCTATTTTAGTCACATATGGTTCTTTGTCTGCTGAAATAATTACAATTATGACTAGATTTTTATTTTTCTTTAAATTACAAATAATTAGTTCAGTTACATCCTCTTTCATAAATGTCTCTGCAGAAAGCATTGAACAGAAATTACATATATTTTAGAAAAAAAATCCAATAAATTGCTAGTGATAAAGAATCCATCACCATCCTTAGGTAAATTATTCCAAGGATTAATTGCCTTCACTTTAAAATGTACGCTTTTATTTCCGTTCTGAGTGGCTAACTTCCACTTGCTGCTGTTGGATTGTGGTCTTCCATTTATCTGCTAGACTGAACAGAGGGTCTATCAAGATGACTGAAGTCATTGAAGGAGTGGGTCTGAAACAAGCAATGAATGATGATTAGGGTTCCTAACTTGGAATGTTTCTTCATTTATCAAGGATAGCCGATGGTTGCTGTTCAGGACTATGTAGTCTAATCACTTACGTCGAAACATTTCTCCTATTCATATTTAATAACATTTTAATATCCCATTAGAAATATTACAAGAATCATTTTAAATCTATTTCCTTGGCAATGGTTTGACAAACTTCTTCATCATGTTTGAGATGAGGAAACAGTGCTGAGCTGGAAGGTTGTTGCTGCTTGATATTATTCTTTCCCTCTTCTTTCAGTTCTGTTTTATCACTGATGTTAGTTCCTTGTTTGCAATGAGGAATAGGATAAGCTAGCATTGCTATAAAGTTGGGGGGAAGGGGGTGAAAGCAGTATATGCTATATGTTGAATTCAGAGATTTTTACAATCATCTCTCAGTAACTTCACTAAAGGGGAAGGCTTTCCTCTTTCAGGGGTTTGGTTAGATTAAAAATGAACTGCTATCATTCTTTCATTGGCTTAGCTCCTCTGGACCATGTCTTGTTAGCGGTTTCAGCTGATGAAGGGTTGTAATTAATAGCTCCTCAATTTGATAATCATACTGTTTGTATTCTGTGGCAGGAAAGTCCCAGAACACATTTGTAGTTGGAGTCCTGTCTCTATTCAGACTCTTTCCTGAGAGTTGTTGGTTTTTTTTTTTTTGTTCCGTCAGAATTTAATAAGAATTGAAATTCTGCTTCAAAAGGATATAAACCTCTTGTGTTTTATAGCTGACTATATAATTATTAGCCCTCCTGGGAGAGCTATTGTATTATTGTTTTCCACTAGTGCACAGAAACTCTAACCTACAGCATAAATAAGAATAAACTAATATTCACAACTTTGACTTTGACAGAATATAAATTATAAATACCCAAAATGGTAAATGTCCATCCATGTAATGAACTTGCAATAGAAAACGGTATGACCTTGTGCATATTTTAGATTCTTTGATTTATATCATGAATATTTAATATTAATTAAATCTAGCCTCAACTATTTTTGCTGCATGTATATTTATTATAGATGTATCTGAGCAATATACCATATGCCTACATGCCTTGTCACTCAGAGAAAATGGTGCATCTTAAAAATTTGCATTCCTTTGATACATGTTGGTTATAATAAACAAGAACATGTGTATTGTGCTCTTGTTTATCTTCTAATCATAGGTAACACTTGGGACAGAAGAGACTTCTTGGAGGATTCAAATACAGAACAATCTTAGGCCTGGCCCACCCTTAAAAATTAGATGACCTAGTTAAGTTTCTCAGGTCTGTGAATGTTTTGTTGTGTAAGAACCATAGTTTGGTGATCCTAACCCTGGGTGTTGGCAAAACTAGGTTAACAGAATAATTCTTCCCTGAGCCTTAGCTACTGCCTCTGAGGTTTGGATTAACTGTGTTGATAACCAGCCACCTTCTGTTGGTGTAGAAAGCGTCTAGGCTACGATGCTGAGGCACAGCTGCAGCAGTTTGGCTATGCTGCTATAATGAAGATGGGCATTTGCCATTGTTTGCAGTAGCAATGGCATGTAGTTGTTAACACATTTAAGTCATAAGCCTGGTCTTATTGGTTAATCCTAATGACTACATGCATACCCCCCACTTGCTGCCTCTGCAGCCCGCAGAGCTGTCTGCCCCTTGTGCTGTTGCCTGTGATAAGAGAGGTAGCACAGTAGGGAGTGGGGAAGGAGACAGCCGGTACTGCGGGAAGCAGCTTTCAAGCTGGCTCCCAACGTGTATCGGCTTCTGTGGAACTGCCTACTCCTTATGCTGCTGCTGCTTTATCAGAGGCAGCAAGTCGGGGGGCAGGTGGGAGCTGGCTCTCCGTGAGTGCTGGCTCCCACCTACCTCACTGCACATGTAAATGTGTAACCACTAAAAAATCCAGCAGTTAAGTTTACACAAATAGACATTAGACACTAATCTGCAAATTAGATGTTAACTAACTCTGGAATAATACCAATGTTACATTGAAATCTCATAAAATTATGTAAGTTGTTACGAGTATTGCTTAAAAGTAGTGAGGCTGTTCATTTCATTTCAATGCTGAAGAATTGTTTTAAGTGTTGGTAAATTCACTGTAAGTATGGCCTTCCAGCTTTGTGAGATGATGAAATAGTATTTCTGAGGCCCTTGTTTGATTTATTGTGCACAGCAGTTTTGTGGAAGAGTAATTTTGTATTCCATTAAAGTTTTTGCTTGATGAATTGCTTATTGGCTATGTGACTGCTTGAGTCAAGCAGAAAGAACATATCAGAATGGAATAATTGAGTTTAATAAATAAATGTGCATTTAATTAAAATGTCAAAATTTCACTCAAATTTAGTGCCTACCAGACTTGGAAAAAAGGCTGACTAATTTTCAGAGTATCTTTAGCCAGGGATAAAGATGGTAGTTATGGCAGTTGGCATTGTGATGCTTAGGTATTGATCACCTTGTGGAAGGGTTTGGCAGTGTAGCCATGCTTATGACTCCTAACCCACCTCCATCTGTTACTTGGCCTCAGTCTTGCTTCACCCTGATCCACTGACATAAAATCATAGCACTGGAAGGATCCTCAGTAGATCTAGTCCAGTCCTCTGCCCTGAGGCAAGACTACCATATAGACCATTCCTGATAAGGGTTTTTGTGTCTAACATAAGTTTAAGTAGGGCTGGCATGGTGAAAGGGCAGCAAACTAATTCATGTAAAGTTGGGCATAAAACCTACCTCAAGAAAGATCCAGCCTAGATATCTGGAGTTTTCTGCAAACTAGGACATTTGATCACCCCATCTAATTTTTCTTCTATGTGTAGCAGTTGTTTTCTTCCCCCTAGTAGTGTGGGTGGGAGAGGAAGGGATTAATTTTTTTCCTCTTCTTACATTGATGTATGCTGGCCATCATCTTGTGAGATTTAAAAACGCATTATTGCTATTCAAGAGTGTCACGGTTGAGAGACATGAGTTATTAGGGACTTAAATGTAGCTAGGCACAACTCCTCCTATCCTGGATAACTATTCTTCATCTGCTTCTGTCACAGACTTCTTGTGTAATGCTAGGCAAGTAACAAAATCAAGCTCTTCACAACTGAGTTGTGTACCTAATTTTCAAAATGCCCAACTTCAGATACCCAGTTTTTGATTTGCGGAAGTATTGAACGCTTGCAGTTGCAACTGAAGTCATTAGGAGCTGTACTTTGGCTGTATAAAGTATTATTTGAATATTTGGCATTTTTAAAAGTTGAGTACAGTGAACAGCTTTGGGCCTTAATTTCTCTGATTTGGTTCCCCATCCATGAAATGGGGAGTATGATGCCTCACTATATCACCGATACATTGTTTGTGAAACACTTGGCTATTGTGACTATTATGGTGCCTTGAAGATTCCTATTAAGAGATTAATAATTCTGTATTCAGCACAAGAGTAGAATGTTTAATAAAAACAGACTGGGGTCCACACACTGAATGATGGGGAATAAAGAAGGATAGTGAATAGCCAGGTGCCTATTCAGTGAGCAAATGTAATTTAGATATATTGGGTTCATATTACACACATTTCTCATTTCTGTAAATACCTACATATGTGGTTACCTTAATGCACTTGAATAGTCCCAATTGAATTACTTGTGTGCATAAAGATAAATATGAATGTGTACAGGACTGGAGGTTAAAAAAGATTGGTTCAATATTCCATTTTATAAAAACCTTACTTGGAAAAAATTAATGCCAAGAATATGATTTACTTCAAGCTACTGATTTAAATATAGAACTCTGAGTGCTAGTCTACATGTTTCACAGCATGTGGTGAACACACATCCAGTGCTCCTATATCAGAGAATTTTCTAGTGTACGTGCATCTGTCCGGGCACTACAAAAACCTTTCCTGTCCTTATGCATTCTGCTAAGGAGAGAATTGCTTTTCTTACATCCCAGATCCTTCTCTACCACCTGTGATACATCTTGGAACAGCTGTTTTTGGATTAATTTCCACTTCAGCATTTTATTACTATCTACTGGTGCTTAGGGCAGCTTATGGGACATTAGAGGGTAATGGGCTCATCTTCTCCCCCCCTCGTCCCCTTACACCAATCACCAGGGGTACCAGTTACCATGGATGACTTTAGCAGATCCCTGGGTCTCAAGAACTACCCTTCCTTCCAGATGATTATGCCTTTTAACAAAGGAAAGGCCAAGTGTCTGTTCTGCCCCAAAGAACTGTGGTATCTGTTGATTGTACTTAATATTGACCTGGTACTTGAGGGCTTTCCTCAGAGAAGGCAATATAGCCCGGCTCCAACCCTGGATTCTAGGTGCCTCGGCTTTCAGTAGAGTGGAGGCTGTCAATATGCCTCTTCATAGACTTTGAAATTGTCTGAAAGGTCACTCAGGCCTACGAATGCCTAATCTGGGAAGCACAGAGACTAATTTTAATTTGGAGCACAAGTCTTCAAAGGAAAAGAAGTGGATATTTGCTTCCCCTGATGTGACTTGGAGGCTGCATAAAACCATGAGGCTGTCCGACATTAAGGATGTCTCAAAATGCAGGAAACGTTCCCTGAGCGTTGGAGCCAGTACGTCTGAACAGATCTGTCAGAAGACTTCATGTCAGTACCAATGTGCTTGGTACTGAGACAATGGGAACTAGCACCAACTTGTGCAGTACCTGGTGGAAGTCTGACTTTTTGGCACCAGTTATCTTGTTGCCTTTGAACTGGGAGAATAGCAGCAACTGTGCAGGTTGATTGATAATGGCTTCGCTGCTCCTGGCTTCTTACCAAGACTGGTATTTTGACAGCTATTGGAGCTGCATTGGCCTATTGAGATGATCTAGGATTCTAGATCTGGTACTGGTAGATGGTTCTGATACCCAGTCAGGGGTCTCTTATCCCGTGGGTTGAGCGTCACCTATTCTGGAGGAATGTTCTTGCTCATTCTCTGCTCAGGAGAACAAGCAGCTGTCCTTAATCAGGTCCTAACATAGTAATTGGAATTCCATGTCAATGAGGCCATACATCCACCTATGTTCTTCACATAGCTTCATGCTGGGAGAGTGGAGCAGAAGTTGCGCACACACACATGTAGAGCCATGTTCTATTTTGAGAAGACAAAATATTTTGGAAAGTCTCCTAGCTGTGTTTTGGCTTTTACACTGAGAATCAAATGGCAGACCAATCTACACAGGATAGATATCCAATCAGATTGCCCACTAGTTAGTAACCAGTCCTGATTCTTTGAGCATATAGCTGCCTGACAGTATATCAGACCATTCCACAAGGGTGCAGTCTACCTCAGAAGCTTTACTAGCTTCTGCAGGACATCACATTTACAAGGTTTTCTTAGGCTAGTTCTGGGAAGATGCCATTACTATCATTTGGGGAGATACAAAGGAAGTAAGCCAAGAAATAGCAAAACACTTGAACCTACTCATCAGTGATGAGGTTGAAAGAACATGGTTATACAGTGTGTAGACATTACTGGGATAGTCGTCTTAGTAAAAATCGGGTAAACTACAAATTATTAATCTTTCTCCCCCCCCAAAAAAAAAATCCAAGTAGCAGGATTCAGCACTTAGGTAATGAAAATGTGTGTACATTTTGACAGTAAGTGATTGTGTGTCTGCTCAGAGGTATTCCACAGGCGGCTACTCAGTTATGCTGAGACTTTGTACTGCCTGAAGCTAATGACCTTTTTATCTGTCACTTACGCCCCTTCCATAATTTTCTACATGCCCATAAGGGATAAAGCATGTTAATTCCCTTTATTGGTTCCAAACTCCATCTTCTGTCCTATTGTGTGTTTGTGGAAACAGTAGCACACAGAAAAGATGTGTTGGTTAGTTATGTCAATCAGTTAACTCATGTGATTAACTAAAACAATTGTTATTTAACTTAAAAAAAAATCTTAAGTAATGGCAGTTTTCAATGCACTGTTAATTTCAACTGACCTTCTACGGTTTAAGCATTTTGGATGTTCTACATTTTCAAACCTATTCAGTTACAACACAGTTATAGGGTGCTCACTTTATATTTTTGATTACAAATACTTGCACTATAAAAATAGTATTTTCAGTTCCTCATACAAGTACTGTAGCACAATCTGTCATGAAAGTGTAACATACAAATGTAGATTTTGTTCACTGCAGTTAAACTAAATAAGTAATGTTAGACTATAAGTCCCTTCAGTCCTCCTTGTTGAAGCAACTGTTAAGACAAAGATGTTTGTTAACATTTATGGGAGATAATGGTACCTGCTTTTTTCCAAGGCCACCTGAAAGTGAGAAAAGGTAGTTGTATAGAGTTTTTGTAGTCACATTAGAATGTATGTGTGTGTCCGATATGCCAGAGATTCATGTCTCTGCATGCTTCAGCCACCATTGTAAAGAACATGCTTCCATGCTAATGCGTGTGGGTTTTTTTTTTAAATGAATGTCCTCAGTGAAATTTGACTAAACTCCTTCGGGAAGAACTATCTCCCTGGCTGTTTTTTTTTTTCCTGCCATATACTTCCTGCTATAGCAATCTTGGATGATGACCCAGTATGTGTTCATTTTAAGAAGGTTTCACTGCAGATTTGCCAAAACGCAAAGAAGGTACCAATGTGACATTTCTAATGATAGTTACAGCACTTGACCCAAGGCTTAATCTGAAGTGCCTTTCTCTTAGAATTTGGAAGGCGGGGAAGAGCATGCTTTCAGAAGTCTGAAAAGAGCAACACGTGGATTTGAGAACTACAGAACCCGAACTTCCCAAGAAAATCAATCTCCTACTGGTGACATCTTACCCAGATGATGAAAATGAACATGCAGTGGTCTGTCAGTCTTTTGATTTTTTTTTTTTAAATATTCATGCATAATCAATGATCGGCATGGAGGTATGACCTCTGGAATGATGTTTGAAGCATGAAACAGTTCATAAATCTTCAGCGTATCTGGTATGCACATATGTTACAACTTTGTCTACAACAGTGCCATTTGCATGCCCATTCTCACTTTCAGGCCAGTGCTACTGCACCGTAAACAAGAAGCAGGCATCTTTGTCTCTTTCCCTCGCCCCCCCAATGTAAACAAACTTGTTTGTCAGAGTGGCTGAAAAAGTAACAGGACTGAGTGGATTTGTAGGCATTAAGTAAAAAGATGTAAAACTTTAATGCATTTTTGTACATAATTCTACATTTGTATGTTTAACTGTAATCCTATACATAGTAGCCCAGTGTCTGTGAATCCGTAATGCTGATGTACACGGCCACTCCCCCTGGCCGTGTATGTCACCGCCTCGCCCCCCCCTTCCCCTACTGCTGTGGTGCTCAGAGGCATATGGGGGGGGGGGGGGAAGAGCTGGCCGGGAGTAGGGGGAGGTAGGAAGCACAGCTGGGGGGATTGGGGGTCGTGAGGAAGGGGGGGGCAGGAAGCAGAGCTGGCGGGGGCGGGGAGAGGTGCAGTAGCACTGGCCAGGGAGATCAGGAAGAGGAGCGGGATGGCAGGAAGCAGAGCTGGGGGGAGGTGGGTGGGTGCAGAGGGGTTGGCTTGAGGGGATCAGGAGGGGAAGTGGGGGAGAACTGGCCAGCTGGGAAGGGGGGGAGTGAGCAAATTGGCTGGTGGGGAGCGGGACTGACCTGGGCACTTGCTGCCTGTCCTGCATAGGGTCCCGGTGATGCACGAGCAAGGAGAAGCCTTCCCCTTTTCCTCACGCTCAACCGACTGAGGGCTCCCAGTGGCAATCGTGGCCCTGCCTCCCAGCTGGGACTCCCAGCTGCTCCCCCTGCCCATGCCAGTCTTCTGTCCAGTGCACAGCTGGAAAAATCAGAAAATACCAGACATTGCACATGCCTGGTATTTTCTGATTTTTTTTTTTAACACTAGACAGAGCGTGCAAATACCAGACTGTCTGGTACAATGCTGGACACCTGGAAACCCTATCTGCCTCTTCCCCCGTGGTGGCCCAGCTGAGCGCGCAACACTCAGCCGAGCGGCCACGATGGGAGGGGAAGGGGGCAGGGCCGTGTACATCACCGCCCCCTCTTTCCCTCCCGCTGTGGTACTCAGCTGAGTGCTGTGCCCCTTAGTCAGGCCGCTGTGGGGGAGCCAACAGTGCAAGGGGCCATTTGGGCTCTCCCATGGCGGGAGGGGAAGAAGGGGTGGGGCGGAGATGTACATGGCCCTGCCTCCTGGCCATGTAAGTCACTGCACTGCCCCCCTCCCTCGTGGCGGCCTGGCTGAACAGGCAGCACTCAGCCGAGTGCCATGGCGGGAGGGGAAGGGGGGCGGGGAGAGATGGAGAGCCAGGAGGAAGAGAAGAGAGAGAACAAGACGGAGAGAGGCAAGAGGTGGAGGAGAGCTGAGACAGAGGGGGAGGCAGAAGGAGAGGAGAGAGATGGCACGAGAAACCAGAGGCTCTGGAGAGACCACCAAGGTAGCAGCCTTCAGCTTCCTGAAGGGAGGTTCCAAAGAGGATGGACCAAGGCTGTTCTCAGTAGTGACAGATGGCAGAACAAGGAGCAATGGTCTCAAGTTGTAGTGGGAGAGGTCCAGGTTGGATATTAGGAAAAACTATTTCACTAGGAAGGTGGTGAAGCACTGGAATGGGTTACCTAGGGAAGTAGTGGAGTCTCCATCCCTAGAGGTGTTTAAGTCTCAACTTGACACAGCCCTGGCCGGGTTGATTTAGTTGGGATTGGTCCTGCCTAGAGTGGGGGGCTGGACTTGATGATCTTCTGAGGTCTCTTCCAGCTCTATGGTTCTGGTGATTCTAAGGTGGAGGAGAGACCTGAAAATCCCATCTTGACAGGCTAATTGGCTAGTGATAGAGATTGCACTACAGTACTACTTAGAATTGAAAAATATTTTTTGTTTTTTACAGTGCAGATATATTGTAATAAAATAGATATTAAGTGAGCACTAAACTCTGTATTCTGTTGCAATTGTAATTCAGTATATTAGAAAATGTAGACAGCCTCAAAGTAGTTAAATAAATGGTATTCTATCTAATAATGATCACAATCTAATTTGTTATTAGCAGGGCTGACAGCCACTGTGGGCTCTGGGACAAGGGGTGGGGGGAGCCCGAGCTCCACATCCCCAGAATGAGCCGGGGCCTCAGAGGCAGAGCTGGAGGCAGCCAGGTCCTTCTGCTCTGAGCTCTGAGTGCCTGGTGCTCTGGCAGTGGTTCAGAAGGGCCCAGGGCTCCAGGTGACATGACTGCTGCAGTAGCAGGAGCCCCTTAGAATCACTGGAGCCCCTTAGAATCACTGGGTCCCAAGACAACTGCCTCCTGCATCCCATCTGTCAGCAGGCCTGTTTGTAATTACTCGACAGTCCTACTCCATATGCTGAATTGCCATGTTCCTGAAAGAATGCTCTGCAGGGGGCATATACAATGAATGTTAACTGACAGGTTAAGTTTTGACCATTACAATTAACAGTTGCAACAGACAAACCTGTTGGAGATGACCGAATCCTTTCAAGATATAGAACTACCTGAGCTTCTGTGGAGACAGCTTTTTCTCCGCTTAATGTGACTTTGAGTAGGAGATGCTATCTTGAGTGGTGCAGCTGTGATATTGGGCGCAAACACCAACCAAATATACAGAAAAGAAAGATAGATATCTGAAAGTTGACTCTATAATTGATGCCTTGACTGAGACTAATCTGTGAATGTCAATGTTCTCATTGCATTTTTATGTAACTGAAGTGCTGATGGTGAAAGAACAAGACAAAAGAAGCTACAGCAAGGTAAACTGAAATAATTGGTCTCTCTAAAATACTTAGTCATGTATGTTACACCTTGGTTCGGTGATGTAGTGGAAGCCTCAAGGGTTAAAGCCGACTACCCAGTGAAAACTACTGGATGATGGTGAAACACATGATTTTTTATTAAATGGAATGATTCTTTTTTCAAAACCAAATAACTTTCAAATGATTTTAAAAAGCAAGCAATTACCTAATGCTTATACAGGGTGGAAAAATCTCCACTTAGCTATACTTAACTAATTACAAACTACTTTGATTACAATTCAACTATACCGAATCACTGTTTCTAATTCTCTTAAGGCAGCACAGTATGCAAGCAAAAAATATAAAACCAAAGCCAATATAATGATAAAAACTTCGTCCACAACCAGTCCCTCTCTGGTTATTTTAGGCAGTTGGTGGAGTTAGTTATTAATCTACCTCTACAACTTAACAACTCCTGGGTTATTATTTCTAACACTTAGTCTTATCCTAAATACAACAACCTAAATACAACACCACTACACAACACAAGATTATACAATGTACACAGTGTGGTTAATAGCACTCAGTTACACTTTACAGAATTACACCGTGAAATGAACACAATTCAACTGTTAAGTAAACCAATAACTAATATATTTAAGCAATACTTACAAATCCAGCAATGATAACAGCGTAAAGACACACTAGAATTCGGAGCATGCTCACGACTCGCACACCCCTATCTTTGACTCGAAGGGTGGGGAGGCAGCCTCAGGGTGATCAATCCTTCAGCCAGGCAAAAAGACACGTGCCCTCAACACTCGGAACCTCACTGAACAAAGGGGTCGAGGCTCTTTTATAACATAACCTGATATCCGGTACCTTATTAGGATTTGTTCCCTGGCTGGGCCTGATAGGCTAGTAATGAGGTAATGTGCAATATTGCCCTATAGGATTTTTCATGATGCCCACCTGATGGCCCCATGGACAGTGCCGGGTGCAGGCATGGTCAGTGTGCATGGCAGTTGCGTCTTATCTCCCTATGCCTACCTCCCTACCTTCAAGGACAGGTCAAGAGAGTCTTAACTATTTCTTGCAGCTGTGTTCTATCTTTTCATGCTCACCTCCCTATTTTTCAGAGCCTGTAAGTCCCAGGATGCCTGTAAGGTTAAATTCCGTTTACAGAAAGCTGCATTGTGCTTCCCATGCTCCTCTGAGTATCTCACGGTCTGGGTTTTCTGTGAGGGGCCTTGTGTGGCAGGATGGCTATACGCGAAGACCATGGTCAGAAAAAGCCTGCTTTACAACAATGTATAGATCTGTTTTCATTCACAGAAGTAGTTGGGAAGGCCATTGTGGTTTACAATACTTTGTAGCCTAACAGGAAAGGATGACATTCTGAGCCAATACAAGCTCAATTAATGGATGGAATACTAAAGTGCAGAGCTCATTGCAGGATTGAGGTCTTAAGATCTGTGTGTGTGGCGGGGTGCTTATGTGATCAGAGCCTTGTAAATATTTCAAAGTATACCAAAATAATTTGCAATGGAGTTGATCTGGGCAACCCTTATTCATATAGTTTAGTGGCGGACTAGGACTTGAGTTCTATTGCAGTGTTATTGCCTTCTAGCTGACTGTAGACAAGTCACTTCCCTTTTATGTATTTCTCTGTGAATTGGACATGCTGTCACTGACGTCCTTTGTAAAGTGCTTGAAGAGCTAAGAACATAAGAACGGCCGTACTGGGTCAGACCAAAGGTCCATTTAGCCCAGTATCCTGTCTACCGACAGTGGCCAGCACCAGGTGCCCCAGAGAGGGTGGACCAAAGACAATGATCAAGCGATTTGTCTCCTGCCATCCCTCTCCAGCCTCTGGCAAACAGAGGCCAAGGACACCATTTTATCCCCTGGCTAATAGCCTTTTATGGACCTAACCTCCATGAATTTATCCAGCTTCTCTTTAAACTCTATTATAGTCCTAGCCTTCGCAGCTTCCTCTGGCAAGGAGTTCCACAGGTTGACAACACGCTGTGTGAAGAAGAACTTCCTTTTATTAGTTTTAAACCTGCTACCCATTAATTTCATTTGGTGTCCTCTAGTTCTTCTATTATGGGAACTAATAAGTAACTTTTCTTTATCAGCCCTCTCCACACCTCTCATGATTTTATAGACCTCTATCATATCCCCTTTCGGTCTCCTCTTTTCTAAACTGAAAAGTCCCAGTCGCTTTAACCTCTCCTCATATGGGACCCGTTCCAAACCCCTAATCATTTTAGTTACCCTTTTCTGAACCCTTTCCAAGGCCAAAATATCTTTTTTGAGGTGAGGAGACCACATCTGTACACGGTATTCAAGATGTGGGCGTACCATAGATTTATACAGGGGCAGTAAGATATTCTGGGTCTTATTTTCTATCCCTTTCCTAATAATTCCTAGCATCCTATTTGCCTTTTTGACCGCCACTGCACTCTGTGTGGAAGTTTTCAGAGAACTGTCCACGATAACTCCAAGATCTTTCCTGATTTGTTGTAGCCAAATTAGCCCCCATCATACTGTACGTATAGTTGGAGTTATTTTTCCCGATGTGCATTACTTTACACTTATCCACATTAAATTTCATTTGCCATTTTGTTGCCCAATCACTCAGTTTGGTGAGATCTTCTTGGAGTCCCTCACAGTCTGCTTCTGTCTTGACTATCCTAAACAGTTTGGTATCATCCGCAAACTTTACTACCTCACTGCTTACCCCTTTCTCCAGATCATTTATGAATAAGTTGAAAAGGATTGGTCCCAGGACTGACCCTTGGGGTACACCACTAGTTACCCCTCTCCATTCTGAAAATTTACCATTTATTCCTACCCGTTGTTTCCTGTCTTTTAACTAGTTCTCAATCCAAGAAAGGACCTTCCCTCTTATCCCATGGCCATGAAATTTACACAACAGCCTTTGGTGAGGGACCTTGTCAAAGGCTTTCTGAAAATCCAAGTATACTATATCTACTGGATCCCCCTTATCCGCATGCTTGTTAACCCCTTCAAAGAACTCTAATAGATTAGTAAGACAGGATTTCCCCTTACAGAAACCAAGTTGACTTTTGTCCAACAAATTATGTTCTTCTACATGCTTCACAATTTTATTCTTTACTATTGTTTCGACTAATTTGCCCGGTACTGAAGTTAGACTTACCGGTCTGTAATTGCCAGGATCGCCTCTAGAGCCCTTTTTAAATATTTTACACGTTGGCTATCTTCCAGTCATTAGGTACAGAAGCCGATTTAAAGGATAGGTTACAAACCACAGATAATAGCTCAGCAATTTCCCATTTGAGTTCTTTTAGAACCCTTGGATGAATGCCATCTGGTCCCGGAGATTTAACAACATTAAGTTTTTCTATTTGTTCCAAAACCTCCTCTAATGACACTTCAATCCGGGACAGTTCCTCAGATTCATCACCCACAAAGGACGAAGTGCTTTCTAAGAGCTAGGTGGTGATGTTGGTTGAGTTGTCCGGTTGAAGTTCATAAACTTCATGTATGTATGAGAGCTACTCGTTGGAGTAAGAGTTTGTTGCACACTTCATTAAAATTAATTTAAAGTTTTTATAAGCTAAATTATAACTCACTGCCTTTCTTATGCAGTAAGATAAATGAAATGCTATTAATAGAGCTCATGCACTTAACTAGTATTTTTTGCTCTTCAAATTTCAAGTACTTTATATTTTGTTTTATCTTAGTCTGTGTCTAGATTATACCTCTGTCTAGAGAGATGTAGATTAGGCACACTGAAATTACTAATGAAGCAGGGATTTAAATATCCCATGCTTCATTAGCATAAATGTGGCTGCTGATTTTTCGAAACGACGCTTTTTCAAGAAATGGCCATCCAGACGTGGATCTGTCAAAAAATAAACCCTTTTTCGACAGATCGTATATTCCTCAAAAAAGGAGGTTTACAGGGCCTGTTGAAAGGGTGTATTTTCGACAGATGCATGTCTAGACTGCTGCTTTTTTCAAAAAAGTTCAGATTCGAAAAGCGGTGGCCACGTTTATGCTAACGAAGCATGGGATATTTAAATCCCTGCTTCATCAGCAGTTTCGATGTGCTTGATTTGCATCCTTCTGTCGACAGAGGGATGCAGCCTAGACATAGCCTTAGTGATACCCATCACTTATCTCCAAATTCTGGTTTCAGTTAAAATTAGGGTAAAATGAAATAGAAGAATACTAGAAATGGAAGAGACCTCGAGAGGTTGAGTCGAGTCCCCTGCTCTCATGGCAGGAATAAACACTGTTTAGAGAGTCCCTGATGGATGTCTATCCAACCTGCTCTTAAATATTTCCAGTGATGGAGATTCCACAACCTTCCTAGACCATTTACTCCATTGTTTAACCAACCTGAATCTCCCTACTTGCAGTTTAAGCCCGTTGTTTCTTGTCCTATCCTTAGAGGCCATAGAAGAATTTTTCTCCCTCCTCCTCGTAACACCTTCTCAGGTATCTAAAACTGCTGTCATGTCCCCTCTGTCTTCTCTTTTTTAAAACTCAAGCCCAATTCTTTCAGTTTCTCCTCATTGGTCATGTTTTCTAGACTTTTAATCATTTTTGTTGCTCTTCTCTGGACCTTCTCCAAATTTTCCAAATCTTTCTTGAAATGTGATGCCTAGAAGTGGACACAGCACTCCATTTGGGGCCTAATCAGAGTAGAGAACAAGAATGACTTCTCAGGTCTTGCTCACAGTACTCCTCTTAATGCATCCCAGAATCCTGTTTGCTTTTTCTGCAACAGTGCCACACTGTTCACTCATATTTAGCTTGTGGTCCACTATGTCCCCTATATCCCTTTCTGAAGTACTCCTTCCTAGACAATCACTTCCCATTCTGTATGTGTGAAACTGATTGTTCCTTCCTAAGTAGAATACTTTGCATTTATCCTTATTAAACTTCATCCTGTTGACTTCTGACTATTTATCTAGGTCATCCAGATCATTTTGAACTTTGACCCTATTGCCCAAAGCACTTGCAATCCCTCCCAGATTAGTAGTATTTGCCAACTTACTTCCTATGGCGATATTGAAATCCTTAATGAAGATACTGAATAGAACTGGTCCCAAAACAGACCCCTGTGGATCCCTACTTCTTATGCCCTTCCATCATGATTGTGAACCATTAATAACTACTCTCTGATAATGGTTATAAGCTGGGTGCATAACTAGCTGCATAGTGGCCCCATCTAAGTTGTATTTCCCTAGTTTATTGAAAAGAGGGTAATGCAAGACCATATCAAATGCTTTACTAAAGTCCAGGTATGCCACATCCACCACTTCTCCCTTATCCACAAGACTTGTTATCCTATCAAAGAAAGCTGTCAGATTGGTTTGACACAATTTGTTGTTTACAAATCCATGGTGGTTGTTACCTATCACCTTATTATCTTCCACATGTTTGCAGATTAATTCCTTAATTACTTGCTCCATTATCTTCCCTGGGACAGACATCAAACTGACTGATCTGTAACTTCCTGGGTTGTTCTTACTTCCCTTTTTATAGATGGCTGCTATATTTGCCCTTCTCCAGTCTTCTAGAATCTCTCCTGCCTTCCGTGACTTTTAAAGATGATAGCTAATGGCTCAGATATCTCCTCTGTCAGATCCTTGAGTATTCTATGATACATTTTATCAGGCCCTGTTGACTTGCAGACATCTAACTTCCCTAAGTAATTTTTAACCAGTTTTTTTAAAAAAATTATTTAACTGCTCACCCAACTTTTCTTTTAACTGCTTACCCAATTTCCACTAGCATTTACTGTTAGGCATCATGTCAGCATCCATCTTCATGATGAAAACCGAAAGAAAGTAGTCAGTCATTAAGCACATCTGACACTTCCAAGTCTCCTGTTTCTCTCTTCACTGAGCAAAGGGCCTACATTGTCCTTGGTCTTCCTCTTGCTTCTAATAT
Source organism: Pelodiscus sinensis (assembly GCF_049634645.1). Taxonomy (NCBI): domain Eukaryota; kingdom Metazoa; phylum Chordata; order Testudines; family Trionychidae; genus Pelodiscus; species Pelodiscus sinensis. The sequence continues at coordinate 71,543,749 of NC_134716.1, forward strand.
GTGTGTAGATTGTCTTTTGTTACCTTTGTCTCCTGCTAAATGTAGCTCATTTTGTGCCTTTGCCTTTCTAATCTTGCCTGTGTGTGTGTGTGTGTGTGTGTGTGTGTGTGTGTGTGTGCTCTTTTATTCATCCTTTGTAATTTGTCCTCCTTTCTACTTTTTATGTAACTCTTCCTTTTTTTATTTAGATCATATCCTGGTTGATCCAAGGTGGCCTCCTGCCATACTTTCTTGCCTATTCAGTGGAATAGTTTGCTTTTGGGCCCTTAATGTCCCTTTGAAAAACTACCAACTACAGTTGTTTTTCCTTAGTTGTGCTTCCCATGGGACCTTCCCCTTTCCTACCCGCTCTGAGTTGACTAAAGTTTGCTTTCCTGAAATTCATTGTCTCTCTTTTGCTGTTCTGCGTTCTACCATTTTTAAAATCATGAGCTCTATGATTTCATAATCACTGTCATCCAAGCTGCCTTGCACTTTGAAATTTTCAACCAGTTTCTCCCTATTTGTTAAATAAAATCAAGAAAAGCTTCTCCCATAGTAGCTTTCTCAACCTTCTGACATAAAAAATTGTCTCCAATGCAGTTCAAGAATTTATTGGATAATTTTTCTGTGCTGTTTGTGTCCCAACATGTGCTTGGGTAGTTGAAATTCCCCCCACCACACCAAATCCTGTGCTTTGGATGCTTTTGTTTGTTTTCAGCTGACAACAAAACAGTTAGCACGAGTTAATTCTGTAGATGTATATGAAGAAAAATTGAGATGATGAAATTTCATATTGCTCTGAACTAGACTTCTGATTGAACAGATTTAGGAGACTTCTTAAGAAATGAGTACTCCAACTTAGAAAGACACATCTACCAAACATCACCTTTCATCCTGTTCCCTCAATATCTGTGTTAAATAGATAAAATAAAAGTGGTGTTTTGCTCCTTTAACTTCGAGTCTAAATCACAAAATTATAGAAAATTATGTAGTCCCTATTAAACATGAAGTTTCTGTTAGGTAATTTACACCTTTTACATGAAGCTTATGAAAGCAGTACATTTTAGAGGACAAATGATAAGCAATCGCTAAAATGTTGAAGATCAAAGTCTGCTCATTAAAGAGATAGCAAAAAGAGATTCTTTTAAATTGACAAACAAGGAAATCAATTTACACTTCTGGAAATAGTGCTATTGTTCTGAAAGCCGGGATGAAACCATGCAAATTTGAGTGGTCCCCTGAGAGTACAGGGGACCACTGGATGGAACAAATTTTTCATGATTGGAACCTTATTGACTTTAATTTCTTTTGTGGCTTTTTAGTGTTTATGTATACTTGTGAAAGTGCCAATAATACAGGAAATTTAACTCCTTTGCTCAAATTTGAGTGCTACTACAGTAGAATCTGGTATTACCGATAATGTTGCCATTGATCAATTTCAAGAGTGTCTAGGTGTAGCTAAGCTAGTTATAGTTCATGTAAACTTTTCCAGGATATACGGGACTGGATACATGATATTGGTACAAGGTAAGTGTCCTATTGCTTCACTGCCAATGCTCTTCACAATTTATTTGGACGTCTCTAGTTGATTCACTTTTTACTTTATATTCTGATGAGCAGTACAAGATCGAATACTGACAAATTGTCTTGTCAGTATTCTGTGTTAATCCTTTACAAATATAAAACCCTAAGTATTGTCTGTTATGAATTTGATGGGTTACCAGCATCATTTATGATGTGTTTCTTTAGCAACAATCAAAGTATGTTACTGTACATGATAAATAAAATTAGGAAACTTAAGTTTGTATTGCCAATGTGAATTTTTTTGGGTGTGACTTGAGTTTATGCTTTTCTATGTCGGGGGTGAGGGAGACATGGAAGGGACGCTTAATCCTTGGCAGCGGCAGCTCTGCGTTGGTGCGATGGCTGGATGGTAGGCATCTCCTTCTCCAGCCTCATCATGGAGCTGCCACAGCTTTTTACTTTTACCCAAGTATAGTTCTTTCCGGAGGCGGCAACTTTTTTTTTTTTTTTTGTCTGCAATAGTTGTTCAGCAAAATATTGACTTGTGAGGGAAAACAAAGTAAGTGTTCTTGAGTATCTCTTTAAAGCCGTGAATGACCACAGCACAACTCTTTAATTGGAACCAGCACTGACAGTATGGCTCTAATTCACAAAACTGTTACTTGTTTGTCCATACACTTAAGATTTAGTTGAACACTTTTGATAAATGCACGTTAGAAGTTTGAACCACTGTTTTGTTAGTTTCTATGCCAAATTCATTATCAGCAGTACAGAATCTCTGGGGCTACCTGGGGGATGGAGGGTGGGAATCCAAAACAACTCTGCATTGGGTTTGATTCTCTGGTTTGAATGAGGCCTCCTGCTACATTTGTGATGAGTTGATGGTTACTGGAACTAGGATTGCGAATGTTCTAATAGGACAAAACCTAATGTCTCAGTTGTTCTAGGCCTGCTTCCTCGATGGCTTACTTGTCCCATGCACCTTCACTCACACTTGCTGGGCTGGGGCAGGGGTTTGGGGTGCAGGAGATAGACTGGGCTCTCTGATAGTGCTGGGGATGGGGTACAGGATGAGGGATGTAAAAGGTTAACCAGGAGGGGGCTGGAGCAGCTCCAATTCAGCACCCTGGGCAGGGGGCTGCCCCAAATCCTGTTTTCGTGTGTGTGTGTGTGTGTGTGTGTGTGTTGGATGGCATAGTTTGTGTGATGTCATTTTGGCAATGAAACCAAAAAGTCAGCTCTAGTTCTGTGGAGAGGAGTGCTAAAATACAGAGCTCCTAGATGAAACTGCACATAGTTGAAATATATTTGGAGCCTTACTGGTAGTTTAAATTTTAGCAAAACTTTTGCAGTTCTTCTCTAAGTAGAAATTTCCAAGAGATGCTTAATTGATGCTATGAAGTGAATTAAAAAACCAGAACAAAGAGCCAGATTTGGCTTCTGTAAGATCAGCATGGTCAAAAACCCAATCCTAATTTTATGCCTTTTTCATCCTCACACCACACTAATTATTTCAAAAAGTAAAACACAAATCTGTCTTACCCCTGGTTTTCTAAGTGTAATATAAAAAGGACAGTGGGGAAAAAGACAAACTTTTTCAAGGCAGGAAATGTCTCTTAGCATTTTGTATAGTACTGATCACAGTAGTGCTTAAGTGCCTAATAAAGGAAACCCATGGTAATAGGTGTTAAATCCTAGGCTTATTTCCTTCTGTATAGTTTTACTATGTATTAAAAACAACTATTGACATGAATTGAACATATTTAAGCAGCTACATTTGGAAAGATTTGTTTTTTTTTTCTGCTTTGTCTATTTTCCCCCCATTGCTATGATGTCTGAAAACCAGAAAACATTGTTGCAGAAATGTGTTCCCAAACTTTGGTGTAAAGTTTTAATAAATATTTTGATACATAGACTCCAATAAAACATTGAAGAAAGTTCTTCAGCAATTTTCATAACCCATACCAGATGATCCTGATGCACTCAAAGTTGGGAAGAAAAAGTTGGTGACTTGAAATGATCCAAATTTTAGGTCTCTATGGGGGTAGACATATATTGCCCTACAGGCTGGATCTGGTCTGCCAGGATTAGCCCCTGGTGGGCACCCACACCTTACTGTATTTGCTTTTACATCCACAGCTATGGGTGATCACAGCTCCCATATGCCACAGATAGCTGTTCCCAGCCAGTGGGAGCTGTGGTAGCCCATACCTGTGGAGGGTGCAGGTAAGTGTAGCGGCCCATCAGGGGCTAATGCTGGTGAACCACTGCCATTTTATTGCCCATTCAGTCTAGACTGATCCTTTGACTTGACTCATTTCTCCTTTATTCTCCCTTCACCATGCTAAAAGGAGAGCATATGGAACTTTTTCAGAGGGCCTCGTGGGGCATGACTTTGCCCATTACCTACCCCTTACTACTCTTTGCTGCTCACTTACTCTCAGGAGGGAGTAATGGGGACCTTTGCATCTCGGAGTATTGGATAAAAGTAACTTGTTATGATGACAGGCCATTAACTTATACAGATCAGTAAAGGGATTAAAATACCAGAGGCCATAGACAGTGAAAGGAATGAAATGTTGTCAGTGTAGATCCATGTAATTGTTGTCCTACATGTGGTGTAGTAACTTTTACCAATTAAAAGAATGTAATAATTCTCCTCTTTCCTATTTTAATATACAGTTCTACTGATGTGTTCCTAAGTACTGTACAATTGATGCATATGGACACAATGGCAAAAATCTCTTTAGTGTCTAGTGGTCTATAAAATATTACTTACAATTTTCTTACAAATATTTTTTTCTAGACCATTTATAGGAATGATCTATTTAATCAATTAAAATAAATCCTTCTAAAACTTGATCTGCTGGTGAATTCTGGCCTACAGGTAGTCAAATGGTATAAAGTAATGATAGATGCTTTGTGTAATTAACATATAAAACATTTAAAATGTATGACTAAATTGTCCTCAGTTTGTCATTACTAAATCTTCTTTAATTAATAAATCTATAAGAGAAACTAGGACCTGGTCTACATGTACAACATTGGTTGATCTCATTCTGTTGCTTAGGGGTGTGAAAAATTAATATCCCCAAGAGATGTAGTGAAGCTGACAAGCTCTGGAAAAGTCACCACTAGGTGGATGAAAGGAATCTTTTGGGCTTGCTACAGGCTCTTGAGGGAGTGAATTTACTATAATGATGGGAAAAACTTTCTATAACTCTAATGCTTGTAGGGTAGATATTACTCTAAAATCTAGTGTGTTAGTTGGAAATCGTAACACACTTTTTGAAAAGCACATTATAGGTTTATGTGCATAAAAGTACTTACAGTAAATGTTTGTTTTTGAATGAACTGACATGATTTTTTTTTTAGTGAAGTCAGGCTGTAAATGGTATAATTCCATTCATAAATTAATACTAATAATTAAACATTAACTTTGAAGCTTTTTATAGTTCGTGTACTAAGCGTTCCTAAAGATTGTTATATAAAACCTAGAAGCAAGCTGCTTGAAAGAAATTAGTATAGAGTGATAGCATTGGCACAAAATAAGGTAGGTTTTAAAGTGAGGATTATATTTTCAAAAGTGGTCTTAAAATATAAATTAAATGTATATTGTTTAAAGCTGAATTAATGGAGTCAAGAGGTATAATTTCAAGAAAATGGGGCCACGTGTATGGAGTAGATTGCTTTTCTTTCTTTCTCTTGTTTCCTTTATAGCAGGGCTACTCAACACGCATCCCGTGGCCTGTTTTTGTGGCCCATAGTATGGTTTAGGTTTACGTGGGGCTCAACGTATGGTGCAGGGATGGGATCCTTTGAACATGGCTTCCACTGGAAAGCACAATAGAGAGACCTGTCCCAGGTGGGGTGAGCACTGAAAGATGCAAGCGGATGGGCTGGCTGGAACAGACTGGTACAAGGTGTTGGTATTTCTAGTTTCCAGGGAGGAAGTGCCAGGACACTGAGAAGTACTGGCTGCTTAGCCTTATGGGCAGAGGCTGAGAGATGCTGACTGGCTCACACTGGCCACTTTGGGGTCCTGCACTGCGTCTTATGGCTTAATCTTTGTATTTATGCCCATCAGTGTGAAAGAAGCTATTTGCATATATATTTGTATGTATATGTAACCGCACTTAAGTTGCGGCCCTCTGCATGTGCTGTGAGTATCATTGTGGCCCCTGGGGCTTCCAAAGTTGAATAGCCCTGCTTTATAGGGTAACCACCAATCCTGAATTGGGTGGGCCAGTCCTGAAATGCAGAGTTCAAGTCTGGATCCTGGGCTGAATGACTCTGACATAGCATTTGTTCCATTTTCCCTGCAGCGCTGCTCTGTATATGTTTGGGGCTCAAGGGCAGCATGAGCTTCTTCATGGTGAAAAGAGGGGGGTAATGTGGGCCTTAGCCCTCCCTTTCCAGAAGGCCTCACCCTTTTCTTTTCCCATCCCATTACAATCTGTAATGACCCATCTCCTACACTTTCTCAATCTGCAGTCACCGAAGTTGATGATGACCCTGAGGCACTGCAGGATTAAGTGTCTTTTGAACCCTCAAAGATGAACCCTCAGTGTACTTTTAGAGTAAAGTGTATTTGTAGTGATCTGAGTGTGTGCCATGCACTGCCTATAGTAATACATATTTCATAAGTCTACTAATTAGAAAACTTTACCTGTATACACATAAGTGCTTCAAGAAGACAACCATCCTGCAGTACAGTATTAGTAATGGATTGGTGAATACTTATATACTATATTGATCTTACTCTACTGACTGACTACCAATTTTCAAGTAATTAAAGTGTAACTTCGTTGACCAGCCTATTAGATTAACCAGCATCTCCCATTCCCCTAACATGCTGGATAGGGGATAAGGTGCTCCTATTGCAAATGATGAGCAACCTGTAGCCCACCATGGTTCTATGCATGGCTCACGAGATGTTTTGTTCACCATTGCCAGACCTGGGGTTGCAAGATTTTTCTGGGTTTTGTGTGTGTGTTGGGTTTTTTTGTTTTGTTTCCCTTCCACTATTACTGAAGTGACACTAATGTAAAACAAGGGCAGGTGAAATCTGGTGGTGCTAACTGCACACAACATTGATTGGCAGCAAAGAGTGCACAGTTCTCTGTTTAAAGTGCTTGTATGGTTCATGTGGACACTGTGCAAGTTCTAGGTATCAGAGTTCAGCTAGCAAAACTACCCTAGCCCATGACCTCATTTAGTAAGAACAGTCTTGCAGCCCACTGAGATGGTGGGCCACTCAGCCGGCCCACTCAATAGCCTGGGTTGCCCATTGCTGCTGTATACATTATTAATTAGAAATAGTTGATTCACTTTAAATTGACACTTATCTTAATCCAAAATGTCTTTCACGTGTAGACAAGCACTAAGCAGTTTGGGTCTGATAATTCTAGTTGGTTAAACAAGGAAATACTCTCACGTATGTTTGTAACATAAGAATGGCCATACTGGATTAGTCCGAAGGTCCATCTAGCCTAGTATCCTGTCTTCTAACCATGGCCGATGCCAGATGCTCCAGAGGGAGTGAACAACATTGGGAATCTTCAAGCAATACTTTTCCCATTATCCATTCCCAGCCTCTGACAGAGGGTAGGGACACCATTCCTGCTCAAATTGGCTAATTGCCATTGATGGACCTAACCTCGTCAACTTAACTAATTCTTCTTGAACCCTGTTAATGTCCTGGTCTTCACAACCTTCTCTGGGAAGGAGTTGCACACTGTCAGCCTGTGGTGCATGAAGAAAAACTTCCTTTTGTTTATCTTAAACCTGCTACCTATTAATTTTATTTGATGACCCCTAGTTATTATGTTATGGGAGCAAGTAAATAATTTTTCCTTATTCACTTTTTCCACTCCAATCATGATTTTATAGACCTCTATCTATAGATGTTGTACCTTCTTTTCTAAGCTGAAAAGTCCCAGTCTTTTTAATCTCTTCATATGGGACCCATTCCAAACCCGTAATTTTTGTTGCCCTTATCTGAGCCTTTTCCAGTGCAGATATCTCTTTTTATGATAAAGCGATCACATCTGTATGTAGTATTTAGGATGTGGGCATACCATGCTTATATATGATAAGATGTTCTCTGTCTTACACTCTATTCCCTTTTAATGATTACTAACATAGTTAGCTTTTTTTGACTGCTGCCACTATCCACAATTACTGCAAGATCTCTTTCTTTCGCTGTAGCTAAATTAGTCGTCCTCATATTGTATGAATAGTTGGGATGATTTTTTTTCCAGTGTGCATAACTTTACATTTATCAACAATAAATTTCATTTGCCATTTTGTTGCCCAATCACTTTGTTTGGTGAGATCTTTTTGAAACACTTCACAGTCTGCTTTGGTTTTAACTATCTTGAGCAGTTTAGTATCATCTGCAAATTTTGCCACCTCACTGTTCACTCCTTTCTCTAGATTTATGAATAGGTAGAATAGGATTGGTCCTAGTATGGATCCCTGGGGAAAGTCGCTAGTAACCTTTCCCCATTCTGAAAACTGATGATTTATTCCTACCCATGGTTTCCTGTCTCTTTAACCAGTTATTAATCCATGGGAGGACCTTCCCAAACAAATCCAACTGTACATCTAAAATGGGCACTACTGTTAGCACTCAAGAAAAATCTTGGCATCATTGTGGATAGTTATGTGAAAACATTCACTGAACATGCAGCAGAAGTCAAACAGAATATTGGGAATCATTAAGAAACAGAGGAAACACAGAGTATCTGAATGACTCTACAGAAATACATTGTGTGCCAATGTCTTGAATACTGCAGGCAGATACGGTTGCCTCGTATCAGAAAAGATATACAGGCTGTACCTACCTAAACTGGAAAAGCGGCGAGGAGTCCTGTGGCACCTTATAGACTAACTGAAGTGTAGGAGCATAAGCTTTCGTGGGTAAAGACCCACTTCGTCAGATGTATGTAGTGGAAATTTCCAGAGGCAGGTATAAATATACAGGCCAGGATCAGGCTGGAGATGACGAGGTGGATCCAATCAAGGAGGATGAGGCCCACTTCTAGTAGCTGATCTGGAGGTGTGAATTCCAAGAGAGCAGAAGCTACTTTTGTAGTTAGCAAGCCATTCACAGTCTTTGTTTAATCCAGAGTTGATTGTGTCAAACTTGAAGATGAACTGTAGCTCAGCAGTTTCTCTTTGAAGTCTGGTCCTGAAGTTTTTTTGCTGCAGGATGGCTACCTTTAGATCTGCAACCGTGTGTCCAGGGAGATTGAAGTGTTCCCCTACAGGTTTTTGTATGTTGCCATTCCTAATATCAGATTTGTGTCCATTGATTCTTTTACGTAGGGACTGTCCAGTTTGGCCGATGTATATAGCAGTGGGGCATTGTTGGCACATGATGGCATATATTACGTTGGTAGATGTGCAGGAGAATGTACCAGTGACAGTATGGCTGATCTGGTTAGGTCCTGTGATGGTGTTGCTAGTGTATATATGTGGGCAGAGTTGGCACCGAGGTTTGTTGCAAGGATTGGTTCCTGAGTTCGAGTTATTATGGTGCGATGTGTAGTTGCTGGTGAGAATATGCTTCAGGTTGGCGGGTTGTCGGTGGGCAAGGACCGGCCTACCTCCCAAGGCCTGTGAAAGCGAGGGATCATTGTCCAGGATGGATTGTAGATCACTAATGATGTGTTGGAGAGGTTTTAGCTGAGGACTGTAGGTGATGGCCAGTGGTGTTCTGTTGGTTTCTTTCTTGGGCTTGTCCCGTAGCAGGAGGCTTCTGGGTACATGTCTGGCTCCGTCAATCTGTCTCCTCACTTCCTCGTGTGGGTATCGCAGTTTACAGAATGCTTGTTGAAGATCTTGTAGGTGTAGGTCTCTGTCTGAGGGTTTGGAGCATATGCGGTTGTACCTCAGTGCTTGGCTGTAAACAATGGATCATGTGGTGTGTCCAGGATAGAAGCTGGAGGCATGCAGGTAAGTGTAGCGGTCGGTAGGTTTTCGGTATAGGGCGGTATTAATATGACCGTCACTTATTTGTACTGTGGTGTCCAGGAAATGGACCTCCCATGTAGATTAATCCATGCTGAGGTTGATGGTGGGGTGGAAGCTGTTGAAATCATGGTGAAATTCTTCCAGAGTCTCCTTCCCATGGGTCCTGATGATGATGTCATAGATGTAGCGTAGGTAGAGAAGGGGTGTAAGTGGACGGGAGCTGAGGAAGCATTGTTCCAGGTCAGCCATAAAAATGTTGGCGTATTGTGGGGCCATGCGGGTGCCCATAGCAGTGCCACTGGTCTGAAGGTGTATGTTGTCACCAAATCTGAAATAGTTGTGTGTGAGGATAAATTCACAGAGCTCAGCCACCAGTTGTGCTGTGGCATCATGAGGGATACTGTTCCTGACAGCTTGTACTCCATCTGCATGTGGGATGTTTGTGAAGAGAGCCTCTACATGGTGGCTGGGATGGTGTTTTCTGGAAGATCACCTATGCATTGTAGTTTTCTCAGGAAAGCTGTAGTGTCACGGAGGTAACTGGGAGTGCTGGTGGCGTAGGGTCTGAGCAGAGAGTCCACATAGCCAGACAGTCCTTCAGTGAGCGTGCCAATGCCTGAGATGATGGGGAATCCGGGATTTCCAGGTTTGTGGATCTTGGGTAATAGATAGAACAACCCTGGTCGGGGCTCTAAGGATGTGTCGATTTGTTCCTGTGCTTGTGTAGGGAGTGTCCTGAGCAGATGGTGCAGTTTCTTAGGAATACACTAAGTGGGATCTGAGGAAAGAGGCCTGTAGAATTTGGTATTGGAGGGTTATCTGGCAGCTTCCTTTAGGTAGTCAGGCCTGTTCATGATGACAACAGCACCTCCTTTGTCAGCCTCTTTGATTATAATGTCAGAGTTGTTCCGGAGACTGTGGATGGCATTGCGTTCTGCATGACTGAGGTTACCAGGCAAGCGATGCTGTTTTTCCACAATTTCTGCCTGTGCACGTCAGCGGAAGCATTCTATGTAGAGGTCCAGACTGTCATTTCGGCCCTCAGCTCTGGATTAAACAAAGACTGTGAATGGCTTGCTAACTACAAAAGCAGTTTCTGCTCTCTTGGAATTCACACCTCCAGATCAGCTATTAGAAGTGGGCCTCATCCTCCTTTATTGGATCCACCTCGTCATCTCCAGCCTGATCCTGGCCTGCATATTTATACCTGCTTCTGGAAATTTCCGCTACATGCATCTGACGAAGTGGGTCTTTGCCCACAAAAGCTTATGCTCCTACACTTCAGTTAGTCTATAAGGTGCCACAGGACTCCTCGCCGCTTTTGCAGATTCAGACTAACACGGCTACCCCTCTGGTACTTGATACCTAAACTGGGACTCTCTGATCTGGCAATATCCGTCATCTGTCAGTAGCATGGATATTTCTACTCCAGAGAATCCATGGGCCGGGAGGCCATAGCAGGCTGGGAGCCCCAGGATATGAGGCTCTTGCAGCATAGGGAGCCCACAAGGAGGTCTGGGACTGAAGGGTACAGTAGCACAGCCAGTGGGGGGCTAGGAGCTAGTGGCAAGGAACCTTCCCTGATCTGGAAAATTTTTCTTGTTTGTCACCAGGTCAGGATGCTGGACCATGGAGGTTCAACCTATAGAAAAGGTTCACAAAAGGGCAACAAATTATTAGTGGTTATGGAATGACTGCCATGTGAGGAGAGATATTGGAAAATAGATGAACTAAGGGGGGGATATGATGTTTGTAAAATTATGATTTGGTGTGGCAAAAAAGAATAGAACTATTTACTCCTTCCCATAACACTAGGACTAGGGATCACCAACTGAAATTATTTTAGACAGCAGGTTGAAAACCGGCTAAAATACTTCACACAACACAGTCAACTTGTGGAACCGCTTACCAGAGGATGCCATGAAGGTCAAGACTATAACAGGATTCAAAAAAGAACTAGATAAATTCATGGAGGATAGGTCCATTTATGGCTATTAGCCTCTGTTTATCAAAACTAACAGGGTGACGGGATGGATCACTTGATTACCTGTTCCATTGATTCCCTCTGGGGCACCTATCATTGGCCATTGTCAGAGGACAGAATGCTAGGTTAGGTGGATCTTTGGCCTACATTCCTATCTCCTGAAAATTGCTCAGTATTTTCTGTGCTGCTATGAGACTATAACTTGTGCTGCAGGTACTTACTAGTCCAAATTTGTCAATAATACAAGATAAAACTAGCAAAAGAATATGCAAAATAATTTTCAAAAGCAAGATAATTTTGTTGCAATTATCTTTCCCCACATGAGATCATTTTTAAGAGTCTTTTTAAACTGCTGAATCAGTTGTTGCAACAGTTGTGGTTAACTCAAAAGGGATGAGGTATTTTTCTCTTGCAAGGTTTTGTCACCCCCTATGTGGTAAGCTGTCAACACCCACTGGTTTCAGTGGGAGTCAAGGGCATTTTGCATGATTCAGTTCTTTATTTTGCTTTACCCAGTGACAGAACTATGTCAAATTAGGCATGATTTTGTATGAGCTCCTGCTAAACAGTGCTTTTCTGTTAGTACTGTCAGCAACAGCTAAACTGATTGTGATTGACAGTCTGAACTGGTATTCACATATTAGTCAATCTCTTTTGACTTCAGGGATAGTTTGGGTGCAAAGATTGTAGGATTGGCCTTCAAAACATCAAAGTTCAGGAACAGGCATTTCTTTGACCTGGGTATGTCTCAACTAGAAATGTAAGTCGACCTATATTACGTCAACCTACAGCCACTGCAATAATTGCTGTGGTGGTTTGTCTACACTACCCTCATTGAGTTGGTGGTGCACATCCTTATGATGGGTTCCTGCAATAACATAAGGAGGTCAGTGTTGGCAGTGGAGAGCCTCAGCTCTGAAGGCAGCTCTCTGATGGAAGCCTAGCTGCTCCACAGGCTTTACTCCTCACTCTGCTGAAATTGACCTGGCTGTTCTGCTCCCAGAGAGGGGAGGAAGAGGGTCAAGCCAGAAACAGGGTTCAGCTGTTGGGGGACAGATGTGCTCTAGCTACTAAGAAATGTAAGGGACATAGTGTTTGCACAGACACTGCATCACCCTAACTATCCTGGCATAATCTCTATGCCTCTGTTGGAGGTGGAGGAGTTGTGTCTGGTGTAGGGCATTTACATCAGCAAGAGGAAGGTAGTAATGTAGACACTGACATAATTAAGTTGACCTCAATTGCCTTAAGTTGACCTAACTGGGTAATATAGATCCAGCCTCCTCTACTTCTACAAAGTGTTCAGTCTAGATCAGCTTCTAAAATTGTGAAATTCATCTGAACTTTACCTGAATTACCCTGACTTCCTGAGTTTTCAAAACACAGTGAAAGTCTGCATAATTTAGAGGCACACCTTACATTTAATTCTGAATAGGAAGATCTCTCCAGTTATTATGACATTGTACAAAAATACGTCATAGACAGAGCCTATTCCCTTGAAAACAAGTCATTATTTTCTCCCCCTTACTCAAGTTCAGCTGAACATGCATTGTTTCTTGGTCCCCCATTGATCAGGGCTTCTCAAAGACATCATCGTATAAGTGCTGTCCACATTAGCTTAGCTTGAGCAAAGCTAAAGGGTGGAAGAAAGTCCTTCAATTATGAAGTTCAATTTTATGTCAATGTGTTTGAAACATGTCTCTGTGAATTTTAAATAAGTTGTCAAAGCTTTTAGATGTTCTTGTGTAATGCTAAAGTCCTGGCTTTCATCCTCTGTTACTAAAGTTATAATGAAAGGAAAGCCTTGAAGGTTAACTGAAACGTTTGCACTGGAGCAATGTCTTTGAACTGAAGACAAAAAACCAGAATAAAATGTAGATGTAAAACATGGTTGTGAGGGGGGGGGGGGGCTGTCCTACATTTGAGAAACTGGTTTTCCCAGTGTATTTTTAACTTTCTGGTGGGCTTTTTATTTTCCCAGCTTTGTGCAAAACAATGGACAGGGTATCCTCTGTAAAGCTATCCTAAATCATTTGTAATCTAACCTTCCTGTGCGAGTTTGAGTCTTTAGGACTGGTAGGAACCTCACCTCTGCTAGCTAGATGACACAAAGGAGAGCTGATTTCATGGTTCATGATGTGGTGTGCACAAATTTCAGCCTGACACTTAATTCCATTAATGTGTGTCTCCTCATTTGGCCAACGTGTCCACATGCATCCCTTACTGAAACCTTTGTTCCATCATACCCCACAGCAGAGACAATTTATTAGGAATTTGGAGCGCCTATTTATTGCTTAATAACTCAGTTTGTAGGTGTGTTCAGTGAGCTCCCAGAGTCTGTACTTTCTCCTAGTGTTAGATTTTTATACAAAGACTTCCTTTGTTCCTGATAGAGTGAAGTGTCAGCTTCCATTAGCATTTGGGGAGATAATGTCTCCCTTAATACATAATGACATTTTTACAAATAAAGAATCTGTCATTTGCCTTCATCTCAAATGTTCATTTCAGAACTCCTCTCATCTTAAAGATACTTTTCTGAAGCTCTGTAAAATGAGGGCTTTCAAAGGATTTTTCCCTCTTTCCCTATGGCTAGTTCAGTAGATGTTTGTCTGCAGGATTTTTTTAGAGAGTGTTAGAGGGGTTTCCTTGCTGGCAGAATTCTCCTGTCCCATAGCATGAGTTGGGTTACCTATAGAGTTTTCTCAGACATGACATTTTTTGTTCCTTTGATTTCCCATTTTGAAATATGAGTTCAAGTTCATGATTTGGTTCTTTTTTCTGTGCTGCTTTCAGAGATGTGCAGCTGGAAACCAGCAGTGGGCAGTCAGCCACTGAGCTTGGAAGGCAGGTTTGCTGCCAGCAGCCACAGAAATAGGTAGGATGGCATAGTATTGCCACCCTTACATCTACGCTGCTGCTGGCAGCAATGCTGCCATCAGAACTGGCAGATGGAGAGTGCCAGCTGCTGTTGTCCGCTCCAGTCCCTCCTTCTCCCAGTGGTGTACTCTACCTAGGAACTTGGAATATCGTAACCTTAAGTAGGGGAGCTTGTCTCCAATATGTACTTGTTAAACTATTTTTCTTGCGGCTTGAGCTTCCCCTATCATGAATTGCCTTGATTAGCTATTTAAAGACTACTCTTGCAAATATAGTACCAAATATGGAGACAGTCCAGAGTAGTTACAGCAGAAATGTATAGTCTGTCAAGCAACAAATGAGAAAACAAATTATGAATAAGTGGCTAGAGAGAATAGGGTATATGTCAGTAAAGTTTAAAGATCTATAAAAACTTTTTGCATAGTGGAGCCACATAAGCAAGACTCACAATTTCAGTTGTGCATGGGCACATCCTTTATATCCTGACTTGTATTGCTGATGCTTGAATTTGAGGCTGCACCCATTGGGGGAGTTATGTACAAATCTTAAATATGCATTCATTTGACATTATGCATGTGCTTTTTAACTTATACATCCATGAGTGCACACATGATTTAGTTTGCTTGAATTTGAAAATATAGATCTGTGTGCCTATTGCTAATGAAACAGAGACCAGTGTGTCAGATGCAAGCTATCCCCATATTCTGTCCTATAATTTGGCCAGCTGTAATTTTACAATACGGATGTTTTCTCAAGGACACTAGAACATATAGAACTATCAGTCTGTAAGGGTAGAATCAGCATTCATTATATGGATAAATATACTTCTAAAAGGAGTGTTTTCTAGGAAAAGGGACTGAAATAGGAAACAAATAAGATCATAAATTTTTCTACTCCAAGGTTACTCTTAGATAATTGCATAGTTTAAATACATGATTATTGAAAATTGAATATTTTAGCCGAAGTCTGAAGTATTATTGAATAACTGATATATATTGCTAAACAAGAGCTGCATCTCATGTTCCCTCTGGGAGTATTCAGAAACACTGGATATGTAATAAATGTCCATCATACACAATACTTGATTTGTATAGATTTATAAAAACACATTCTACTAAAACTTTCTTGATATCCAATGTTAAGCTTGGGACCTGTGCCTTAATTACAAGTTAATCTTTAATTTTTATTTACTAGAACAAAATACTGAAGTGTGATCTATTTATTATCATTATTTATATTACTGTAGTGCATGAAAGCATTAGTCAGGGATTAGGTTCCTATTTTTGGTGTACAAACAACACTTTCTGATCCAAGGAGTTTACAGGCAAAGATAGTAGATAACAAATGGGTACAGGCAGAACAGGGTGTGCAAGAAAACAGTGAGACAATATTGGCCAGCAGGTCAAGAAGAATAAGGAAGTAGTAATGACTTCTTAACTAAATCCCAGTAAAGAATTGAGCAAAAATGGTTCAATGGAATGCAAGGAGCAAAAGCAGAATTGGAGAGCATCTAGAGTGGAATTGAAAGATGAACTCCAGAGAGGAATCATAAACAGCATGTGTGGTGAACTTACAGGTGAGTGAGAAGGGTCAGCAATTAGAGAGACGTGGTCAAAGGTGGCTTTTTTTAAGGTAGGATGCACTACATGATGCTTGCATTGAGGGGAAAACAGCCAGAGCAAGAGGGTCAGGAGAAGAGTGAGGTTAGGGTATGAGTGTGGGCCTAGGTAGGCTGGAATGGGATGGAATCACTGGGGTAACTGAAGCTGTAAGAGGTAGAGAGCATATGCAAGGCTTCTCTCTGATAGGAGGCAGTGAGTTATAGAAGGTAAGGAAAAACAAGCTGAAGGGAGGAGGAATCTTGTCATTAATCAATTGTCTCTTGGAAGAAATCAATGAGATCTTGTGCAAAGAGGAGTATAGGCAGAAAGGAGTGGAGGTTTTAATAATTGGTTAGATCTCAGTTTGATTATTGGTTCTTCTCTAGGCTTTGTTTGGGAGTTCAGAAAATTTATTCATTTTTCTCTGCCTGTTTTCCTGCCTTTAAAATGGGGATAATGTCTGTTGGCTTAGCCTCTGCCTGGTTTTTAAGTTGGTTTTCACTTACTTATATAACAGGTTTAAAATAGTTTCTGGAGTGACAACTTCTGAAAAAAAGACACCTGTTACATCAGCTGTGTCCTTAGACTTTCTTGTTCTTGCAGACTTAACTATCCATTGTTGATGGCAGTTGCCACTCATAGTGCTAAAAGGTGTCAAGTTTCCTGTCTCCCTTCAAATAGCAAGAGTAAGATGCTAGATGTGGTAGACAAAAAGAAATAGTTACTGGGCAAGGTGTGAGGGCTTGGCTCCACATTCCTTGAAGGTCCAGGGCTGCACCATATGGACTTTGCTGTGGCATGCACACACACATACCCACCCCCCAGCAGCCCTCAATTTCTTGGAGCACACCAAGCAGGGCTTGGGCAGTGATTTAAGGACCCTTTTGAACCACTGGGCCCTGGGGCATTCGTTCTGTTCTACTTCTCCCCCTTCCTCCCATTTGGTGGGCCTGTACTAAGGACAGTTAATAGACTCAAGTCTCATAGTAGTGCTTTTCATTAGTAGATCTCAAGGTACTTTACAAAGGAAGATTATATTTTTACCTGTTTTCAAGAAAAGGGGAACTGTGGCACAGTGACTTTCCAGCTCTCTGGGTGACCCAAGGCATAGGATCTAGGTGGTCTGTCCCAGTCAGGTGCGCTATTCAAGGGGCCGCATTGCCTTTCACTTAATTGCTAAGCACTTCTGACCATGTCCTTCAATGTCTCTTGTATCACCTCTACAGCTATAGCTATAGCACTTGTCTTCCTTTTGAGGCACATCTCATGGCTAATTTTTTGTCCAGAGCTCTTCTGGAAATGAGAACCTTTACAGAAGACCTCCCATTTCATGGTGAGCAGCTGTTTAGCACTACAAAACATGTCTTTCAGTTTCTTTAGCATACAGTCAGGTCTTCTGCAAGGCTCCTGGGGATTTTACTTACAAAAGGGTTTGAGGTACCTATGTGTTACCACCAACCATGCCTCATGTCTACATGATTTTAATTTCAAACCAAACAGTAGAGAGGTTCAAAGATTTTTATCACTGTTAGAGTTGGATGCCTTAGAGGTAACTCTCAAGGAATTTCAGGGGAAGAGATTTTATTGCAGGTGCTTTTTGATCCCAAAGACCTATTAAGATGTGACCCATTCTAAATCTTGAAGCTCAATTTAGCATGGTTACCATAGCCTCCATACCATCCCCTCTTTTTATTTAAAAAAGACCAAAAGTCTGGGGTGCTCAGTTGGCTAGGTGCCTATGTTCACATCCCACTCAGACCTTGGCATTGAAAATTCCTATGGCTTTTGTGGAAGGAGATGATTACTGTTCCAAACAATCAATTTAACCCATCTTCAGCTCTTGAGGAATATTCATAACATTTCTATCAATGATACCCTAACATCTCATGTGCAGCTATCTGTATCTATCTTTAAAAATGATTGGTTCATCTAGACATTCTCATGGGAGGGCCTTGCCAAAACTGACAGACATTTAGGAAATTGATACTACTTGGATGTGTTCCTTATCTTCCTTTTTCATGTAACAAACACTTACTCCCCCACACGCCATTCCATTGACAATGGTCACTTTAATTCCTGTAGTCTGTTAGGGAAATCATTGAGAGAATTGCAGTTGATGGAATTCCTCAGGGGAAGTAGTACCTAGCAACATTCTGGACTTAAGAGTTATACAGCGGGATTAACAAGCCCTTTTCTCATTTAAATGGCTGAGTGGATCAAGTGGTTATTGGCAACACTATAGTTATGCTTTTATGTTAATCTGTGGGTGGTGGGAGGGAATGGATTCCAGCCAACTGTGTAAAGAGGATTTAGCTCTGTAGGAGTGGTGTATATTGTTCACCAAATATACTCTCTAGCTCTTTACCTTGAAGGCAAGGATAAAATATTGACAGGTTGATTTAGCAAAGTAGTACATAATAAGCATGAATGAATACTAAGCATTCTCAGTGTAGAGTGACATTTCTCTCTCCCCCTTTGCTCCCCCCCCCCCCCCCCCCGCCCTGGAGCTACCTGGAAATGGACCTAATTGCAAAAAGACACAACTACAAATGCCTGACCCAGTAGTGAGGTTGGATTTACCAACCATACTTTCTCTGTCTCTCTAGCATGGGCCATAGCATTTTGGTATATTTGGAATGACCTTGTTGGGGGAAAAAAGTGAAGAACGTTCTGTTAAACTGTAGGAAGCTGTCAATTTTCCTTGGCTATAAGTGAGAAAGGTTCTGTTAATGGGAAATCAACAATAATCTAAACCCAGATTCAGCTCCTTTTCAGTCCCTCCTGGAGAATTTACTTCTTTTAAAATCTTTTGGAATCTAACACTTGTAAAAGTACATCTTCTAGTCATTTCAGTTCCCCCATTTCAGTCAAGCAAAAGACTATTTTAGTCTTAATAATATAGTAAACAATTCTTGAAAGGGTTACAAGAACATCTGCTCTTTAGTTAGAAAACCTACAACTAAGTTCTTATTCAACTCCTGAAACTTATCTTTGAATCCATGAGGCTGCCCCCTGTTGTATCTCTCAAGTAAGAGTGTCTATATTATAGCTTTTTTAGTAGAATCTCAGAGTATGAATACTTTGGGAGTAGAATTTGTTTCTCTAAAGAGAACAGTATGGCGGTAGTTTCAAAAATTGAGCATTGATTTATATAACTTTAAAAGTCTCAGAGGGGTAGCCATGTTAGTCTGTAACTTTAAAAACATTAAGTAGTCCTGCGGCACTTCAGAGACTAAAATATATATTTGATATCATGAGCTTTTGTGGGCACAGCCCACTTCGTCAGATGACAGGAATGGGTTGTGCCCACAAAAGCTCATGATACCATCTACATGTTTTGTTAGCCTGCAAAAGGAAAAACGTATACAATGAATAGACTAACTCAGCTACCCCTCTAAAGCTTTTAAATATATATTTGTTAATCATGAGCTTTCATGGGCAAAACCCACTTCCTCAGATGGTGTAGTGGTCAATTGCGGAAGAATTTTGTATGTGCTAGTTTAGGGGTGGTGGGGCCTGCATTCTTTCCCCCTTTCCCCTATATCTGATGAACCAGAAGCAAGTCTTTTGGAGCATATGTCATTTAAGATAAGCATTGTTGCCAGTAGAGCAGGAACAAGTAAAGATAAGGGTAAAGGGCAAAAATGCATAAACAATTCTGTTTACCCTAACGTAGTGACCACGTAAACAAGGCCAAAGAACAAATAGGTCCAGAACAGAACCAGATCAATAACTAACAGCTAAGCTCTACAACAGCACGTAATGAGTAACCCCTGGAAATTTCCAAACTGCAGAACAAGGCAGGAAAACTGTATTTAAGACTGCCTCAAAGCCTAGCAAATTGAACATCACCGATGGGCCTTGGGTATTGGTGCCTCAGAAGCTGAGACAACCTCCCACTTCGTCTGCAGCCTATCTGGGATTCAAGGCTTGCAGGAAGGGACGTAAGATACGCTGCTTCTTTGTTATGTTGTTGTTCCAGTTACAGGGAACAGCTGTTAGCTGTCGGGAAATCAACTACTTGTTTGACAGATACCTGTGTGGCGTGTATTGTACTTTGAGAACCCAGTGTCGGACCTTAGACTTACTCTGGCCGGCTATAGATGGATTTTGCCCATGAAAGCGTGCGTGTGTGTGTGTGAGATTCTCTAAGGTGCCACAGGACTACTTGTTCCTTAAACGTTACTATACTGTATATTCTTTTACCTATCCAATCACCTAGCCTCTTGATTTGGTTTTCCCCCCCCCAGAAGAGGCAAAGGTCAGGTTAGTCCCCAACATTTGAAGTTTGTTGTAGACACATGACTATTTTACAGGTGGGCTTTTAAGGCAATTGTCTAGAAGAAATTTGAAGTTTCCATAGTAAAAGGTAGTGTTATATCACATAAACACATTATTTTGTATACAGTCTTAGAACATAAAATTTGGACACAGGTAACTTATAATCACATTAATTGGAACATCTGTTGATGTTTCTTCTCTTAGTGCATTTTCCATAAACTATTCCTAAAAAATAACCTTATGGAAAAATTTGTGACGTTATTCATCAGTACCTTATGGCAGTTGTCTCCAACCTTTTTGAATGTAAGTGAAATCCAGGATGTACCTCAGACCCAAATACCCTTGCCCTGCCTCCTTCATGCCCCTTCTGTAAGGCCCTGCCCTTTCTCACTCCATTCTTCCTCCTTTTCCCCCACCCACTCTCCCTCCCTTTCACTAACCAGGGGCAGAGGGTTGTGGGACAGGCTTTGGTCTTGGGCTAAGGGATTTGGAGTGTGTGGGGTGGGGGAGGGCTCTGAGCTGAGTCGGGGCAGAGGGCTAGGGTGTAGAAGAGGGTTCAGGAGATAGATCCAAACTCCCTTACAGAGCCTAAGGGGCTCAGGGCTAGGACAGGGTCTTGAGGTGCAGGAGTGGGTTCATGACTGGGGCAGAGTTTTGAGATTCTGGCTCCAGCTGGATACTCCTTACCTTAGGTGGCTCCTGGGTGGTGATGCAGTGGGGCTAAGGTAGGCTCACTCCTGCCCTGGCCCTGTGCTACTCCCAAAAGCATCCAGCAAGCTTCCTCTATCCCAAGCCTTGTCGTGCCCCCCATCTCCATTTTGTGGAGATAGAATACGGGGGGCGCCCCGAAATTAGCACTCTGCTCTCCCTTCCCTGCTCTGCACAGCGAGCAGGAGGCTCTCAGGGATGGAGGGTTGGGGGACTCCAAGGCAAAAGGCAGAAGATGTGCAACAGTGGGGGAAGGGGCAGCTGAAGTGCTATGCTTGAGAGCCTCTTGGCCAAACCAGTCAGGATCACCTGTCTCAGGCTCCAGGATCTACCAGTAGATCCTGATCTACTGGTTGGTGGCAACTGCATCTGTTTTTAGAAAACAATCTTGTACATTAAAGTGCCTGAAGAGGGTGAGCTTCCAGAAGAGGGTGAGCTTCCAATACTAGAATCAGAAAGGACTGCTATCTTCAAAAAAACAAACAAAACACCTCAGTTGAAATAATAAAGTATAAGTTAAATACAGAACTTGGAAATGGAAATAATTGCCAAAACTTAAATATTTTGAATTCCAGTTTTTTGAAGGAAAAGAATTGAAAAACTTTTCTGATCAGATTGAAATTTAAATAATCTTGTATGCTTGGATATTTTTCTCCAAAAACGTATAGGTGCTGCTTTTCTTCAACTGCATTTTAAAAGACTCCATATTTTGAAAGCATTAGTAATCAGAGGCTGTGTTCGCATCACTTTTCCCATTTCAAGCTGCGTGTACTTTCTGAATTGATTTTGTGAAAAGCAAATAATTAATAAGCAGGTGGCTTAACAGCAGCAAAATGTGCATTTTGGAAACCTTGGAGCATTTACAAGTTGGTAGGGTGCTATAGAATGAACAGATGACACTTATGTTCTAGGTCAGATGCCAGTCACCTGCATGGAATTGAATCAAAAACTGTAGTCTTCAGTTGGCTGGCTGAGAGAGAGTGTTCTGTAGAAGCAAAAGACCTCATACACATGAACAGCCTGCATATGTTTTCCAATTTTCCTTAAGATTGGTAATTACAAGCCACTCATGGGGAAGAATTGGAAAGTTCAGAGTTTTCCAGAGTACTTGTATGGAAGCCGTGTATGTTTGTTTCCATTGTTTTGGTGGTCTCAGATTCTTCATGAGTATCTACATCACCAAAAATACTACTAAAATTAACCTTGTTGTTTGAAAGGTTAGAAAGCTCACCAAGTTAGTAAGTATGGAAGGTCGGTCTGTCTATTTTTTAGAGTGGGTCCATCTGTGTGTCAGTGCATCCCTTTGTTCAAGAACTCTTCCTCTTAAATGGTAAGAGCTAGAGCCACCAAATTGGGTGTATGGGGGAGCACTGCCACAGTCCCTTGAGAGGAACTGCTGCCAGGGCAGCGCCACCCTCCCTGCCACATGAGGCCCTGGTAAGTCTCCCCCCTTCCAGCTCCCTGTCCTGATGGCTCTGCCCTGAGTCCTGCACCTCCTTTAATTTAAGATTTGTCCCATTCTTTTCTCCTGAGCCCTGCCTTGAACCTCTGTCACACCTCCCCACCCTCTGCCCTAAGCCATGGATCCCTGCCTCTCCTTACCCCCACACCCTCACTCCAGCCCTTATTTCCCTTCATTTGTTTAAAAATACAATAATTGAAATAAAGCATGTACATTTTTCTTGTATTTTCCAAAAAAGAAAAATTACATCAATTTAAGACCCGAACAACAACAGGTACATCATCTAGTTATCTATAAAAATGGCTCCTACAGATTATGGATAGGCACATGTATGGAGCAATGTAGATGAAGTATGTAGTGTCCCTATTGTGGGTAAAGAGGACTATTGAGTGGTACTATGTAAGGGAAAGTTTATAGCATCAGTGACATGGCTAATGTGTTTTATTAGCATTACAAATTAGTTTAATTATTTTCTCATTTAGTTGTTCATAACCCCTAGGATATATGCCTAGTTACCAGATTTGCTATTCAGTTATAAAGCTTTGTAACTTTCAGTGATTACTAGTAATCTGAGATTGAGTGCAAGAAGAAATAAAGGGAGAGACTAGGCTGAAGCAAAATTTATTTGGACTTGGCTCATTTAAAATAATTTTGTTTGGTTGCAGAGTAATCTTTCACTCCTTCAGCACTGACTGCACATTTGTTCCAAGTAATCACATTTATGGAGCCTGAACAAATAGGGCCTGATTTTCAGAAGTGCTTATCACCTGTGTTTTCTTTTGACTTCAATTTGGGTGGTTAGTGCTCAGCACTTTTGAAAGATTAGTCCCATAACTTTCAATTATTCTTTTTTTTTTTTTAACCAGGAGACTAAATATATAACCTCCATAATTTTGCTATAAAGGAATAAGAAGTCTTCGACTGTATGTCTGTGCAAGTGTGCTTTCAAATATAAGTATCAACTACTGAAGGAAATTAAACTTGAACAAAGTGAGGGAAGTACAAAAAATTGAGTTTAAAATCACACATGCTACCCACTTTAATATTTATTGCATTATGCAGATACACTGTACATTGATTTGGTTACTGTTTTCCATTTTCCTTGCCCTCAAATGTTTTTCTTTACATACCTGTACTAGCAACTGCTTTCTCCCAATTTGCTGTCGGTGACTCTTTTATGTGGAACTTGGGATGTGAGGTTACAACTGTCTTTCAGACTACACCATTCATATTTCAATAGTATGCTTTTCATGAGTCAAACTATTTTCTTGAATTGTTTAAAATATTAAGTTTTTCAAATATTGTGCTACTTCATATTGTAAAAAATGATTGCTTAAATTTGATAGGCAAGTTCAGTTCCCAGAAGACATTCTGTCCTCAAATCTCAAATACCAATCTCTACTAATTCTTCATATAAAACTCATACTGTTTCTAACATGTAATTTATTAAATTAGGCACTAAAGTTCAGTGCTAGTGTATTTAAATTAATCAGGAAAGATTATTAAGTTTTGTTAACCAATCTACACAGAAAAAAAACCAGACCTGAGAATTGTTGTTTTGTGCCATACTGACCGTGTAAACTGGCCCTAAGATGGATGTTAGTTGGCTCAAGGAGGATCACTTGAGTGGAAAACTAGTCCTTTGATGGCAGAGCTTTTGTGATTATCTTTTGATGGTTTAGAGGATCCTAAATTGCAGTTTGTCACCTTTGCATATTACACTACCTAGTATTGTGTTGTGTACACTTTGAATATATCTCGGGTCTTGTCTGTTAATTTCTAGCAAATTGGAAGAGATGGGGTTTCTTGTCCTTTTAATTTGAGTACCAGTCAGTGGTGGTAAATAACATTGCTTAAAATTTTTCTCTTTTCAAACTTCTTTCCTCCTTCTATTGTGGCTTTTATCCAGTAGCTGCTTTTCTACATGTAAGCATCTTTATAAAATTAGAGGTGAGACTAGTATGAGTGTTTTGGTAGTTCATTAAGATGAACTCCTAGCAGTTGCTGGGGGAGGGTCTAGTCATGTTGAGTGAGATTGAAGCTTTATCTTATGTAAATAGAGGGACCAAAAGGAAATGCTTTATTTGTAGATGTTTATGTAGGTTCACAGTACTGTCTGTGTGTATCCCCAAAAATGGATTTCAGTTCACAACACCATTATGAGGTTAAGTATAATTCTCCATTTATGGATGGAGACCTGAGAGACAAAGGAATTAAGTGGTATGGCCAAAATCACATACAGCAGTTCAGAGAAACTGAATCGAGCTCCTGACTCCCATTCCTCCTCTCCATCTATGGAATCCATTCCTGCAATTTCTATCTGGGGGGAAGTGGGGGAGATGTCTTGCTAGGGAGGGCAAACATCCTGTTCCAAGCTAGTCAGTGCACTAAAAAATTTTTGGAAGAGCAGACACATTCCCTGGACCTGGACCTCCAGTATCCTGGGAGAAACTCGGTAGTGTAGGCATAGTCTCAGTCCTACTTCTTTTTAACCAATTACTCGGGCAAACAGGTTTGTTAACATGTGTAGGACATAATGCTACTTCTTGTTTACATGCAATCTGAAAGCGAGAAGAGGTGGTTACATGGCACTGTGTTAAAGAACTTGCAATGCCAGCTACATGCCATATATGCTAACTATTCACATGCTCCTTCATGCTTCAGCCACCATTCCAGAGAACATGCTTCCATACTGATGATCATTATAAATGCATTAATGCTAGGTGTGAGGCTATATTTTAGGTGTGAGGCTATATCTTGCTCTCTTTCATCCATGTAGACCCGTTGATTTCTGTGGCACTGTTTTCACAGATTTTTGTTACCAATCTGCCTGAGGTGTCAGATGATCAGGCTGAAGCCACAGGATCATTAAGGGAGATGACAGAACACACCAAGTATCTAAGTTTTGAAGCTTTATTGATAAAATAAATAACAGCAGAGTGATGGGCGCTTCCCACGTCACTTAGAGGAAGGAAGAAAGCGTTAATGCCCCAAGCCCTCACCCACTTTCATGCTCACTACCTGAGGCTGGCCAGGCCTGGGTGTAATGAAAGAAGAAGAGGGGGAAGAGTGGATGGGAGTTGGGTCCTGGGAGCACAGGTAGTCCAGGGTCCGCTGTGATCTCTGAATTGCTCCAGCTCTCAGGAGGGTTTTAAGTCCTGGGCTCCTATTGGGGTGTTCGATTCCGTGACCTCTGGTCCTGGTGTTCTTTGTGACAGTCCAAACTGGCTTTCTGTGGTCTCTTTGACTTTCCCAAACACACCAGCTAGACTCTATTGTTCTCCTTGCTTTCCTCTGTGCTGGCCTTTGCTTTTCTTGCTTGATATGGGCTGGATCTGCAGATTTGTTCTGTTGAATCTGTCTTATGGCATGCAGCTGAGAGTCAGATGTGTGCTGTGGCCTTGAGCTGGTTGGAGGCAGCGTCTTCTCTTCGGGCCTAGTCAGAGTGTGGAGTTAACTTGTTCTCTGCTCTCTTCGTCTTCCCCCCCACTTTGGCCTCTCGCAACCTGCAAAGGAATCCTTCCTTCCACACTCGCACCTTTGATCTTTCCCAAAATGCCCTGCGATGCTTGCAACAGTGTTAGCAATATATAATGCTGACCTGCCTCCCCAGGGGGACCCTTTGAGGGAAGGGGCCACACGGTTAATTTGAATAAGGAAAGCGGTAGATGAGGGCTACTAAACTTTGGAAGCTCCAGGGGCCACACTGATAGTTAAAGCACATGCCGAGGACCACAACTTAAATGTGGTTGCAAATATATATATGCAGATACATGCAAATAGATTCTTTCACACAATGCCCCAGCATTTCCAGGACTGCCTCCTTGGGGGCTAGAAATGCCGACACCCTGTACCCATCTGTTCCAGCTAATCCATCTATTTGCATCTTTCAGTGCTCACCTCATCAGGGAGACACCATGCAGTTCTGAAACATGTTGCCAGTGGAGGCCATGTTTTAAGGATCCCACCTGCAGACCATGTGTTGAGCCCTGCATAAATCCAAACTGTACAATGGGCCACAAACAGCTTGTGGGCTGCATACTGAGTACAGGGCTGGCCTGAGCCATTCATGCGCCCCGGGCCCCAGAAATGTGGCGCTGCCCCCGGGAGTGTGGTGCATGCGTAGCCCCGCCCTGGGCGCGCGGCGGCCCCGGGCACTCAGTGCATGGCCAGTCTGGCAGCCCCATGCAGCACCTCCTACAATGGGGCACCCCTGGTGGTAGCCCCGTCCGCCTGTAGCATGGGCTGTGGTTGAGTAAAGGGATCCATAAGATGCACAAATACTAAGGTTTCACTCCCAGCAGAATAACTGAAAACAGGAAATTCCAGGAGGCCATGGTTAATTTTTTTTATTAGCAAGAACAAATGTTTAATGCTTGATAGTATTTGCGTTGAGAAATATTAAAATTGTGTGGCAATTACTAAATAAAACCACTTTAATTTTGACATTTATCGAGCCTGATTCTCCTGGCACTTCTTATATCAGTTCAGATTCAGTAGAGTCATTCCTCATTTAGACAAGTATTAAGTAAGTGGGGAATTAAATTCTTTACCAGTAAGGAGGCAACATACATATTGAAAATACTTTGAGATAAAAGGCATCTCCTTTTCCTCCACTGCTTCTGCATGAAAGTGTGGTCATGCTCGTATTGTAAGTTTCACACACCTATTCCTTATCTGCTCCTGTTTCTCCACCTGCAAAACAAGGGTAACAATGATTAAGTAGTTAATACTTTGTTTTCTTTAGGTGTTGACTAACCAACACACGTCTTACATTTTGTTTAAAAGATGAGTGTAAACCAAATAGTAAATCATAAATGACCTTTTGAATGAAAACAAAAACAAAACGCAACTCCCTGCCCATCAAACTAAATTGAAGCAAACATATTCTTACCAGAGTGAAGATTAAAGAAATCAGTGAAATCTCTTACCAAGAGTACAGAAAACTGGAAGACTCTAGGGGCATGTAGATAATGATATCCAAGGGATAGCCAAGTTAGTTTGTAACAGGAAAAACTTAAACAACAAATGGACTAGTAGCAACTTAAAGACTAATAAAACATGAAGATGGTATCATGAGCTTTCATGGGGACAGCCCACTACTTCAAATAAAAGGAGTATTCGAAGTTCAGATCAAAGAATAAATAAGGGAAGGAGGGAGGGGTTAGGGAGAAGGGAAAAAAAATGGGCGAAGGGGGGAGGAGGCGAGGGGATGAAAGAAAAAATGGAACCAGTGAGTAGATATGTTTCAGAGGGGTAGCAAGGTTAGTCTGTAACAGGCAAAGCTTACACAACAAATAGTCTATTAGCACCTTAAAGACTAAATAGTTATAAGAGGTTGATGAGAACCATTAGCACCTCCATTGGTTGGTAGGTTAAGTCATAGGATGTGGAAGGTAGTGTGCAAGCTAGCCAATGTCTTTGTTCATACCATTTGCATAAGAATTAAATTTGTAAATGAAGTTAAGTTCCAGTCCTTCTCCGTATATTTGGCTTGTGGAATTTGCCAGAAATGAAATGGTGTCTTGGAGATCCATTAATGAGTGTCCAGGTAGATTAAAGTGTTGTCTAACAGGTTTTTGTGTAATGCATTTTCAGATATCTGATTTATGTCATTAATTCTTTCCTGTAGAGACTGCCCAGTTTGGCCAATATACGTGGCAGTAGAGCATTGTTGACATTTGATGGCATAGATCACATTAGTGGATGTGCAGTTAAATGAGCCTCTGATTTGGTGGCTGATATGGTTGAGTCAAGTGATGAAATTGATTGTGTAGAGGTGTGGGCAGAGTTGGCACTGGGGCTGATTGCAGGGTGGGTTCCTGGATGATTGATTATTATTGTGGTTATTGGAAATAATTTGTTTGAGGTTAGGGGATTGTCTGTAAGTGAGGATTGGCCTTTTCCCCCAAGGTCTCTGAGAGTGAGGGGTCATTTTCCAGGATAGGCTGTAGATTGTTGATCATGCATTGGAGGGGTTTAAGTTGTTGACTGTAGGGTAAGTGAAATTCTCTTTTCTTTTTTTGGCCTGTTGTGATGTAGTTGTCTGGGTACTTCCTTGGCTCCGCTGATCTGATTTTTCACTTCTCCGGCTGGGTATTTCAGTTTTATGAATGACCTATATATATCCTATAGGTATGTCTGTCTCTGTCTCTGTCTCATTGGAGCAAATACGATCGTATCTTATGGCTTGCCTGTATAAAATAGATTGAGAAATGTGTTCAGAGATGGAAGCTAGAGGCATGAAGGTAAGTGTAGTGATCAGTAGGTTTCCGGTATAGGGTGGTGGAAATGTGTTGCTTACTTAATTGTACTGTAATGTTAAGGAAGTGGATCTCTCATGTGGACTTACCCAGGCTGAAGTTGATAGTGGAGTGGAAGTTGAAATGCCCGAGAGACTCTTAAAGGGTCTCTTTCCTGTGGGTCCATGTAGTGATGTCATGAATGTAGCGTAAGTAGCAGTGGAATGATTGTGTTAATTTTACTATACATAAACATGCTTTCATAGTAAATCCAAACTTCATGTTTGCTTCATTTCCCTTCATGATTTCCCCCTGAACCCTTCTTCTGCCCTCATGCCCCCATATTCAGAATGAAATCCATGGTTTTTTCTCTCCTGGTAGAAAAATTTCATTTGTGAATCTTCTAGATAGTGTTTGAATTGTGGGGTTTTTTTTATTTTAATATTTAACCCTGGAACTACTTGAATGTAGAAAACTAGAGAGACAAAGTGGTGACCTGGTATCTTTACTGGACCTCATCAGCATTTCTCTCAGATCCTAGGACCAAGACTGATACAACAATGGAATGTTGACAAAGTTGAAAAATAGCTCCAATTCAGAGGCAACAAATGTTCTGTTGTCACAAGAGACTGGCAATGCAGTTCAGGATATTTTAAGGATAATAAATATCTACAGTTGAAGATTTTTTAAAAGAATAGACTCTCTTTTTAAAAGAAATTAATTCTCATTAACAATTTCTTTCCTACATTTTTATAATGCACTGGACATCTTTACATGGACAAGCTTGTAACCACATGTGTGGTCACTATTATAGTACATATCCTTTTTTCTATAGATTATTTTGCTCTGTCATCACGTATACGATAGAGGCATACATGACTTTTGGGGAAAACATGTAAAATAGTAAATGAAAGTTTTAACTGGTAAATGTTGAACATTTGGATTGTTTATTTTTATGTACATGTAAAACCCACACTCCCTACTAATTTTCGGTGCACTCTGTGTTGAGCATTTAGATCTGGAGGAAGAGGCAGTTCTTAATCTTTTTTGAGGTGGGGAGATAGCTTCAAAGGATATGACTCAACTATGAAGCAACAGTATTCACAGATCACGTTTTCCCCTTACTTTCATTCTGAGTAGCTGCATTTCAGAGCAGCAGGCAAGTGATATTTGCAAAGAGGCTGTTGCTGCCAGCTGGAGGTTAACAGTGTTGCTTAGCTGTTATCAGCTCAGAACAACTAATTTTGGATGTTCAAGTACCTTTTTTTTTTTTTTTTTTTTTTTTTTTTTTTTAAGTAAAATGATCTGTTCACTCCTATTTCACTATGCTAGATAGCTCCAAGCTGAAAACTGGAGAAACTTTGCACTTTGGGTGCAATAAGGTAAGAATGTTTTTGGCTTACCCTAATGACTTCTGCTAATCACAAATTGTTTTAAATCAATTCTGTATGATATTGTACAATAAATGATGCTGTGTTCTTTCTCTTAAATAGCAAAGGCTCTCATCAGTTTTGAAAACCAAGTACTTCAAAATACCTTTTTTCTGGGTAAGGTTAAATAGAAATTTGTGTATGAAAATGCTACAGTCAGAAAAATGAATCTCTCAACTTCAGAATGCTAAAGGGAAGGAATGACATTAGTTATCTGACTTCAACATGCATTGTATGTGTTGTGTTGATTAATACAGATAATTAATACAATCTCCCTTTCAAGCATAATGTATGTTTATAGATTAAGAATTATGAAACTGAGACACTTTTGGTCATCCTACACTGTGTTTTTGTCACCATGTAGCTAAAGATCTTGTTAGAAAATAAAACACTGTATCCTTGATATGCTCATATTAAGATTTCCATATTAATGGAAGCTTTTTGAGTTGTTCCTAAAATATAGTTAAAATCAGCAGCCCAGTTGCCATTGAATACATTTGCATACTGCTGAGCAATATATGGATTTTGTAAGGAAACTGCAGCTGGAATAGCCAGTTTAGATGGTTTTTTTTTTTTTCAGTAGCTGTACATATCTGGCATATTTACTGGATTGATTTGGTTGTACTTGAGCAGAGGTTGCTTGCAAATTTTCTTTTAATATATTTGTCCTGGTTTTATAGAAGCAGTGCTAAAATACTCTTATGTGATATCAGAAGGTAAATATTACAATAGTAAATCATAGATTCATGGAAGTGAGCTTGAGAGGTCATCAAATCCAGTTCTCTGCCCTCATGACAGGACAAAGCACCATCTACATCATCCCTGATAGATGTCTATCTAACCTTCTCTTTAATATTGCCAATGACCAGTTCTACAACCTCCCTAGGAATCTTATTCCATCATTTAACCACCCTCCCAGGAATTATGGGTAACGACATTAAAATTGGACGTTTTAATTTTATTTTGCATTATGTACATTAAGCTATTCAAACTATTCTTTTTTATAAAATACAGTTATTGGAGGTAAACTGGGGGGGGGGGGGAATGTTACATTTACTAAAACAATTACTTATTTTTCACCTTTTGAAAGAGGCAGTTCCTCGGTTTTGGATCTTGCACAGGCATGTACATGACATCTGTCTGTAGATATTAAGTTATGCTTTTGTGTGCAGTGCTTATGATACACTTGCAATGTAATCTTGCACTCTTCAGACAAATCAGAGGTCTTTCGTGTGTTAAGTACTAATTTGTTTAGAATTTTAATCATAGAAATTGCTTAGAACTAAATATGCCTGGGATTATAATTTTCAGACTACTAAACAGTGATAAGGTATTGAACATATGATTTTTGTATTTAACTGGCACATGAAGGTGATTTTTGGAGTCAAGTTTTATTTTTGGGAAGGAGAAGTGTATTTAAAATAGTTTATGCTTTTTCATGGACTTGGAATCCTTACTATATTTTTACATAATGCAGTGCTCCTGTTTAGCTTTGAAATCTGTGAAATCTGTTAGTTCCTTGCAGTTTTTCTGCCCTCTCACACCTATATGTTTCCAAAATGGCAAAGAAAAACCCATTTTTTTTCAGATACACAGAGAACTGAACGCTTTTTTACGTATGTAAAAGGGTCAACTGATTTATTTTATCGAGTCTCTTCATATTTCTCCAAGTAGATTTTTCCACTAGTAGTGATGATGGTACTCATGGGATTTTTTTGAATTCAAATGTGTCTAGAGATCTTTTGGATTCTGTGCAAGACTTCAAATACTGAATTTATTCCTGTGTAACTCCGTTCATTTCATTGATATTACACCAGCAATAAATTTGAATGTCTGTCACCTAACAGTTCCACAGAATTTTTTTCCATTGTTGGTGTCAACTTTCATCTTGAGACTTGTTTTGAAGACACCATCTTTTTTATTTCAATTACATGATATTCTGTATGAAAATCAGCAATTAGGCTTTCATGGTGTGTGATGTACGGTTTTAATGTACTAGGTTTTTTCCTGAGGTGAAATTTAAGCACCAGTCATGTTGTGTGTACAGATACCTTTTCTTTCATAGTACAATAATTCTTAGAATTTATTGTACTAAGGCTCAGATGAATCCTGATTTGTTGGTTGAAAGTGCTTGTTTTTTCGGTGAAATCAGTGGTGTTGAAATATAGTGACCATTCCCTTGGTTATGCTAAAAAAAACTAAGCTCTAGGCTGTTTTACTAGTTCTTTGCCTGAAGGCATGTGACACTGTACATGTACGAAGGAAGCAATTACATATTTCATACGTGTATATAGCCATGTATAGCTGTATCACTGAAATGAATGGGTTTGCTTTCAGAATGACTTTGGGCATTGATAAACAGTGGCAACATCGGGTTGTGGGGGATTGTATGGAGAGGGCTAAATTGATATCATGCATGAGCACGATAATATATGCGTTCTCTAGCTAGCTTAAGAAATGTACAGCATTTATGCGTCTCTTGAGTACATAGGTAAACAGGAAAAATGTGAAGAAACTATTTGTGAATCATTAGTTGCAATAGTTTTCCACCAGATCCAGCAAGAATTAGTGTGGACTGGTGACAAGAGAATAGATTCAACCATATGCCAGCTTTTATTATAAAGTTATTGTTTATTCTGGGCTTTAAAAGAAACAGAAAACAGCTGTTTGACGTCTACCTTCTCTACTGCTGCCTGTGCTGTGTCAGAGCGTAGGAAACATACTGCTATGCACTATGGTGTGAGATAAATTGTGTCCATGCTCAGTGAGGTGTGTAGCTATAGGCAGCAGTGAAAGGCTCTCCATCATGGGAGTAGTAGCAGGGAAAGGCTCTGGCAGCTGCCTGCTAGTGCCTCCTGCTGCTGGATTCTTTCACTGAGACAGGGAAAGGCTTTTGTAGCAGGCCATTAAATTGCTAAAAATATCATGGTAGATGGGGGAGACACTGCTTGCTCTATCCTATTCCAAACCCTACACCCTAAGATTCAGGCCTGTAGGACGCTATATGCTCACGTAAGCAGTGTGTTGAGTCTGTGTGTCAGGACTATTCCCTGCTCTGGCACTTCGAATGCAGAAGGTTTGCAAAAAGGTTAAATAGTTTGGCCTCTAAGCTTTGCTTACAAAAAACACCCCAGTCATAGATTTGCTGACTCGGGAGGTGGCTGCTACTGTCAAGTGCTTTACCCTAAAAAAAAAAAAAGGGGGGGGGGGAGGACACTTGAATTCTCCTCCCCTCCCCCCCAGGGATACCCCAAACACTTTTACCACAAAAGAGCTTGAAAAACAAGCAGGGGGGGGGGGGGGGGAAACCTGCAGTCTCTGGTAGCTGGCCTCTTAGTCTGAGAGATGCTGACACACGCAGATAGACCTTCTATACTTTCCAGGACACACAAATCAAATCACTTTAAAGTGATTTTTATTACAAAACAAGATGTACTTGATTACTGGGTGTTAGAGCAACTAAGTAAAACAACTCTTAGTGAATGGGGCAGGAGAGGTATAGATTAACAAAGAGCAGTTCAAACGACAAAAATAAAGAGAGATACCCTGATTGCGATGGGATACACTTCCCCCTTTATTTACTCACGATCCCTTCTGGGTTCAGTCCACTTCCATGCCCCATATTCCTTGGAGACATGGTAATCCTGCCTGGGTCTGAATGATTTTGTGCGTGTCAACTCCTGGTTTAACTCTTCCTCACAAAGAAAACAGGCAAGGTGTCTTACATAATTCAAATTTCAGCATTCTATCCCCATTGGTTCTTCTGGCTCCCTGCCAACAACCTTGCTAGCTACTGGAGTGTAACCCCTTAGTCACCAGGTGCTGGCCAGCACCACTCCTATCCATCACACTGTGCTTATTTGTATCTGTACTAGCTGAGCGTGCCATGTCTGAACACTGCATGTCACTGTAAACATGACAAATAAAAAGGGTTCAAGAAAAACTTAGAACCAAACATTTAGATTTTTGTCTCTGTAATGTATTGTAAATTGTTAGCCTCTAATAGATTTGTCATGATGTGCTGCCATGTTGAATATTTACTCTTTCCTGTGATAGCATATGAAGTTCTGTACATCTTAAAGTTATATAATTTTAAAGTGGATATTGGATAATAGTTATTTAGATTAACAAAGGACAGTACACTGCACAACATTCATATGGGATGGGTAAGCCTACTTAGAATTCTAACATCAAGCTGAAGATCTGATTGAAAATATTGCCTCGGTAATGTCTTGTAGAATATTTTTGCTAATGAAGGGTTACTCTTTCTGACTTTATTTTAGAAGGGATAAAATGATCAGAAAACTAATAGCCCAAAATGTGAGGAGTTTATGCCCTAATTTACATCATCCTTTCTTCCCTCTGACCCCACTAGAGTGCACCTTGTGAACAATGTTTGCTCAGTTTTCTCCTTTGAAATGAATGATAGAGTGGATAAGACAGGATACTGGGCTGGATGGACCTTTGGTCTGACCCGGTATGGCCGGTCTGCCAACAGTGGCCAATGCCAGGTGTCCAAGAAGGAGTGAATCGAACATGTAATGATCAAGCGATCTTTCCCCTGCCATCCATCTCCAGACTCTGACAAACAGAAGGTAGGGACACCATTCCTTACCCAGACTGGCTAATAGCCATTAATGGCCTTAACCTCCATGAATTTATCTAGTTCTCTTTTAAACCCTGTTATAGTCCTAGCCTTTACAACCTCCTCAGGCAAGGAGTTCCACAGATTGACTATGCGCTGTGTGAAGAACGTCCTTTTGTTTGTTTTAAACCTGCTGCCCATTAATTTCATTTGGTGGCCCCTAGTTCTTCTATTATGGGAACAAGTAAATATCTTTTCCTTATTCACTTTCTCCACACCACTCATGATTTTATAGACCTCTATCATATCACCCCTTAGTCTCCTCTTTTCCAAGCTGAAAAGTCCCATTCTCTTTCATCTCTCCTCATATGGGATCCATTCCAAATCCCTAATCATATTAGTTGCCCTTCTCTGAACCTTTTCTAATGCCAGGATATCTTTTTTTGAGATGAGGAGACCACATCTGTATGAAGTATTCAAGATGTGGGCGTACCATGGATTTATATAAGGGCAATAAGATATTCTCTGTCTTATTCTCTATCCCTTTTTTAATGATTCCTAACATCCTGTTTGCTTTTTTGACTGCCGCTGCACACTGTGTGGACGACATCAGAGAACTATCCACGATGACTCCAAGATCTCTTTGCTGATTAGTTGTAGCTAAATTAGCCCTCATCATATTGTATGTAAGTTGGAGTTATTTTTTCCAATGTGCATTACTTTACATTTATCCACAGTACATTTCATTTGCCATTTTGTTGCTCAATCACTCAGTTTGGTGAGATCTTTTTGAAGTTCTTCACAGTCTGCTTTGTTTTTAACTTTCTTGAGCAGTTTAACGTCATCTGCAAACTTTGCCACCTCACTGTTTACCCCTTTCTCCAGATCATTTATGAATATGTTGAATAGGATTGGTCCTAGGACTGACCCTTGGGGAACACCGCTAGTTACCCCCTCTCCATTCTGAAAATTTACCGTTTATTCCTTCCCTGTCTTTTAACCACTAAAGGATCTTCCCTCTTATCCCATAACTTAATTTACGTGAGAGCCTTTGGTGAGGGACCTTGTCAAAGGCTTTCTGGAAATCTAAGTATACTATATCTACTGGATCCCCCTTGTCCACATGTTTGTTTGACCTTTTCAAAGAACTCTAATCGATTAGTAAGACATGATTTCCCTTTACAGAAACCATGTTGACTTTTGCCCAACAAATTATATTCTTCTATGTGTCTGACAATTTTATTCTTTACTATTGTTTTGACAGATTTGCCCGGTACTGACCTTAGACTTACTGGTCTGTAATTGCCAGGATCACCTCTAGATCCCTTTTAAAATATCGGGATCCAGTTTCCTTATCAGCCACAATGAGTCCCCAACAGTTTGCAATATTTCAGCCAAATATTGATACCTCAGTTGCAGTGAAATTGTAAAGATTAATTTATCTGCTCTTCATCAGTAAGGATATGCCTTCACTATGGGACAAAGTCAAATTAAGATACACAACTTCAGCTACGATAATTGTGTAGCTGAAGTCGAAGTAGCTTAATTTGGCTTTTGGGGCTGTCTGTACAGCAGGAACCTGAACAGTCTTCTTTTGACTTTCCTCATCAACCCAAGTGCCCCCCTCACTTCAAATTAGTTGTCTTAACTAGATCACTAATTTGAGTCCTGGAAGATTGACAGCAGCCGCTTTGATCTTCCTCTGTAGTGTAGATATAACCATAAATTCAAAATATAACCTCTGCAAGTAAAGCTTTTGTAACTGATAAACCTCAGAGGCTTGCTTCAGCATACCTACTTATTCTTTCTAACTTAGATTCTCCACTTCATATAACAGCAATAATACAATACAAATTGCTTCTCCTTGAGTTTGCAACTTTTTTTAGTGTTTTTCAAAATTGTAATTTTTCTGATTTTTAACCTTCAGAATAAAAATGAATTTTATTTTTGGAGAACCTGTTAACTGGGAATCTTTGGAGAACAAAGTAGTTCAGGATATGGCTACAACGATGGGGAGGGTGGCTGGGGAGGACTATGGCATTATAATAAACTTTCCCAGTGATCCAACATCTTGGAGTTTGATTCTAGGTTGTAGAGTATATGCATATCTGAGGAAAGAAGAAATAATAACAGCTCTTCTGAAGCTCATTCAGCAGTGCATGTCCTTCTGTGTCTAGTCATGTATGCTGGTAAAAACTTAAAAAAAAAAAGTCTTGCACCTTCAAGATGAACAAAAATGTAGATGGTGTCATGAGCGTTTGTGGATACAACCTACTTCTTCAGATGACTGGAGTTTAAGGAGTTAGTACAGTTTTCAAATAAATAACAGAGCAAAGGGATGGTGCGAGGGAAGAGGAGGAAAAGAAGAAATGGTCAATTAGAGTGTCCATGCTAAATGAAGCTGATGAGAATACTTCGAACCCAATTAAATCAAACAAAGGGTACTATGTCATTAGGATGTCGAATGTAGTGGGCCATCCAGCCAATATTTTCGTTTAGACTTCTGTTGTGGGAATCAAACTTGTAAGTGAAAGTTATGTAGCGTTCCTGTCAAACTGGCTTTTGAAATTAGCTGGGGATAATATGGTGACTTTGAGAGCCATTAATTAGTACCCAGGCACGTTAAAATGTTTCCCAACAGGTTTCTGTGTGTTGCCTCTTTGAATATCTGATTTATCTCCATTAATTCTTTCAAGTAAAGCCTGTCAGAATTGGCCAATATACATGGCACTGGGGCATTGCTGGCATAGATAATGTTAGTGGATGTACAGTTGTATGAGCCTCTGATGTGGTGGTTTACATTGTTAGGTCAGTGACGGTATTGCCTTTATAGATGTGTCCTGCTCAGGCATTTTAACTTGGACACAACTCATAAGGCTGCTTCAGAAATTTCACTTTTTTCATCACTTGCCACCATCTTCAGGCAGCTAGTGGAATACTAATTTCGTTCAAGATAGATGAGTTCTTTATATTGATATCTCCTATCCAAACTGTTCCTACCTATGGGATGAATATAGTCCAGATAATTAGCACTGAGCTGTTAGTCACACTGGTCCACTTGAGTCTGATGTTCTGCACTTGGGCAGTTGAGATATGAACCATAAGTACAAGCTCAGAAAAGTATTCCTTGCATAAGTTCCTGAAGATCAGTGAGGAAATAGGTAACTTGAACCATAACTTCCTACCAAAAATAATTCTCTTGTTTTGGTGTAAAGTGTAACTCTTCTGTTTAGCAACAAGGAGTCCTGTGGCACCTTATAGACTAGCAGATGTATTGGAGCATAAGCTTTCGTGGGCAAAGACCCACTTCATCAGATGCATGTCATGGAAAGTTCCAGAAAGTTCTGGATCCAGACTAACATGGCTTCTCCTCTGATAATCTTCTGTTTATGACTTTTAATAAAAACTTGATAGGAAAAAAAGGAAAGCAACATTTTTAAGGCTTACAGCAAGAAGTATAATAGAGGAATGGGTATTGAATATGAGTATTTTAAACTTTAGTGTATGAAAAAGGTCTTAAGATGTACTAAATGTTTCTAGTCACTTGGAGTACCTTCTTGACATTTCTAGAATAAAGGCTATCCAAAGCTTACATACTCTTTGCATATTTAATTTTAGATTATTGTAATTGTTTTCTAATAGTAATGCACATAATTATCTTAACAGATTCACACATTTCATGTGTATATATAAATGCAGATATAAAATAGAATTGAGGAAGCATGTTTGACTGGTCAATAGTTGTGGTAGAGTTATCTGGGAAAACCAATATAAGCATGATTAACTTATTTGCCAAACAGGATCACAAGAAATACCATATGGATCCACTTATCAATAGTAATTTCTGTGTATTAATCATTCTTTTAAATGATGATCAGTTATAATGTATTCTGTTGCTTTTTCAGAAATTGTATTTATTTATCTTAATTCACTTGTGTTAGTGAGATCTGAGAGGAAGAACTGGCCCATGTTCCACAGAAAAGTGCCTTTGAGGCTCTGCTGAGATACTTGCATCAGATGCAAGAATAAAGATGATAGCAGTTCTGAAAATACCAAATACCACTGGAACATGGCTCTGCATCCAGCTTTGTGTAATTGTATTAATTTGAACAAAATGTTAAATCATGCTTAATACAAAATTCAGAAAGGGGGGGAAATTGTAGAATATTGAGAATCATTGGGAAAGGAATAGGTAACACAAATACCTTATACAAAGTCATGGTGTGCCAACACCTTGAATACTGCATGCAGATCTGGTCACCCCATCTAAAAAAGATATAATTGGATTTGGAAAAGATATAGAAAAAGGGTAAGAAACTCTTTCCACATGAGGAAAGTTTAACAAGACAGGGACTTTTCAGCTTGTAAAATACATGATTAAAGGATCGGGGGATGCTTTAGAGGTCTAGAAAAAGCATGAATGATGTGGGGAAAAATAGAATCAGGAAATGTTGTTTATTCCTTCACTAACATAACACAGGAAATTCACCCAATGAAATTTATAGGCAGCAGATTTAAAACAAAACACATTTTTTTTTATGGTCAATGGTCAGGTTTTTTTAATAAAAACTTAAATCAGTACAATAATAGCATTTTAAACCCCCTGAGAACTGTGCAGTCTGAGAGGACTACTGTGATTTTTTTTTTTTATTAGTAAAGGAGTATGTAATAAGGATCATACTTACTTTGTGATTCTGCATTTGTGGAACTAGCTGCAGAATCTGCCTTCTATGTCAGAAATGTGCAGCAAAATCTAAGCTTTCCTTGGGGGGGAAATACTGCAGAAAACCTTTCAAACTTTAAAACTAACAATCTAATGCAGAATAGTTTTTTTCTAGATCAGTCAGGTGCCTGCAACAATTGCAATACAAGATGCATAAATTTCCTTCCTTAACCTATGTGTAAACTGTGAAAGTTAGCTGAATGACTAGATTTTTCTGATGGCATAGGTTCAATGGCAGATATTGGGACCAGAACTGTGGGGCTGCTTTTTACTTCTGTGTTTTCTGAGACTGGGAAATGCTAGATTCCTACACATTTTTCCCTCAGTCGTTAGTCTTTTTTTATACAGTAAAGATTACTGAAGCATAATTTCTTACAATGAGAGCTGTTGATGGCATTGGTAGCAGATGATAACCAAGTCACATTGTTTCATAGGGAAAGGATATGTAAAATTTAAAAATATTTGCTTGATCATTGAAACAAAAGATGATGGAAGTTTGAAGGATGGTAACAAATATGACTGCTCTCAGGCTGTGGGATTCATTAAACTTAAATGTGTTATGAAGTTGTTTTTGTTAGCACAGAGAATAGTACAGTAAACTTCCGGTAGTCTAGCATATATGATAATCCGGCACCCCCCCCCGGTCCTAAAGGTGCCGGTTTATCAGAAGGGGGGGCTATGAGGGATCTAAGGTTGGGGGGGGGGGGAATGCCACCCCAGACCCCTCATAGCCCCCCCCTTCCGATAGTCCGGCTCTGCCCAAGGCGTCCCCGATTCAGTTGCTGCTGGTCAGTTTCAGCAGCTGCTAAATCGGCGACGCCTGCGACAGAGTAGCTGGGGTGCTGCCGGGTTGGTCCGGTAGTGCTGTCCCTCGGCACTGGGAGACCAACCCGGCAGCACCCCAGCTGCTTTGCCCCAGGTGTCCCTGAGTCAGCCGCTGCTGAAACTGACCAGCGGCTGATTCCGGGAAGCCCAGGGCAGAGCAGCTGGGGTGCTGCCAGGTTGGTTCCACAGTGCTGCTCCTCGATGCTGCAGGACCAACCCGGCAGCACTCTGGCTGCTCTGCCCCCAGCTTCCCCGATTCAGCTGCTCATCAGTTTCAGCAGCGGCTGAATGGGGAAGCTGGGCGCAGAGCAGCTCCAATTGTCTGGCTGCCTCAGCACTTCCGGGTTCCTGATGGTGCCGGACCATCAGGAGTGCCGGAGCATTGGATGCCGGACCAATGGAATTTTACTGTATGTGGTCTTGTTGGAAACAATTTTTCATAAATATACTTGGCAGATAGAGGATTTTCAAAGGTTACCATCAGGAGTTCCCAGAATACAGAATATTTAAAATGGTAGAGCTATAAATCACTTAACTCCTAAAATGATATCACTAGGCTACAAAGGCAGGGCTTTCTTGAAAAGTTTGCAGTCCTAAGGCTATGGTCCTGCAATTTGTTGAGCCTGGGTGGACTTCTGTTCCCTTGGCTCTGACTTCAGTGGTGCTTTGCATGGTTGCAACAGATTGCAGGTGTGAGGCTCAAATTCTGGCATACACAAGTCATAGAATCATAGAATACTAGGTCTGGAAGGGACCTCGAGAGGTCGAGTTCAGTCCCCTGGCCTCATGGCCTGGCGCAGTACTGTCTAGACCATCTCTGATGGACATTTATCTAACCTACTCTTAAATATCTGCAGAGATGGAGATTCCACAACCTCCCTGGGCAATTTATTCCAGTGTTCAACCACCCTGCCAGTTAGGAACTTATTCTTAATGTCCAACCTAAACCTCCTTTGCTGCAGTTTATGCCCATTGCTGCTGCTTCTATCCTCAGAGGCCAGGAAGAACAATTTTTCTTTCTCCTCCTTTTAGATACCTGAAAACTGCTATCATTTCCCCTCTCAATCTGCTTTTTTCCAAACTAAACAAACCCATTTCTTTCAGTCTTCCTTTGTAGGTCATTAAAGGTTTAGAGAACACCATTCTTGTTGCTCTTCTCTGGACCTTCTCCAATTTCTCCACATTTTTCTTGAAATGTGGTGCCCAGAACTGGACAAAATACTCCAACTGAGGCCTAATCAGTGCAGAGTAGAGTGGAAGAATGACTTCTTGTGTCTTGCTCACAACACACCTGTTAATGCATCCTAGAATCGTGTTTGCTTTTTTTGTAACATCACACTGTTGACTTATATTTAGCTTGCGCTCCACTATAACCCCTAGATCCCTTTCTGCCATACTCTCTCCTAGACAGTTGCTTCCCATTCTGTATGTGAAATGGATTGTTCCTTCCTAAGTGGAGCACTTTACATTTGTCCTTATTAAACGTCATCCTGTTTGTCAGACCATGGCTCCAATTTGTCCAGATCATTTTGAATTATGACCCTATCCTCCAAAGCAGTTTCAACCCCACCCAGCTTGGTATCATCTGCAAACTTAATAAGCGTACTCTCTATGTCATTATCTAAAATGTTGATAAAGATATTGAACAGAACTGGTCCCAAAACAGACCCTGGAGAACCCCACTTGTTGTACCTTTCCAGCAGGATTGTGAACTGCTAATAACTACTGACAACAATTATCCAGCCAGTTATGCACGCACCTTATAGTAGCCCCATCTTAGATGTCTCTGCCTAGTTTATTGTTAAGAATATCATGTGAGACCATATCAAAGGCCTTACTAAAGCCTAGGTATACCATGTCTACTGCTTCTCCCTTATCCACAAGACTCATTATCCTATCAAAGAAAGCTATCAGATTGGTTTGACATGATTTGTTCTTTACAAATCCATGCTGGCTGTTCCCTGTCACCTTATTATCTTCCAAGTGTTTGCAGATTTCCTTAATTATTTGCTCCATTATCTTTCCTGGCACAGAAGTTAAACTGACTGGCCTGTAGCTTCCTGGGTTGTTCTTAGTTCTCTTTTTATAGATGGGCACTATATTTGTTCTTCTCCAGTCATGTGAGTTCAGTAAGCAAAATACAGGGAAGGGGAGAGAGAACATAAGAATTGAAATAGGATTTTGTGGAGAGTTGTTTAAAGAATGTTCCTTGTTGTTTCTCTTTAAATTTTCCTCTTTATATAGTACATTAACTCCATGTAGGTAATATTGGAAAAAGTGAGATTTAGAA
Source organism: Pelodiscus sinensis (assembly GCF_049634645.1). NCBI lineage: Eukaryota > Metazoa > Chordata > Testudines > Trionychidae > Pelodiscus > Pelodiscus sinensis. Next base: position 71,586,243 of record NC_134716.1, read on the forward strand.
GAGATCAAAGAAGAAGAAAAGAAACTTTCTAGTTTGACAGGAATGGAGGCATGTGGCTGACTCTTTTATTTTGTTTGCTGCTGTTGACTTGGTTTCCCTTGCTGGTAAGATGGGGTTAGCATTTCATCTAAAACAAAACAAAGATAAGAAGGAGCACTGCATGCTAAAATGCCTCATGTACCAATTACAATAGTTAATATTGTAACTGCATCAGCGTATTTGGATTGCAGGAAGAAGTTCTGGCAGAGGATCAAGAGTGATTAGTGTAATGTTGAGCAAATACTTCTGAAGCTCTTAATTTTAATCAAAAATAGAAACCAATATTTACTACAGGCATCCAAATAAAATATAGCAAATATTCCCAAGAGTTAACAATTAATTATTTTAATGCTGATGGTTTCTTTAAGACTTCGTTCATAAAACAGTTAAACATTTGTTTTACCCAGCTACTTGAATCCTTACTTAACCACAACATCCTTCCTGAAAATTTAAAGAAAACCAAGTCCCCTGCAGTATTGTGTGTTGACAGAGAGCCTAATTCTCTGCACTCGGATCTTGACTAGTATTTTTATGCATGTAAGGGATTAGGCCTATTGGGTAGCTAATGCTTCTTATTGGGCTACACTCAGCCCACTCCCTCAGGCTACTTTGACTAAACTTTCTCTGGGAATTGTGGGAAGCAATTGAGCCTTGTTAGCAAAACTAGAAGTCTTTTATAGAGCCTTTCTTCAGTCTGTGCAAGAATAGAAATTTTCCCTCAAATTAGTCTTTAAAAAACCCACAACTGGTCCTGTAGCACTTTAGACTAACAAAAAATATAGCTAGTATCATGAGCTTTTGAACCTACTCCTTCAGATGACAAATATGGAGCAAGAGGCATAGAGGGACAAATATAAAGCAGATGGAGCAAGAGGCATAGCGGGACAAATATAAAGCAGATAAAGGAAGAGGAGAAGGGGGGAACCTGTCAATTAAAGTGGTGGTGCTAAATGAGGTTAGAGTGGGCCATAAGTATCTAATACTTAACTTTTGATGTCATTTGGGTGTTGAATATAATGACCTATCCAAGAAATGTCTTTGTTCGGTCCCTGGCTGAATGTGTCAAATTTGCATATGAAGACCAGTTCCACAGATTCTCTCTAATTGGTTCCTGAAATTATTCTGTAAGAGAATGGCCACTTCCAGATCGATTAGTGAGTATCCAAGCAGGTTAAAATGTTCTCCAGGAGGTTTCTGTATTATTTCAAATATCTGATTTGTATCTATTAATTCTTCATTGCAGAGACTGTCCAGTTTGGCCAATATACATGGCAGAGGAGCATTGCTGGTACTTGGTGGCATATACCACATTAGAGGATGTGCAGTTGTATGAGCCTCTGATGTGGTAGCTTGTGTTTAGGTCCTTTGATAATGTCGCTTGTGGACAGAATTGGCAATAGTTTATTGCAGAGGTAGGTTCCTGGGTGAGGTGTAATGTGGGGTAACCAAAAATAGTTCTTTCAGGTTATGGGGTTGTGGGTAGGCAAGCACTGGCTTGTCTACTAAGGCCTCAGAATGAGGCAGTGTTTTCCAGATTGTTGTTGATGCACTGGAGGGGTTTAAGTTGGGGGCTGTAGGTGATGACTAGTGGGGCTCTGTGGTTTTGTTTGTTGGGCCTATCTTGAAGAATCTGATGCCTGGGTGCTCACCTGGCTCTGTCAATTTTTTTTTTAAACTCCCTTAGGTGGGTATTTAAGTTTCAGGAATGCTGTAGGTGTTCCTCTTTGTAAGATTAGAGTAAATCTGGTTGTATCTTAGGGCCTGTGAACAGTTGATCATGTGATATGCCCAGGATGGAAGCTAGAGGTATGTAGGTAAGTGTAATAGCTGGTAAGTTTCCAGTATAAGGTGGTGGAAATGTGGCCATCATTTCACTGTACTGTACTATCAAGGATGTGGATCTCTTGTATGGACTGGTCAAGGCTAAGATTGATGGTGGAATGGAAGTTGTTGAAATCCCTGTGGAAATCTTAGTCTTCCACCCACAATTCCAGTAACTAGATTTCCTGGCTTTTGCCTCAGGGCATCAGTAACAGAGTCCCCAATCAATTTCCTGTTTTGTCCATTTGGTTGTCCGATATAGTTCTCTTCAACAGTAACTTCAACAGCAGTCCACTGGTGTTGGGACCCTGCCTCTGACCCCATTTCCTTCACCTCTCAACCATTGCTTGCTGTTGCCTGTATATAAAGGTCAGCTAATTAAGATACACCTCTTTCTCAGTTGCTGTGTGTTCAGCTAATCAGCCAGCCAAGCCTCAGACCTCAAAAGAGTGAAACCCTTATTCCTGCACAGTGTCATAGACCTGCATCTGAGCCTGCTTCAGTGCACTATGCTGATCTGTACCAGAGGACCTGGCCCACTCTCAGCCACTAGTAGTCCACCCTCTGTGTAGATGTATATGTGGTTAATTTATACTAGATTTGATATTTCTCCAAATGAGCTTGTAAATATCCTCTTTCCTTTAAACGTTTTATTCTTCTGTGTAAGATCCTTTTCCTGTATAGGAGTCCTTTAATTTGGAAAGAGTTCATATTGGAGTTCAGATGTGAAAGTATGTTGTAGCAGTAACTTTATTACTCAAGTTCTTCAGATGGGCAAACAATTGAAATTTTATGGGCCTTGAATCCCAGTGTCTGTGGCCACATAGATGGTCAGAAATTTTGTTGGACAAAACAATATAGATCCTATGTATTGACCATTCAATCAATGTGTGGTTTTGGAGAACTCTTCCAATTGGATTCTAAGGAGGTGTCCCAAATAATGGTCCGAATTCTAATTTTATTGTACTTTGGTATAATTCCAGCTGTTGATATAGATGGAACTCCTAATTTCTCTAATGTAACTGAGCTCAGATTCTTTGTGTTTTGAGCTTCCTTAGCACTTTTTAAATGACAGTTTGTGTGTAGCAACAATTTTAGTTGTCTGCATCAAAATTTGAAATGTGCATCCCTCTCCATGTTGCATTTTTAATAGCACGTTATCCAGTGACTACCTGGCACATTGGAAGTATGATATCCTGTTTTCTCTAATATTAAATGGTCCTTAAGCTCTTTGACAGTATTGCTGAGGGAAGCTCTTTGGCTTCTGGGACAAGACTAACAGGTCATAAGCTTAAAGACTTTTTGTTTGTCACATCCATTTATTCACAATTAAAAACAGTGTAGTGAATTAAATTTTTAAAGGCATATCATCCAATTGCTCATTGGACTGCGCAATATGTTGTAAACCTGGAGACCAGGTAACACAATTGATCACATTGCTATCAACCAGAAGTGGAGAAGATCCTTGAGAGATGTCCGAGAGCTGAGAAGAGCAGATGCCAACAGCGATCATCATCATCTTCTTTGCAAGTTGCAGCTCAAGCTGAAACGGCTGAAAAGGACAGACAGAAAGACTGGTGGTCAGCTCTTTGACTCCAGTAGACTAAAACATCCAGCAGTGAAGATCCTGTTCACTCTAGAGCTGTCCAACAGATTCAGCCTGCATGAAGACCTGATAGCAGATGATATTAATATCTACTGTGAGGAGATCTACAAGGTATACCTGGAAACCAGCAAGATTGTATTGGGGTACAAGAAGAAACAGATAAAGGAGTGGATTTCAGATGCTACATGGCAGTTCATTGAGAACAGAAAGGCGGTTAAACAGCACACACCTGCAGGCAGTGATGAAGATAAAATAAGAGCTGTACAGGTCCACAGGGACCTAAACGTTGCCGTGAAGAGATAAGAGAGCATATGTGAACAATATTGCCTTGGAGGCCCAGTCAGCAGTAGACAGGTGATACTAGGACAGTGTACAAGATCAGCAAGACTCTTACAGGAGACTTTACCAACAACTCTACTGTAGTAAGAGACAAGAACGGGAAAATGCTGGTGACAGCAAAAGAACAGCTCAGCAGGTGGACGGAACACTTCAGGGAGACTCAACAGACCAGACCCAGAGGAAGAGGCTGATATTAGAAGTATGAACCTCCAAGTAGACATGGAATGTGGGGACATCAGTGAGCTGCAGACACTATCAAACAGACGAAGGGCAACAGAGCCCCGGGGAAGACCAGATCACTGCTGAAATGCTTAAGGCAGACCCCAAGGCAAGCACACAAGCTCTGAGGGGTCTCTTCATTAGGGTCCGGGAAGAAGAGCATCATTGTGAAGTTACCGAAAAAAGGCGATCTGTCCATCTGCAGGAATTGGAGAGGCATTAATCTGCTGTCTGTGCCGGGAAAGATTTTCTGTAGAGTTCTACTACAGAGAATGCAAATGGGCACTGAGAAAATCCTCAGAGAAGAACAGGCTGGCTTCAGAAGTGGAAGGTCGTGCACGGACCAGATCTTCGTCCTATGCACCATAGTGGAGCAGTCAATAGAGTGGAACTCTTTGCTCGACATTAATTTCTTTGATTTTTGAGAAGGCGTTTGATAGCATCCACCACCCCTCACTCTGGAGGATTCTACAAGCATACGGGTTCCCTGAGAAGGTCATTAACATCCTGAAGGACCTGTATGCTGAGAATCAGTGCTGTGTGCGACATGAAGGACAGCAGAGTGACTGGTTTCACGTGAAGACAGGGGTCAGACAGGGCTGTGTAATCTTACCTATTATCTTCCTTGTGGTCATCGACTGGGTGATGCGCAGAGCCATTGAGGGCAGATCAAGGGGAGTGCTATGGGGACCAACTGCTCGGCTTGAGGACTGCAACTTCGCAGATGACCTGGCGCTTCTTGCGCACGATCAGCAGGGACATCCAAGAAAAGACCGACATTGTTGCCTGGACAGCCAGAAGCGTTGGGCTCAGAATTCACCCTGGCAAGTCCAAAGTGATGAAACTGAGGACAACTAACACTGATAAAACCACTGTCATGGGCGAAGAGTTAAGGAAAGTAAATGACTTCAGGTACCTCGGCAGTTGCATCTCGACAGACAGCAACATCGACAGAGATCTCCACTAGAATTGCCCTGGCAGCGCAAGCCTTCCAAAAGCTTAACATTTGGACGTCGTCACTGTTGCAGACCAGGACTAAACTGAAGAACTATAGGTCGAATGTGCGCTCAGTCCTGCTGTATGCCATAAAGGCTTGGAGGACTAACAAGATTGAGAGCAGACTCAGAGGTTTTGAAGGACGGTGCCTTCGTCGTATCCTCAGAGTCTGCTGGGAACAGCATGTTACCAACAAGGCAGACTGGCATCAACAATGCACTGGCATCAACAATGTTGTGGACGAGATGAAGCAGAGACACTGGAGATGGCTGGGGCATGTCCTTTGGATGAGCAAAACAAGACTCCCTCATATGGCACTCAGATGGACTCCACCTGGAAAGCGTAAAAGAGGGAGGCCGTTGGGCACCTGGAGGAGGACATTGGAGGAGGACATGAAAAGGAAGGACATGACCTGGGAAGAAGTCAGCCAGCTTTCTCAGGACTGTGAAGGCTGGAGAAGATTCGTTGGCGCCTTATGCTCCATCAGGAGCCAAGAGGACTAAATAATAATAATAATTCTCAAGCCAAAATAGATTAAACTTTATCAGCTGTGTTAACAAACTCCTCAGCAGATGACATCAAGCTGTCATGATAAAGAACACACTGCATTGTGTGGTGCAATAACAGTGTTTTCAGAGAAATTAACAGAAGCTTTCCCAGAGCATTGCAGAGGCTGATAGCCCAGGCACTCTGCCCCCCCCCCCACTCCATCACTCCCTCTCTTGAGGTTTGAGGGGAAACAGGATTGTGCTTGAGGATGGAGGGAGGGGAAGAGAGGGAGGAGTATAGAAGAGAGCCCCTTGGGTGCTCTGCCTTCCCTTTCCTCCTACTGCCCTCCCAGACACATCGTCTGGTGGTAGGAGGATGTGTGTCTATGCACCTGACTCTCTGGCAGCCAGGCTGGAATGCTCTTGTCAATTTCCAATTTGCAAGGAAGCCAAAAAAACTTTGTTCTCCACAAATGGGATTTTTCTTGTAAACCTTTTCCATGAAAACATTATCTCTGAAGTTGTCATGAGTCGGGATGAGGGTTGTGTTTTTCTTTTTTTTCCAGAAGTGATTTTTTTCATTTGAATGGATTTTATTTTCTAGCCAGCTCTAGGTACAAGATCTTATATCTGAAGATTGATGTGATGGAAGAGGTGTGGGTGTGGGTGTGGGTGTAAATATGTAAAATATGGAGCATCACTTTTGTAACTACTGGTGAAAAGAGTAAATTTTTTCAACTATAAGAATTGGCACACTGGGTCAGATCAGTGGTCTGTGTTGCCCAGTATTCTGTCTGACAGTGGCTGGTGTCAGATTCATTCCCTTTGAAGTATGCAACAGGTCAGTTGTGCGTGGTCCGTCCCTTGTCATCCAATCTCAGCTTTTCTGGCAGTCAGTGGCTTAGGATCACCTGAAACATGGGGTTGTCTCCTTGACCGCCTTGACTAAAACTTACTCTAGTACAAATGGCTGTTTCGCTTTCCAAAGGGTAGTAGTTCATCATCATCTTCTTCAAAAGGATCTTTTGGTGCAGAGGGCAGATCTTCTCAGAGTTGTGTTGTGAAGGAAATGGTTGTCTATAGGAATCTTGGCTTATTTGAAGTTTGAAGACTTGTTGTGAATGAGGCAAGATGAAGGAATATTGATCTTATGGTGAGGGCAGTTAATGCCTCTGTAGAGATTCAGTCCATTTGTGCCTCAGGCATTCAGTGGCAATGTGATGCTAGGCAAATTACTTACACCAAACTGTTAAGAGTTGCTTCTGCATACAATTAAAGGCTATATCATAAAGCATGTGGAGGGGGTGAATTGAGGTTACATGGGTAACATTTATTCTGGCATTTCCTAATTTGAGAGTGCTTGACGTAAAAATAATTTAATACTACTTAATCCTTAATTTTGAACAATTAAAAATGGGAAATAGAATTTATTGATCACAGCAACCTTAACTAAAGCTAACTAAAGTTTGTTATGAATTTAGACAAAGTTCAGTGAAATTATGCCTTTCCAAACATTTTTAAGAAATTCCATTAAAATGTTATGTCAGTAACAAGTTAACTGAAGATCTACCTTTAATTTTTGACTATTGAAAAAGTTATACTGCTAATGTAGACCTTCAAATGAAATCTAAAACAGCACTCACTGATTTTTCATAAAAGCACTGATCCAGGGAGTTTAATACAATGTCTACTCAACATAAAATACTAAGGTAATTAATATCTCTATCCTGATCTTTTTAATCATACACCTTCTTTTCATCATGCTCATGATTCTGTGAGCTACAGTTTTGCTTGCATTTCAGAGTTCTGTGGAAATGATGGTTGTACTAACCAAACTTTTTTTCTTCGGGCATTAAACTCATCGATTTTTTTTCTTTGAATTAAAATTGGACCCAAAAAGTATATCATACAACTAACAAGTTTATTCCTAAATAGAATGAGACAAATTACCAACATAATAAAGTAATTTTTAAGTATAGAGCTGACAAGCAGTTGTTAAATCATGCTCCTTAGGAGGATTCCTAGTTGACTGAGAACTTGAACACTTAAATAACATTTTCTGTTTCACAAAGAAGCAGAAATGAATAGGGCTATAAGCTTGCATCCCCCTGGCTGGCTGGTCATATAGAGGGGACCAGGCTGAGCCATGCTCCTGAGATTGTTGTCCACATTGCAGAAGCTCCTTTTTATAAGAGCAGCTGTTGTCTTGATTTTGGTTTGTTCTCCAAGTAGTAGAAACCCAATATAAGTGGGAATATTCCAAAGTGAAAGATTCATTTATCTGTCCCCCCTTCCCCATTTTAGGGGTTAGCAGTTTAACTGATAAGATGATTCTTCCGTGAACCTGCTTGTGATCCTAATATCAGTTGTTCTACCATAGGCTTCAGTGGAGTTATTTCTTATTTACGCTAGACAAAGTGAAATTAGCATTATGCTCAATGAATTTTATTTTATAACTGATGACACATCACTATTAAACAGCTGTAAATAAAAGGAAACTTGTAAAACCTATGAAAATATAGCCAAGCTCTGTGTGTTCAGACGGATAATGTATTTTCTGGGAAGCTGCCCCTGGATGGTGTAACTAAAGAGAACTTGTTGAAAATCAGACAAGGTGATAAAAGAATGAGTTGGAGAACAGCTGTCCATTCCTGCACTGGTATTTCTAGAGCTGATTTGTTGAAATGACATGGATGTCAATGGTGTTATCTAATGAGGCAGAATCAGTCCCAGACCCCTGTTCTTCCCACTATCCTTCAGTTTAGGGGCCACGGTACAAGTCCCACTTGCCTTTTCTTGGCATTCGGTCTTCTGTCCCTTGGCAAAACACAGGGGTTTTGGGGCTGATGACCCTGACTAGTCGGAGCTGAGTAAACAGTCCTCCTCAGCCACTGGCTGAAGTTTATGGCCACTAGCGTGGGAAGAGAGTCTCCACAGACTCCCTGCCAGAGCCCTTCACCTCTCCCTGCAGCCTTTAGCAGTGCTGATGTTGTTCTGCTCAGCACCTCTGATTCTCGTTGTTAGTTCCTCTCCACCTCCAAACTCCTTCTCCACTCTCCCTCCACTGGGAAGCTTTTTAAAGAGGTCTCCTGGCAGCCTAAAGTCAGCTCATGTGGCCCTTAATTGATTTATAGCTGCGCTGCCTAAGCTGCTCCTAATTAACAAGAGTCATTGCTGTTCTTTTTTGTTTGTTTTTCAGAGCTGCCTTTCTCTCCTCTATCAAGCCCTTTAACCTGCCCTGTCACACTAAAACTTTGGTCAGTGTTCTTTTGGGACTTTGGTGTATGAGTGCTTCCATTCCTTTCCTGTCCTCTTATTCTCTTCAGATCCCTCTTCCTTTAATTTGGCAAACCTTCCACTCTGGTACATAGCTATGGAAGCAGCCACAGTGACACCGCACACATGGCATGGATATTTCCATTGTTTTGAGGGTGGGTTGATTAAGTTGGGCTGCTCTGACTATGCTGTTTCTTGGATTTGAACTAGTTGACAGAACTAGCATGAATATGTGTATGTGAGCTGAGAATCTCACCCCTGAGCTAGTAATGTAGACATAGGCTAAGAGTTTGCTAATAATACTAATGTGTTAGTGAAAGCTCAGCTGTTAATTCAGAACAGTGATTACCAGCATACAATATGAGTGACCTAAAGTGATTGATTAGTACTGTAACATATATTACCTATTCTGCACGGGCCCTCTAACCGGTTGCAGCAATGGGGGCAACTGCTTTGGGACCTGGAGATTGAAAAAGGGCCTGGGGCTCCCAGCTGCTGCCACTCCGGTCCCTTTAAATCCCTGCCAGAACCCCACACAGTGCACTCTGAGCAGCACAGAAAGGTTGGCAGGAGGGAGGATAGCCCCAACCCCACCCCTTTCAGGACTCTGAAGCTGCCCTCACCCACCTGGTCCAGGGGCCCAGCAGTCCTCTCAGTCTCCCTTGTTCTGCACTAGTCTAGATTGGAGGGGGTGGGGTGGAGTTCAGAACTTACTTCTGGAATGGGTCTACCTGGCTCCACTCCATTAGAGTGGATATTAACTCTCTTGTGAGGAACTCCGTTTCAGTCAAAAGGACTCTGTGTGGTCTTACAGTTCTGCAGGGTTGCAGCATTAGTTCTAGGATGTATTTTTTGTTTGTTCTGTATTCTGTGATATGTTAGTTACTCTGGGGTGTTTTGCTTTTCAGAGAACAAATACAGTTGGAACTAGTAATGCAGATTTTCCCTTGGCTGATCCCGGAATGTACCAGTTGGACGTTACATTACAAAGGGGTCAAAATTTAGCAGCACGGGATCGTGGAGGTAAGAATATATTGATAAATGTGGTTTTATGTGTGTTACTTTTGGTAGTTGAATGAAATGAAATAGAAATAGTTGCAGTGGCTTATTGCCCTCAATCTGTAAGGGCTTGTCTGTATGAGCACATGCAGGAAAAGTTAAGCAAAATGAACTAAAGGAGTGAATTTACAGTGCGTTTAGTTAAATCATATTAACCTTCTGCATGGGTGCTTTCATTCAGAAGCTAGGACTAAAGTGAACTGTGGATGCATTACATTTGAATGAGAGCATCTACACAGGATTTTAATGTGGATTAATGCACATAAGTTGCCATGGTTAATCTTCCGGGGTTTGATTTAGTGGGTCTAGCGAAGGCCCTCTAATTTGAACTCAGAGGGTGCCCCATTGGTGCCAGTACTCCTGCTCCTCATGAGGAGTAGGGGAAGCTGACTAGATGGTGATTTATGATACATCAACTTTAGCTACATAATTAACATAGCTGGAGTTGTATATCTTAAGTCAACAGTTCCCCCCTAGTGTAGACCAGGCCTTAAATTCACCTTCAGTTAACTAGGCATAACTTTCCCAAGTGTTCCCATGTAGGCAAGCCCTAAGTATTAAACTGCAATCTTTAGTTAAGAACACCTGTGCCAAAATGTTTTTTCCTGCAGTAAATAATACAAACACATTAAACAACTCTATTTGATCAGTTTTGTCATATTCTTGCAAATACAGTGTGTTTCCAACTGTTGGTTATGAATTAGTGCTTCACAAGTTACATCTGGGTCATGCACTGGGAAACGTTTCTACAGGGCAAAGTGACCTATACATTGTTTTTTGTGTCCTTGTTTTTTTTCTTCTTCTAGTGGTGCAGAACCTGCATTTGCAGCTTGCATTGAAAATCAGACTACTTGAACATAGTACATTCAGATTTTTCTGAGGATCAATTTTGATATGACAATCTGACTAAAAATACTTTGAATCTGTTGCAAAATAGACCCTCTCAGACACAGAGCAGCTGTTTGGAAACTCTAATAGTAACAATAATATGGTCCAGAATCTTTCCAAGAAAGATTCATTGGTCACCTCTTATGATCAGTGTAAAGTTGCCTAGCTAGATTCAGATCTCAGCTACAATGGTGTAACTGGAGGAACTCCATTTAAGTCAGTGATGTTACTTCAGGTGCACACCATGTAGTAGATCTGAAAATGCTCTCTGTTTCAAGAAAAAAAACTTGTTACTCTATTTTTCCTTTTGGCATATAGGTGCATTAACAAAATGTGCTTGATGTTCATAAAACAGGATATTATGGTGTCCCATGAGGTTAAAAGATGCCCATAGCATTGACTCAGTCTCTGAATCATAAATGTATTAAAATAAAAACATAACTTAGTTATTTAAATGTGAAATTACAATAGGTACAAATGTCTTGTTTTTGTGTGAGCAAGAGTCTTATAACTAAGCATCATAATCGCATTTTGTTTTTTCTGTAATTTAGCAGTTCAATTTTTGGTAGGCTTTTAGAGAGATGAGTACATTTATCAAACAACCATGCTAGGGAACATCTGAGCTCCCTGTATGTTGTAGAGATGCTCTGTATTTGCCTGGGCAGAAGGCAGGGCAGAACACGGTGATGGGGCTGTCCACAAAGAGTTATACAGGTGTCCTTATACACTGGGCTAAAAGAAGAGAGGTTTCACTGTGCTATTCTAATCCACTGGCTGTCACAATGAAAAGGAGTGCTTCACTGTAGCTTTTTACTCTAAACTCAGCTTGAAGGAGTGAATTTTTCCTACTCCTTTTGTAGGCTATCCATTGAGATCAAAGTTTTAGCTCAATTAAAAGTTAAGGCATTCCAGCTGCACTTACATTAAAATAATTTCAGGAGTTCTTAATCCTTACTCTTCAAAGTATATGCTAGCTGGATCAGGGGAAAATATCCCTATTGTGTAATGTTACTCTACTTCACCAGCTGAGTATGGGAATTTTCACTTTACTCTGAAATATTACCGGGAGGTAGGTTTGAAATAGATCATTAGTATGGCAATTCCAATATCTTCCTACTGTAGAAATCATAGTACTAAATTAAAGGAAGCATTATATACAACATAAAATAATTTGGCGTCTGGTTACCTTTTAAGAATGCCTATTGGATATTTGTATGCGTGCCAAGGAAAACACAGGTTATAAAAAGCACTTTCATTTAATGTAAGCATTACTTTAAAAACATTAACTGTCAAATTAGCATGCTTTTTGATGCAAGTAAAAGAAAATTTCATTTAAATTCTAGAAATTGATTAGGGAGATATTAAAATTGAAATGCCAGCCAATAAATGGTATTACAACCCTGTGTAGGTGTAAAATCAAATCGGTTAAGAATTGTATTACCTTTCATAATTTTAATTAAAATTTTTGTAAGAGGACTGTTAGATCCTAGCTGAGTTAAAGTTATACTTCTTGAATAAATATTAGTTAAGAATTCTCAAGAAATGTGGTCAGTGGCTATAGAAGCATAGTGATATGGTTTAATTACAAAACAGTTTAATAAGCAAGCATAAATTCTACCTAGAGAGAAAGATGCTGAAACAACTAGTACATATAAACAAAATACTTGCTTAGTATTCTTTTCATCTTAGAGTTGAACAGCTTTTGTAGCTTTGCAGGGCGGCATGTATATTATAGTGAAGGACAACATATAGGGATTTTTTTCTCAGAAACCCTTAAAGCAGTAATCCTCTCCTGTTGTACTGTACATCATCATAATGGTGCTTTGGATTTTTCATGTGCTTGAGAGAGAACTTACCTTGGCAATGTGAACTAGGGCTAAAACAATGTAAATCAGTTTTTGTAGGGAGCAGTATGAAGTCGTAATCTTACAGTTCACTGATTGGATAAATAGATTCCACACTGCTGCGGTCACACAGGTGTTAATAGATAGATCAGTTATTTCTCCAGATGTGACTAAATGGCCAATTAGCAAGAGCTGAGATAAGGAGGCACAGGGGGGCGGTGGCCACCTCATCCTGAGAAGTGACTCAAAGCCCTTCAGTCAGTGACTGGAAGGAAATTACTTGAGGAAATGGAAGGCCAGGAAGAGAGGTGTTTTTTTTTTTTTTTTTTTTTTTAAGAGGGCAGCTTTATGAAAGACACCTACAAACAAGAAGCAACCCAGAGAAAGCAGGAAAGAATTTAAAGAACCAGACCGTAGCTGCTTAACTCGGGGTCCTTGAGCTTGAACCTATCACTGGGGGTAAGCCTTAGTTCCCCTGAACTGCCAGTAACAGAGGGTAGATAGTAAGCAACCTGGCTGGAGAGCTGAGCTACAAGAAGCTGTATGGCTCAAATATCTGCTGATGGGGAGGAGACACACAAAGGCATTGCTAGACCATGGCCAGCCACAAGGAGACACACTAACTGGTGACTGAACTTTTGTACTTGCACATGCATTTTATTAGCATTTTTCTTTCATTTCAGCTTTTTGTTTCCCCAAAGATAAACTCAAAGATTTGAGACCCTAGAAAATATATGGACTCTGGCATAGATAAATGATACAGTAATTGGTGCAGATGCTCAGGAAAGTTTAAGGAGAATAATGTGATATTCCTCTCCACCTCCCCCCCTTAATCTGAGATTCTTGCCAAAAGTGCAGTAAAATTTTCTTTCCTTGTCCCATTGGTGATTCTGCTTTCATATTAAGGATGCTAAAAGGATCCTAAATTTACTGTGAGGACTGAAGGATTTTCCAAATATCTTTCTGTTTTTGCCTTGGTGGGATTAGAACACCCTTTCCTTGGAACAGTGGTTACACTGACGTACCACAGGCATTTCCAGTCAGAGATCCATAGGGCTGCTTCTTGGGTGCTCTAAACATACTTGTGCTGAAAATTGCAGAGAAGAACTGGTATCCATATCCTGCTCAGTTTGGTAGTGAAGTACTTCAATTCTTGGTTAATGGGGATGCCAAATCCCACTTCACCTACTGTTGTAGTGCTACCAAAGTATCCTATGAAGGGGAAAATGCAGAGAATACTGGAAGAAGAAATGAAGGTTGCTTGCTTGTAAATGGAGTTATTTGTGAATATGCAGCTTCCACCTTAATCTCTACCCATCTTCTCCTCTACCTCATAAAATCTGACTGCAGCAACAGTGTATGAGGCTGAGGCAGAGCTTCTTGTTATGAAGAAGTGCTATTTCCAAAGCATTGTCAGGCAGCATTGAGAGAGGTTGCTGAATGCTGTGATCCTCAGTGTTTAATGCAACGGGGTGATGCAAATATATCTCAAGTTATTAAATGACTTTAGAGACAGATCAGTAAGAACTGAGGAGGGAGGTGAGAGCTGAAATTGAGCAAACGCTCTTGCTTGAATGTGAACCTTCTCCTGAAAACTTGGTGGGATCAGCCACTTAGCAGGGCCTAATGAGATTCTAGATAGTGCTACAGGCCAATGATCAGTGATAGTAATAAATTCCAAGATGTCAAAGGCTGCCTACAGTTTTACATGCCTGTATTAGAGCACGCGGCCCAATAGAAATTTTTTGCGGCCCGCCAGAACACTTTTATAAAAGAATGAAATGCAGCCCACTAGCTGCTGGGAGCATGTGACCAAGTGTCTGCTCAAAGTTGGCCGGGCTGCTCAACACCACAGCAACTGCTCACGGGCTGGCTGGACTGCTCTGTGCATGCGCACACAGACCACTAGGCGCTTCAGCTGGCTGCTGTGCTCATACTGCCCCAGTGCCTCGGGCAGCAATGTCAACTCCGGGACCCAAGTATAAGGTTGGGGGGGCCTGGCTCTGGGGAAGGAGGGAGGCATAAGGTTGGGGGTGGGCTGGCTCTGGGGAACGGAGGGGGATTGGGTTAGAATGGTAGTACGGGAGTGCTTGGATATGGGGGAGAGGAGAAGGTTAAACATTTTGGTTTATTTATTCCCAAATAAAATCACAAGTATATTAATTTTATATCAATAAATGTTAATTTTTTGCAATTGCATGAATTACATCTTCATGCAAAATCTCAAACTTACAAAGTATCTGAAATTTTCACAGAAGCCTGTTCTATTTGATTAACCATGGTCTATACTTGTTTGTATTTCAACAAAACAAGTTATGTATCCTATACAAAATTTAAATGTACCTTAATTTTAAAATTAATTTTACATAATTTTTATTTTAAACATAAATTTATTTAATATGACCACATAACTTTACACATCAAATTATTGTAATATTATAAAATATACCTAAAACAGAATCTATAAGATAACTGAGTTTCCAACAAAGTACATTTTTTTTTGGTGGCCCTACAGTTGCCAGGTGTCTAGTATTGGTGCCTTCTGCTTGGCACCTAAAATGTTGTGTTGTTTTTTTGTTTTTGGTGCTCGACAACAGGTTTTTTTTTCTTTTTTGAGCAAACCACCTGGGAACCTTAGGTGGCCTTGAAAGCTATTTGTTTTCATATGTGCGGCCCTCAGTAGGCTCTGAGTTTGACATGCCTGCTCTAAAAGATATGGGCTCTGCTAACATAAAGGTGCTATTCTTTCAGTCATAAGACTTAGTAGTGAACCAGGTTTATTGATGGATTTGTAGGGCAAGGGCTTCTGAATTGTATTGGGGCTATCACAGGATCCCCAGATCTATTCCTTGCCACCCCACTTTCTTCAGGCCTTGGAATTTATTAAAAAAGTGTATTTTTCTAGATTGCTACAAGGTTAATCACAGTAATGTTAATATGTGCTGAGATATCCAGAAACTTTGGCTTTTTTCCTTCAATGAGAAATGGAATAAAAACAATATTTTTTAAAAACTTTTGCCATTCTGGGAGACCCAGCTTTCTCTTCTGCTTCCCTGGCTTATAAAACCTCTTACTAGATATTTTGGATAGGAGACAAGTTAAATGAGCAACTCTTAACCGTGAATGATCAATACCTGTTGTTCAAATGACTGTTCTAAGCTGTCTTTCTCTTGTTGCTTGTCACTTCAGGCTACATCTGAATTTCTAGGTGGCATTTTGGGATAGGATGCTGAATCCTGAAAGGCTCAGGAGGCAGTCAGTGCGAACCAGTTAGACTTTTTGTTGTCCAGCTCAGCAGAGGAATAACATCTACTTTTGAGTAGAGTAGAAGTTGATTTGTTTTCTGAATCTCCTTAGAGTGCTGCAAGTTGTTGCTTACTTTATTGCGTTTTATAATGTGGGCATCTTGCATGGAGATCTGCTAACTAGGCCTCCCTCACCCCACCCCACCCCCAACTGTCCATTGCCCTCTTCATTTCCTTGAGATTTTTGCAAGGGTGCATGGTGTCGCTTTCCCTGTCAGTCTATTTAAGACTTTTTAAATATGTAAATATGCATGTTTGTGCACTTTTGTTGATATAACCTATTGCAATGAGAATGTTGAGTTAGTAAGACAATGTAGAATGAATGTGGAAATTTTATCGTATTTAATAGTTTATGAATATTTAAATAAGTGCACAGTGAATAGCTGGCATGCTTTTCAGAGTTTGCAGATGGCTCCTGTTGCTCACTGTCCCTGCTCAGAATTGGATGAAGATCTGGCTTTTCATAGTGATTTATGCAATTCAACAAATCTAGAAGACACATCTTGTACTGTATCTATTACATGCCTGTAATCCATCTTAGGGGGGAATCCACGTGGCATTCAGTTTTCCTGATTTTTTTTTTTTTTTTTTTTTAATTTTGGAGCGGTAGAGTTCAGTGCTCATGCTCACAACCTCCAAAACATCAACCTGTTTATGCAATCAGTTTCTAATCTTATACACTAACGTTTGACATTTTTGGCCTATTCCCAAAGGAAATGTTTGATTCTTCCTGCCTCAGACATTCCTCCACTCAAAATATAGTAACTTCTGGTGATGAAAATGGAGTCAAAGGCCATTTTTCATCTATATAAATGGATATATGGCTGAATAGATGCGGAATTCAAAAAAACCACATGGTACTGAAACACAGTTAAATACTTTTTATCCTTTTTAAAAATGTTATTGGTGTATCTGATTTTAAGCACTCAAGTTTTAAAATCTCAGCACACAATATGTTCTCACATTCAGATATTATAGATACAAGAGTCATATAAATGGACACTATGCTAAAAAGGATAATTACAAGTCTGAAAACTAGTTGCCATATTAAATACTTAGTGGCTTATGGGCTAAAAGGTAGAAGGCTTTTCCATTCTTTCATTAAAGTTATTCAGTTTCATGGTAGGTGTTGCATTTATTCAACTGAGATGCGCTTAAAAAAAATCCTACGTGAAATCTCAGCCTCATTGACATCAATGGCAAAATTGCATTTATTTCAGAGGGGCCAGAATTGCACCAATTACAACTATGGCTGTAAAATGTGTAACTTAATATAAAAATTTTAGTAGGAATGGAATAGAATAGGTTGGACCTCTCTAGTCTGGCAACCTCGGGACTTGTCTGGTCCCAGATGAGGGATTTTGCTGGATCAGGAGAGGAGGAATAGCTCAGTGGTTTGAGCATTGGCCTGCTAAACTCAGGGTTGTGAGTTCAATCCTTGAGGAGGCCATTTAGGGATTTGGGGCAAAAATCTGTCAGGGATGGTACTTGGTCTTGCTGTGAAGGCAGGGGACTGGACTCGATGACCTTTCAAGGTCCCTTCCAGTTCTAGGAGATAGGCAATCTCCATTCATATTTCACAAGAACTGATTTCTGGCTTTCAACTGAGAGGGGAAATAGTCTTGTTCTAAATTCACTGTCTAGTAACTACTTAAACACAACCAGATACAACCTGTGGGGAACACTGTAGTTTTGAAAAGACAGCCCCCAATCTAGAAACACACTACAATACAAAGATTGAAGACATTCTAATGTAATCTTTTTAAAATATGGAGCAATGTTTCCTAGCATGGAACATCTGTAAAAAAGTAACGGTGGTAGAAGTAGACTTTAAAAAAAATTGAATTACATGGAATAATGTCGTAAATGACCAGCTTTATTACTCTTGTAATACTAATACTAATAGTATTTGTTTACACATAATACCTTACTTGATGTGAATCAGAGTAAGTGTCTGGTCCTCTGAAAACATTTTCTCCTGTAATATGATTCAGTTACTTTTGTGTAAAGGTTCCCATTGGAGTACTTAGTGCAATTAAATAGATCTCCTGTTTTACCAGTGTAATGGCCACTGGGTGGATTTGAATCTGGGATGTCTGAAGCTGAGTATAGGAGCCTCTGAGCTAAAAGCCAGCAAACTCCTAGCCCATGCTGTAGAGGTCTCTTGGTCTTAACTCTTGCTGTGGTTTAGATGCCACTGCATGGGACAGTGAACCACACTAGGTGTGTGGGTTACATGCTTCCTTTAGGTGAGGAAGCATATCCTGAGCTTTAGAAACCCAGTTGAGATCCCAGACAAGCCCCCACTTGTAACCTCCACCGGGTGGATTTGAACCCAGAACCTCTGGAGCTGAATATCGGAGTCTCTGCCCCAGCTGGCTCTCAGCCAGTTCTGTAGAAGTCTGTTGATCTTAGCTTTTGCTGTGGTCTAGGTGCCACTGCATTGGTTAGTGAACCACACTACCTGTGTGGGTTATACCAGCAGAGACAGTGAGTAAACAAATGATGTAGCCCATTCCTATTCAAATACTAATTTTAAAACATTAATACGAGGTTGCTTCAGCTACAGCTTAGTCATTGAGTCCCTCTTCACCTTCAGTAATTATTGGGAGGAAGTGCTGCACCCAGAAGGGTTTGATAACTGTTCTGGTTGCATGGCAGAGAAAGTGGAGAACTGAATTAAGGGCAGTTTTTAATTATTGTTATACTAGAGTGTTAGAGGCTGCCAGCAAGTATATCTTTGATCTTTTGGCAGTCACAGACCTAACTGAAGCTAGTGGGCATGCTAGCTACCTTTCTTTCAGGCCTGATGAAAGAACAATTAAATGCCCCTTCATTTAGTGATAGTTGAAATAATAGAAGCCACCTCTGAAGGCACTGGAACTAAAGGGAAGGCCTGATCTATATTTAAGTGAGAGGGGAATAAAAAGGATTTTCCTGGTATTGGTTGCAAGTGAGGGGAATTGGAGTGATTGGTTCAGCTGTGTGTCAAAAGATAGCACTAAGAAAGCTAAAATTAAGCCAAATAAATCAACTGATGGCATAGCCCTGAGAGGGAGCAGAGACCTGCCTGGAAAACAACTTTCCTTAAAAGAAATGTGCATATGCATATAAAAAATCACAGTAATTTCTTTAGAGGGTTTTTTGGAGACTTAATAAGGTCCAGTTGTCTGTCTCTCTTTACTGTACCTGAACAGAATACAAACACAAAGAGTAAGTTCTTGTAGACTTGCTAACTAGTAGCTTGCTCCTGTGAAAAGTGTTTTGTCACTTGTCACTTGTCACTTTTTTCCCAAGTGAGGGCACAAGGCCTTGGATGTGGAGGTGAGTAGGGAGGCTGTGGAGTTGGGAGTGATTGGGGTAGAGGGGTAGATGGACAAGGAGTTAGGAGTTAGGCAGTGGGAGCCAGAGGCAATTGGGTAGGAGGGATGAATCTGAAGCCCAGTGACTGGAATCTGAAACCCAGTAGAAGTGTCTGGACTTGCCAAAGTCCGGAGCCTGAAGGCCCATGGTAAGAACTCATGGTCACAGACCACTATGTGCAGCCAGAGTCTGATGCACACCACTGTTGCCAGCAAGAGTGAGTCTCAGGTCTGACACTGGGTTCTCAAAGTACCAAAAATGCTACACAGGTATCTGTCAAACGCAAGCAGTTGATTTACTGACACCTATCAGCTGTGCCCCTTAAGTAAAAGAACAACATAATAGGAAAAACAGCATTTCTTACATTCTTTCTGCTAGCCGGGGAACCCGTTTCGGCTGTGGATGAAATGTGAGACTGTCTCACCATCGGTGAGGTCCAAATTGCTGTGCTCTGGTGCAGCTTTAAATACTGTGTGTCTACCTTGTTTGTGGCAGTTTAGAAATTTCCGTGGGTTACTCATTGCTTGGTACAGTATGGCTCAGCTGTACTGCTTGTCCTTTGTCTTTGTTTATATGATCAGTACATTTAGGTAAACAAGATTATGTTCCCGCCCTTATCTACAATTGGCTCTTGCTAAAATGACATATGTTCCTAGAGGCTTGCTTCTGGCTCATCAGTAGTAAGGGGGAGGAATGGGAAAATGGGGGGGGGAGGGGCCCGGGAAATGCAGGCCTAACCACCCCTATACTGCACACGTACAGAGTTCTTCGGCAATTGACCCCTACAACCACCATAAAGGAGAAGCCAGAACCTTGAGCCCTAGCACCCCCAGAAAGGTGGGGAACTCTCACCAGCTGTCTGCTGTTTTGGCTTTGTGGCTCAAGATGGGAATAGGATGCAACCCCTCCTTGTGCCCCCACAGAAGGGGCTACTGCTTTTTTCTATTCCCTTGGCCCCCCATCACTACCAAGGTTTTGGTTGTAAGAAAAGAACTTGGTGGCTGCATATGAGAAACACTGGAATCAGATGTGTGCATATGCTGTAATAGAGACAATAATAGTGGAAGAAATAATCCAAATGAGTTATGTATAGCTCCCACCTGGGCTGTCTCAGATCATGGATAACATTTAGAGGTTAAAAAACCCTGCATAAGAAGAAAAATGTATCTTCAGGATATTAGATGTTACCTTGTGGATACAGAATAGTGTGGGTCTGACCATTCTGTGAAAATTATGGATACCCAGTATAGTTAATGAAACAAAATCCTTGGG
Source organism: Pelodiscus sinensis (assembly GCF_049634645.1). Classification (NCBI taxonomy): domain Eukaryota; kingdom Metazoa; phylum Chordata; order Testudines; family Trionychidae; genus Pelodiscus; species Pelodiscus sinensis. The sequence goes on from NC_134716.1 coordinate 71,606,758, forward strand.
CCTCTGTAGAAAATAACTTTCATTAAATGTGGTTGCTAATCTTTACTGGACTTATTTTCAAAGGCCACATTTTACTATTTTTGCTAAGTGTTGGAAAACTGCCAGTCAAAATAATAATTAGCAAGATTTCTGTGTTTCTCTCTAAATTTAAAGTACATAGATAAATTAATGGAAGATAGGTCCATCAGTGTTCATTAGCCAGTGTGGGTAGAAATGTTGTCCTTAGCCTCTGTTAGAGACTGGGAATGGGTGACGGGAGGCATCACTTGATTCCCTGCTCTGTTCATTCTTTCTGGGGCACCTGACATTGGCCACTGTCAGAAGACAGGATGCTGGACTAGATGGACCTTTGATCTGACCCAATATGTCCGTTCTTATGTAATTCTGCAACAGGGTTATGGAGAAAATGGATATTTGTGTGATTAGTCTTGTTCAGTACTTAATTTTAGACTAAGAAAATGACTGTCTACTTCTCCGTTTGTACAGTGTCTACCACAGAGCTTTGATCCTCACTGATTCTTGAATGCTTCCAAAACATAAATGCCATTAATACTTTAGAAAAGTACATAAACTGTTTAATATGTGTGTGACGGACCACGCTCCATGCTTTATGAAAGGGACTTGTGGACACAGATATGCCTAACTCAAAGGTACTTTACACAAATGATCTCATGTAACCTATCAGTCTTCATGTCCTAATCTGCTGGATCTGTTTATCTTTGGTGTATGTATCCTTCTTAGGTGTAAAATTAGACCTATGGCGTAAGGAATGCTTTATGGTTTTAAATGTGCAAAGGAAAGCTATCGAGGGTGTTTCCAGTTCTGAGATGCCTCAATGTCTGGGCAATGGTGTAAAGTCTTAGTTAGAGGCTGGTCTTGGGAAGACACATGATCCCTCTAACTGGTTAGGACTGGCCAGGTAATTTCCTAGGCAAAAGGGGAGAATCTTTAAAACAATAGGAAACTAGGGGGTCTTTGTCTTTGTCTTTGGCTGGCATGACACACTGAAGGGAATGAACCAAAGACCCCAGGGTGAAGAGCTGCCCTGGCTTTGATGGCTTAGCTGGAAAAGAAACAACTTAAGGGTGAGTTTGTAATATGTTGGTTTTGACGTTTTAGTGTTAGAATTAGTTAAGCGTTTTCTGTTATTTTAAGTTTGTAATCTACTTTGCTCTGCCTGTTCTTATTCACTATCACTTAAATCCTACTGCTTGTACTTAATAAAATGATTTTTATTTACTATAAAGCCCGGTGTTAATACTTGTTACTTGGGGGGACCGATCCGTGCGTACATTCCCAGGGCCGGTCCTAACCAATTGGCGGATGAGGGGGGGAAAAAAAGGCCAAAATGTGTTTGCAGCCCCTTTAATTACCATGTGTCCTAAGCAGGCTTCTATCGGGCTCTGTCAGTGGCCCCTTGAAAATGGTGGCTGAGGGCAACTGTCTGGCTCAACCGCCCCTAAGACTAGCTCTGTACATTCCCCCTTTCATTGTTAAAGGGGCTTATCTAAATAATTCATTTGAGGAATGGCATCCTGGGAAGCTGGGCCCAAAACTGCATTTTCATTGGACTTGAAAGATTTCAGTAAAGGAGGTAATCAAGGTGAGTGTGTGGCAGACTACAGCAGACAACCTGGCTCCATAATGTGTTCATGAGAAAAGGTAGGCTGTAATTCTGTTCAGTAGTCACTATTCTAGGTACATTAGTAAAGCTTCCCATATGTGGTTCATATTGTCACCAGACTCTCAGTAAAATTAGTCTGAGGATCAATCTAACCTGCTGCAAGTGTGTGTCTCTGTTCAGAACGACTGCACCAGTATTTCCAGCAAGGATTCCCTCTCAGGCTTCCAGCTATTTTCTTTCTTGGGTAGAGACTAACTTCCTTCTGACCATGGTATTTCCAGGCTGCACAGTTTGCTGCATTATTCCCAGCAGAGAGAGGCTGCTATCCCTGCCCGTTTGCTCACTTTCTCCTCGGAGATGGCTAACAGATGTACTTGAAGAGTTAAAGTTGCCATACTGTTCTTTCTACATAAACCAATTTTACTTGTGAATTCTACAGAGAAAACATATTAATATCAACAAAAGAATCTGCTTGCATGTTGATAAGCTTGTCAGACACCATATCAACACTAACATGGGCTCTGGCTCTGTCCCGCAATTCATGCACAGGGTTTATTTTCTGGTGACGTGTTCTTCATAGCTTCAGCTGAGAACAAGCACCCACTCTAATGGGGTTGCAGTGGGCCAAATCCTTCAGTAAGGATGAGGGCCGTTGGTGGACTAGAAGTCCTGTGCATTTGCTGGGTCTTAAAGCCCTGAACCAGTTTAAAAGTCTGTTTATCTAAAAATCCTTCATTTGCCTGTTGGTCCCTGGAGAATCCAGTATGAGTTTGTGTTCATGAGTATGCATTCATATATGTGAACCTCGATAGGGCAAGTTTTTCAAAGTGTTGATAACAGAAGTACAGCAGCATTCCACTACCACTGGAGAAGGTTCATACTGTGATGTAGTAACACCTATACAATTGCATTTTAATACAATGTATTCCAAAGACATTGACTGTAAATCGATAATATTTGACTTTAGTTATATGTATCTTCATTCCATAAAGTTCATTCATGGTGTTGTCAGTCTTTCACAGTAGAGCAGTCTCATCAATGTAGGTTGCAATTAGGTTAATTTGAGGGAATTCTGTGCCAAAAAATTAAAACCTGCAGTGAAAAAATAAAAAATGTTGTGCACAATATTTTAAAATTCTGCACGTTACGTGTCAATAAATATGAGGTGTCAGTAGTGAAGCGCACAGGTCACCAGCTGTGTCAAGGTGGGAGATGACCTTTAAGCCACCACCAGACCCTGACACACTGTGAAGGTTGGGCCTGCCTCAAACACCCTGTGACTGGGATGCACCAGGTGTGCGTGAACAGGCTCAGCACAGCAGGATCCAAATGTGGAGGTGCACAGTGTTGGGGGAGGATCCAAGTGTGTGATGAGAGATTTCTGTTGAGGCAATCTGGGTGTAGCTTGGCTCAGTGGGAGATCTAGATGCAAGGGGGGCGGGGGCTTGTTGGAAGGTTGTGGGTGCAGGGGAAATGGGACTCTCCAGGGAAGCCAGATGAAGGTGTTTGGGGCTCAGCATGGGGGTGTCTGGACATGAGGAAATGGTGGTTGGTGGGGAGAAATCAGTATTTGAGGAGTGTGGACTTCATGGGATGGGAGTCCAGATGTAGCTGGTTGGCCTCAGTGGAGTGTGGGGGGGGGTCTGGTTATGGGGTTCAGTGGCTGGGTCCACAGGTTGTCAGGGTGAGGACTCGATGGGCTTGCTTGACATGGGAGCCCCAGCTTCTGCCAAAGGATGCTGCATACCTGACTCCAGCTTCACTCTGTGTGACTTACCTAATTCCCTTAATTCCCTTAACCCCTTAATTCCCTGTTCCCTTTATTTTCCCAGCTCATCTCCCTCATTGCCTTATGCCCTATTCCTTGCCTTACTCTTCCACCTTCATTTTCCCTCACCTGTTGTTCCACCCCACTGCAGACACTGTTAGAGAAAACAGGAAGGCTCTTAGCAGACACAAGAGGAGCACAACAGGCACTAGGACTCAAGAGACTGTGTTCAGCTGCAAGTTCAGTGGTTAAAGTGGTCTTTTGCTAGCCTCTGGCTAGATTGCTGCAGAGGCAATATTTGCTCGGTTGTTTCTAGGCAAGTACAGGGTACTGGAACAATTAATATAAAGTCGAGATGCTGTGAGCTATTGAACCAAACTATAACCCCGTATAGAATGGAAACCACTTCAAACCCGAGGATGCTGCAGCACCACTGGCTTCAGCACCTACGGGCAAGTATTCAGTTCAGTAAGAGCATTTAGTTCATTTGGGCGGGGGAAGGGGAGTAGTTGAATTTGATATTCAGTGTAGCATGTGTTCCAATATTATGTCTCGTGCGGTTGTAATATAGGTTTAAGTGGGTATTACAATGGTGTGTTGGTCATTTGGCTGTATCTTAAATTCCCTTGTTGAAATGAGCTTGTGTTTAATCTTTTCTCATTTATAAAGTAACTGTGACTTTAGTGGCTGGAGAATTCCTCCTCTGGGGTCTGGATGGATATCCTCAACTCTCAGCTCAACATAGGTCATGCATTTAAATCAGGTTTTCGGTTCAGGAAACTCACAAGAGCTGATGTTAATGAACGAATTATGCTTGATCATTTATTACTGTTTATATAACACCATAAACATGCAAAACACTCCACAGAAAGATAGAATAATGGGATAAAATCCTACCTTACTGTATACAGTGTTCATTTCACTGGATTCAAGACTTCATCCTAATGAAGTATTTACAATCCAAGTTAAGATAGGATGTTGTAATAGACGTCATAAAACATGAGGGAAATTGGACTGGGGAAGGTTCAACAAAGATTATAGCAACATCAAGCATATTTTTAAGATTGTTGCTATAATATTTGTCCACCCTTCCCCAGCCTAATTTTCCCTAATGGATTTTTTTCCTTCCAAGTGTTTTCTTTAAGGAAAATAAAAAGGAAATTTGCATGTATACAAGTCCTCTGGGAAAAGTGTATGTTAAGGGATGTTGGATTTACTTTGGAGAACCACTCATAATTTAAGGTCTTTCATCACTGGGCCGTTGGAATACTAAAGTGTAAAAACTTGCATAGAGAAAAACAAATGTGTTAAATGTGTAATTCACAGATGAGATGTGGTTTTGAGTTGTAGTTTGGTCTGACCAACTAATCTATCATGCATTTCTTATGCCTTTTTTCCCCACCATAGAAAGATGCAAATATTTGTATGGTGATAAGTCAATATTTCTGAACGGTAAGAACATATTTTACCTGCCTGGTAACCTTGAAAGTCTTTGTGAAATTTCAGATTAGACACCACAAATTATTTCTGAAATTTCATCAAACATTGAATGTTCCCTATGAGATTTCAGGGGGAAAAATGCTATAGAAACATGTTTTTGCTTTACTAAACAAAGCAAATAAGTACCAGTTCTAAGATTTTGTTGTTGTTGTTCCCTAGATATGATGAAATATTATGTGCTTTCTATAGTCATTTGTAGAACAGTAGCTAAAAACAGTCTGTTTTAATGTTGTGGTAAATATGGCTGACTAGGTGATATTTAGACGTAAAGTTGGGAAGGTAGCTCAAACATCCTAAGCAAACCGCAGTATGGATGATTACGTTTTGTCTACTTAAACTGAGCCTGCAGCTTCAAATGGGCTTCCTGCCTTTATCCATTTAGCACCTAACTCCTACACACATTGATTTCTATTGGAATTCATTCTATTATTGACTCTTAACATTAGGCATGTCTGCAAGGGACACTCAAAGTTAAGGCAAATTAATCCAATGCAAAGTGTGATCACCGTTTGGACAAACAAACCCATGCTAAGTTTACTTGCAGTAAGATGGCTAAAATAGCAGTGTGAATGTGGCAATGTAGAAGGCTGACAGTATGTGTACGTACCAACCTGGGCGTGTTTGGTGTGTTTGTATAGCCTGCATTGAATTTAGCTGCATCTAAAATGGCTACTTCTAGCAATGCTAGTGTTAGTATGTCTAGTACCAAGCTTCCATCCCACATCATGTTGCCAATGTAAACATACCCTTCAGGTGGAAAGTTTAATGCTCGTAATTTGATACGCTTCACACTTCAGGAGTAAAGTGGCAATGCAAGCAAGCCCTTAGCCTTTCAAAGTTTGCTCTTGGGACATCTTTGTGGATGAGTAGGAAGGGAGCAGCTATTTACTTCACCATTTAAGTAGTTATCAGGAAGTGCAGGCATATATCTAGGGGCAGCTAAGGCCACCCCTACGCTAGGAGGTAAAGCTGAATCTATTATGGTTGATGTCGGGACACGGACTCGGACTGGTCATGTCACCCAATTTTGCATAGCTAAAGGTCCGTGTCCCGACTGGGGAAGAATTGAACGTAATTCGAATGATCACATCCCCATTAGGGGGACTGCCGTCGACTTAGAGAGTGGTGAACTGTGGGTAGCTATCCCACAGTGCTTACGCTGCTTAGCATTCTGGGTTATGCTCCCTGTGCTCACTGGGACCAAAGCTGTGCAGCGGGTGGTTCTGGATTAATGCTGTCAGCTTCCAATAATGCTCTCATCCAGTCCCTCCCCTTGATTGTCAGTCTTTTCACACCCTTTTTGGCACTGGTTGTTCATGTGGATGCCATAGCAGTGTGAGCATGGTTCCACAACAAACTTTTGTGATGGTGATATCTGCCTTGGTGCACCTAATGGCGCAGTATTTTGAGAGCATTAGTATGGCAATGAGGAGGAGGAATCTCATCCCTCTTTGGTTCCCACACTGGTCAGACAAGTCCTTGCATTGAGCAAAAAGGAACTGTAGCTGGCATTCAATCCTATTGACAGAGTGAAATGCTGGTTCTGGTGCCCTGAGACAAGCAGAGACTGATGGGACCACATTGTGATGCAGATGTTGGACAATCAGCAGTGACTGGAAAACTTCTGAATGTGCAAGGCCACTTTCTTAGAACTTTGAAAATGGCTTTTCCCCACCCTGAAGCATAAGAATACCAAAATGAGACCCGCTCTGATTGGAGAAGCATGTGGAAATTGCCCTGTGGAAGCTTGCAACACCAGATAGCTACTGGTCAGTTAGGAGTGGGGAAATCTACAGTGGGGGCTATTATACAAAGTAGCTAAGATGATCAAATACCATTTTGCCTATGGAGGGTTGTGACTCAGGGAAAAGTGGATACTATAGTGGATGGCTTTGTGATGAGGTTTCCTATCCGCATTGGGATGACAGACAGAATGCACATCCCCATCTTGGCCCCCAACTAACTTGCCAAGAGTACATAAACCGCAAGGGGTGGTACTTGATGATGCTGAAGATATTGGTGGATCACAAGGGCCATTTCACCAACATAAGCATGGGATGATCGGGGAAAGGTGCATGACACCTGCATGTTTAGGAACTTCTGCCTCTTCAGAAAGATGCAGAGTGGCACTTTTTTCCCCAGACTGGAAAGTCAGAATGGGATAAGTGGAAATGCCAATAGTGATCCATGCCAACCCAGCCAATCCCTTGTTGCCATGGCAGACTGGACCCTAGTAAGGAGTGGTTCACTACAGGCTAAGCAAGTGCAGAATGGTGATTAAATGTGCTTTTGGTTGTTAAAAGGGAAGGTTTAGGAGTCTCCAGACTAGGTTGGACCTCAGCAAAGGCAACATTCTGACTGTCAGGGTTTGACGAACCTTGGCGAAAGCCGCTTGCCAGCCCCGCACTGCGCATGCGTAAGAGTTGCATTGCGTATGCATGCACCGCTGGTAAATGGGGTGCTGGGCTGAAATCTACTCGCCATGGGCAAGTAGATTCAATAGATTGTCCAGCCCTGCTGATTGTGGTGTCAGCCTGTTCTATGTTCCATAATAGCTGCGAGAGCAAGGGGGGAACTTATCTGGCAGGATGGGGGCTGAGGCAGAGTGCCTAGCCACAGATTTACATCAGATAAACAGCTGGTGGAGCTGGGGGAGTATGCAGTGAGCAGGCTGCTGTTCCTGCTGTAACAAGTTTACAAGGGCACACATTACAGGAGATGCATTGTTAAACCTACCCCTTATCTGTTAACATACAGTGAAGGGCTCTATAAATAAACTTCTCAGGGGAGCATCTGGACTCAAGCAGTTCAGAGACTGCAAGGGGCCTGTCAGGATATAATCCTGCAGTTGGGAAGGGACGGGAGGGGCCCACTCATGCCAGTGGAGCAGGGCATTGTCTGGCACACATGGCTTCCTGGGACTGTTCTACTTTCCCATCCCACAGCAGCCTGCATTTGGCAGGGGAAGAGGAAGAGAAGAAATGGGGTCTGCTCATGCTGGTGAGGCAGCCTGCAGCTGGGAGGGCAGGTAGGAGGTAGAGGGTGCCAGAGGCTGAAGCCATCCTAGTAGCAGAGACCATAGCTAATAGCTTCCTATCCTCCTTCATTCAGGTTGCCATGTGAGTTACCAGTCTTCTCCAAATCATGCAGAGTGATAGGGAGTGGATGCTGACTGAATATGGCCCTAAACTTGTGGCTTATGCTGCAATGCTTGGTGGTTCAGTGGCTTGGTGTAGGAAGGTGTCCTACTGTTGAGAATAAGGCTGGCCTCCCCAGAAACCTTCTTAGAAGGATCTAAGAGTTGAAATCTGAGAGCTTCATGGAGATGTGTGGAGAGGATTACTCCAGGCACATTAAGAAGGTGTTCCGAGCTCATTTCCTCCTCTCCCCCCCCCCCCCCAAAAAGCGCATCCTACCCAATTGCCTTAACTTGCGTGTAATAAGAAAAAAATTGTGAACTCACTAGAAGTGCCCTCCCTGGGATCGGTGCTTGACTGGGATATGTCGTGGGAGGAGGGTACTGGCTCCAATGTGATAAAAAAGTACTTGACTCCCACCAATTACTTTCTGACTATTTTCCTCCTTCACCACCACCACCACTACCATGCCCCTACTGCTTCCAGGTATGTCTTGGCCAGACTCTACAGTCAGGGTTGGGAAGCCAGTTGGCTTTTTCCGTAGAATCACATGTAGCTGCTCATAGAAATGGCATGTGTATGGTGATACAACAGACTGTTGATTTTCCTTGCTTTGCTTTGTGGTAGGACTGCTTCAAGTCCTTTATTTTAACACCACACTGCTGGGTGTTCCTGGAGTATCCGTTCTTCTCCGTTGCCTTTGAGATGTTCACTTAGACATCAGCATTTTTTTTGCCGGTTTGGAACTTGGAGACAATGGATTCCTCTTCCCATATCTTAAAGGGGTCCTACAGCTTCTTCATGCTCCATGCTGGCGCACTCTTGTGCTCCTGGGAACTGGAGCTCATGGGACTCAAAGAACTGGAAGTCATGGAAGTATTGAAAGTCAAGACCACTGTGTGCTGCCCACTTTAAGGTGTGGTTGCAATGCTGGCCACATGAGCTCATGATCCCATCTACATTTTTTTTGTTGGTCTCTAAGGTACTGAAGGACTATTTACCATTTAAGTTTTTTTTTCTATTACAGACTAACGCGGCTGCCAGTCTTAAAAATTCATGCATGTTGTATAGGAGCACGTCCTGTCTATTTACGTAACTTTCAGTGAAGCTTAGTTAAATCTTAATCTGTTTAAACTACTACTCTGAATTGGATATGAATATTTGAGACGGGGAAACCATAGGTAGGACACCTCGATGAGCATGTATCACTGTCTTCCTAAAGGAAACAATGGAAGTTGAAAGTGAGCATCTGCAGGCATGAAAAAGGCCCTTTCAGTGCAATGTCAAAGAAAGGCAGATAAAGTTGAATGAGAGAGACTTTTTAATTCCTGGTTTAGATAGGTCCTAGAAGAATGCTGCAATCGTGACTCATAGGGAAAGAGCAGAACAACACACTGAATGCTTGAGTTTTGCTTCTAATTATGGGAACTTTTCTGTGGGCAACGGGAAGAGAACTACAGCTTCTGGGGGCATAGTAGGGCCCTGCAATCTGTGGGCTGATGGGAATCAGTGACTCAGAGATAGATGTGGGGGAAATCATTGAGATTGGACTGCCTCTTCAAATTAGCAAAAGAAAGTCTTTCATTCTTCAACATGTCAGGTACATTTCTTGCAGTTTCTTTTATCTGGCAGGTAGAACAGCATCATATTTCACTTCCCACTAGAAGCAGTTGCAGTCTCATCTTTTACCATCAAGCACATGGCAGGAAAAGGAGTTGAGGGAGGGAATGTGTAAATGAACTTAAAAGGTACTGGAGGAAAGGCTGGAGTAGCTTGAGTGGATTTATTTCCTGCTTTTCCTGTAGTTTTGAGGAGGGGAGTCAAGATTGTTCCCATGCAGCTGTTTGGAGTTGCTGCTTTTTCCTAATGCCCACAAAAAATGGGATTCTAGTAAGTCTTAAGAGTCTTTTCCTCCTTCCCCTCCCCCCCTCGTTTCCCCGGTGCTGCCATAGGGAAAGAAATATTCCCTTGTTTCTCAGCAGATCTGTTTTGCTTTTTTTTTTAACCAAACTAGCTCTAATTTTCTCCCTGATATCAGAATACTACCAAACTTTGCTTCAAGAGCCTGAAAACTGAACACACCAGAAAAATTAAAATGACAGATTTTTAAAAGTAAAAACACACACAGCACCATAAAGAAGACTGCCCCCTACTGGAATTGTTGTATCTACCACTTTCTTAAAAATGTTGAGATAAAAACATCTTTGAGATACTGCTAAAGGGGACATTGTACATCATTTTACATGTGAATTCCAGCACACAGACTGGTCTTATGAGGTGATGAGCATTCTGAATTGGAACTGAGCAAACATTTTTCACTAAACATTTTTTGAGAGGGTAAAAATTTCAGGCTTGGCAAAACTGAGAATTTCACCAATTTGTATTTTGCCAGATTTCTTAGATCAGAATTCATGCACTGCCAACATAAGAAAAATTAAATATTAATTTAGACATTTTCTAAATGAAGTTCTGATTTTTTCATTTTAAACCACTTTAATTTTCAAATTTTCTTTAGTTTTATTTAAATATATAATGTTTTTGAACTGACAGTTCAACTATACTGTTCAGTCATGTACAGTGAATAAATGATGCTTTAAAAATTTCCTTTCAATATAATTAAATAACTTATAATTAAACTCATTAATTAGCTATTAAACTATACTTGTGAATTGACCATTTTCCTAAAAAGTCTTTTTTATGAAGTACTAGGTTGGTACCAACAGAAAGAGCTAAACAGTCACTATTTCCTCTCCCCCCCCAATATTTACTAAATCTTACACATAAGGAATAGGTATGTGCCAAATGGAATTTCTGCTTACTCTACATTTAATTGCAATTTGGGATTATTTTTTAACTTTTAAGCTGTAGGTTTTCACAACTACCCTAAGATTTGCATAACCAATTCCCATTACCCTTAGTTTAGTCAGCCTTGAAAAATTGCTGCTTAAAACAAAACATAAAATGAGGATTAATTTAGATTCATTTGCAGTGGATTAGACTTAATGAATGGCTCAATTCTCTATCTTCAATAGTGTCATTAAAATAAGTCTGAGCTGTTCAAATGTTCGCCAGGTGCTTCTGACAAGTCTATATGAAAGCCTCAAGAACTCTCTAAATAAATATACCTTGATTGGGCATGTCTTTTCCCCCTCAAAATAGGCTTTGAAAGTTACTCTGGACTAGTTAATTCCTAATGTAATTCCTCTGAAACTGCTCAGCCTCTGTTCTCCACCCTTATAGGAACATCTCCCTCTTGTTCTCATTTGGGTTGTGCTGGATACAGCAGGTGGCCATTCAGGTCCAGGCAGTTCCAGCAGTTCCATTCACTGATCTCCAGGCAGGCAAGGAGATGGTGGAACCTCTGCTTCAAATGGCTGAAGGCGCATTCCATGACAATGCAGGACCTGCTGAGCCTGGTGTTAAACCGTTCTTCTGTGGGTTCCAGGTGTCCTTTGTATGGCTTCATTAGCCAGGTTGTCATTCTGTCAGGATTGTTCTGTCAGGATGCGGGGTTCATCCTGATGGGTTCCTGACAGGTCCTGTGCCAGCTTGTATCTTCTGTAAGAGGCTGGATTTCCTAAAGTCATGGGCATCATGTGACTTCCCTGATCACCCATTGTTATATCAGCGAAGCAGCCTCAGTGGTCCATGAGGGCTTGCAACACCATTTAAAAGTACCCTTCCCTGTTGATATCATCAGAGGCCCAGTGATTGTGGTCCCAGGTGGGGATGTGGGTGCCATCAATTGCCCCCCACACACACTTGGGGAAGTCCATGGCAGCAAAGCCAGTGACTATGATGTCCACGTCACCCAAGATGACAACCCTGTAAAGCAGGATGGCATTGATGGTCCTCACCACCTATGAGAGGATTCAAACAGAATCACAGGGTTGCCAAAGCCCTCAGAAGGTCCCCAATCCCAAGCCTGTTCCCACAGCAGGAGCAACCCCCAACTACCCCATCCCCTGCAGGGCTTTGTGAACGCAAGAGTGTAAAACCTCCAGGGAGAGAGTCCACCCTCCCTTCCCTAGGAAATCCCATTCCAGTGTTTCACTACCGTTCTGGGACAATAGCAAGAGTCTCATACCTGCAAGAGCATGACCTGGTTCCCTATCGAACTGTAGCTGTCTAGCATGGTGAGCTTCTAAATTGCTTCTGAAGGGGCATGGCGGTCACACATGGATGTTTTGTTGCCTAAGGGAAGGGGCAAACAACTCGCACAGTTCCATGAAGGTGTCTTTTCCACATACAGAAGCTCTGGAGCCATTGCTGGTAATCCCATTCCTCCATGACTGTCCAGACCCACCACTCAATACTGGTGTCCTGGCACCAGAAGGGGCAGTGCATGGTATGCAGGGGAGGGCAGGACTGGCTGTGCTGCATATGGAGAGAGGTGAGGAGGTGCCCCAGCATGAGTTGTGGGGCCTATAGTGCCGTGTGAGCAGCCTGCAGTAACTGCGCCAGGAGATGAAGCAGGAGGCCTGAGCTGGCAAGTGCTTTGCAGCAGGTCGGTCTGTATGGCAGAAGTGCTGTGGTATCCACAAGGGTAATGGAAGCATGAAGTGGGAAGAGTAGGCTGTTCCTTGAGGAGGTAGGCAAAGATGAAAAGTCTGAGACATGGCTGTAGAGGCTAGCTCCTTTAAGCATGAACCTCTGGCAGCGGCTCCAGGAAGTGATGCCCTGACTGGAGTGCTTGAAATACAGTTCAGACCCCAATCGGTATGGATGCACTATTTCAACACATGGCCATCAGAATAGTGCAGTGTGGATGTGCTATTTCAAAATATCTATTTGAACTTCAGGGACTCCAGTTAGCTCATCATTCCCGTCTGTGAGGCTCGGATTTCTGAGATGTCCTCAAAAATGTTTTGGGGTCTAGTGTACTACTCAATAGATGGTAATCAGTAGAGGAGTTGTTCCTGTTAAGTCATCCAGGGCTCTTTTACTTTTACTTGACCAGGGAAATATCCTTCTTTTATATTGTAATTCTGAATAGTACACCTTGTGCCTTATTCATATACAGGAAGGTGTCAACCTTCTTTTCCTTATCTATACTTTCATGCTCCATGAACACTGAGCTGGCCATTTTTCAGAGGTTGTTCACACTTTGTCTTCTTCTCATTATCATGTATGTATGCCAGGTATCTTCCAGTCACAGACATTAAAAGATGTTAAAATCAGGTGTCTCAAGGTCTTGGAAAATACATTGTAGTTGATTGCAATCCATTTTTCATAACTTGACCTACTGGCACATCTTATGCAGTAACATTATGACCTTGTTGGCATAGGTTTATTCCTTGGTCACCACTAGTGTAAAACATTAAGTCTATGGACTAACCGGGCAAAGCTAAAACCTTACATGTCACTGCAGATTTTGTATTTCAGCCATGCTTTACTAACAACTATTGCATGTTCATTATTACTAAATATGTATCAATTCTATATTTAATTAATCCTACAACAGAAATTTATCATAACTTGATTATATATAAGTAGCATGGAAGTTGACCATAATATCACATAATACAATTATAAATGGATGATAAAATGAACTAATAGGCTAGATAGGATTACAGGACTAGGATGCAATTTGACTGGAGATTGACAATATTCTCAGCTAGGATAGGAGTTTCCATAGCATGCGAGACGCTAAGCATAAGTCAACTACTCCCCCACAACCCTCAGATTCACAAGAAAATCCTGCCTATTGGACCATTTAACAATGGTGAAATTGACAAGTGGAAAAAAAAGGAACTTTATTTCATTTATTTTGTCCTCAAGTTTTGCAACCACTATCTTGCCTCTCCATAGTAAAGCAATTCTGCACTGTATTTATCCAGCTGCCACATAGGTTCCTTGTCCTACCTTCCCACTCAGTTTTCCCCTAGCTTATGCAGTATGTCTTGGTGTGTTTGTAAGGAGATGGTAAGACATGATTGGAGGGAAGAAACATGAAACTGTGTAATCTTCCAAGGAACAAAGATGGCTGTTATTAACTTCAGACAACCAAATGTACATTTTCTCTAACAGCTCCATCTCCCACTAGTCTTCTTTTTTGTGGGCTGCGGGCAAGTCTCACAGATATTGGAGCACATTTCTTATTTTCAAACAATCATTTTATAGCTTCTGGCAAATGGATAATAGTGGTTCATGATAGGAATGTTTAAATTTCTATCCACTAATTGAGTAGTCAATAAGGGGGGAAACTGCAGAGCCACAGCGGGGTTAGCTTATTGGGTAGTCAACTAGTCACTTACAACCCTAGTCCATGGGAAAATCAATACAATTATTGATTTATAGCTGTCTTGCTTGGGGACCTCATAAGGGTTGGAACAGATCAGGGTTTGGTCTTAAAATCAAAAGTGTAGCGCTAGAATAAGGGAAGATCTTGATAGGTATGTCTACACTGGGAAGTTATTTTAAAAAAACTCCCCTTCCTTCGAAATAACAAGGCGTGTGTCCACCCTACCAAGCTACCGAATAAGTTACAGGCAGTCCCCGAGTTACGCGGATCCGACTTATGTCGGATCCGCAGTTACAAACGGGGCTTTTCTCGCCCTGGAGGATGGGAGCGGCGGGACGCCCAGATGCACCGCGGTCCACCGCCCCTGTCCTCTGGGGCGAGAAAAGCTGCTCCCCGTCTCGCTGGTCTGCAGGGAGACGGGGAGCAAAGCCGCGGAGCACGCCCGCAGGGGGACAGCTCAAGCGCGCCTGGGCTGTCTGCTGCAGGCGTGCTCCAAGGCTTTGCTCCCCGTCTCCCTGCAGACCAGGGAGATGGGGAACAAAGCCGCGGAGCACGCCTGCAGGGGGACAGCCCGGGTGCGCCTCGACTGTCCCGCTGCGGGCGTGCTCTGTGGCTTTGCTCCGCGTCTCCCAGGTCAGTAGACCAGGAAGACGGAGCAAAGCTGTGGAGGACTTGGGCGGTCCCGCCACCCCCGTCTCCCTGGTCTGCTGGGGGGGGTGCAGCTAGTGCCCCCCCCCGAAGCAGACCAGGCTTTTCTTGCCTACCCTTGGGGTACAGCAGCTGGGGGCTGCTGGGTTGGTCCCGCAGTGCCGCTCTGGACCAACCCGGCAGCACCTCAGCTGCTCTGCCCCAGGAGTCCTGATTCAGCTGCTGCTGAAACTGACCAGTGGCTGACTACAGGAAGTCCGAGGCAGAGTTGCTCTGCCCCAGGCTTCCTGGAATCAGCTGCTGATCAGTTTCAGCAGCAGCTGACTTGGGGACGCCTGAGTTTCTAATTTGAATCTGTATGTAAGTCAGAACTGGCTTCCAGATTCAGCCGCGGTTGAAACTGATCAGTTTCAGCAGCGGCTGACGCCAGTTCTGACTTACATACAGATTCAGCTTAAGAACAAACCTACAGTCCCTATCTTGTATGTAACCCGGGGACTGCCTGTATTTCTAAATAATTCCTCATTGTGAAGAGGAATAAGCTTATTTCAAAATAGATAGTTTGGCAGGTATTTCGAAATTACCTGGTAGTGTAGACATAGCCAATGTGGGCCCTTTGTAACTAAACTGCATCTGGTTCTGGTTCCTGCCGTCACTTGTGGATCTTCATTTGGTTCATACAATAGGAGATTCCCCTGCCAGCTCTCCCAGCTACAGGTGTAGAATCACATGCTCCTTGTCTTCCAGGGTGACTGCTACACTCTCTACTGCCCCTTAACTCTGGCCCTCATCAGCAAACCCATTGGACAACGAGGCCAGCAAGGTTGAGGAGGCAGTCATGACCTACTTCAGGATCTGTATTGGGAGCCCTTTACATTACCCAGTCTAGCTTATCGTAAAAGGTGTAATGATCCCTCCAAAGCAACTATTAGTCATTTGTCCTCTTGTCAAGGAATTCCTGGCACTGAGCCAGAGTTGTCTGAGTTGCTTGCCTGCTTCAGCCTTTGTGAAATT
Organism: Pelodiscus sinensis; assembly: GCF_049634645.1. Classification (NCBI taxonomy): domain Eukaryota; kingdom Metazoa; phylum Chordata; order Testudines; family Trionychidae; genus Pelodiscus; species Pelodiscus sinensis. Next base: position 71,622,693 of record NC_134716.1, read on the forward strand.
TCTAGGTGCTAGTGAATATTCTTGTCAGTCCAGATGGAGGATGGCATACTCTGACCATACATTCATCAGCACATTAGCACATGGTGTGGTTGGTACACCAGGCACCTGTTCTTAGGCTCACCTATATTGATCAGTCTGAAGTGTAGTAGAGTGTTCTGATGTGGTGAACTCATGATTACCAGCAAAAAGGGTGTGCAGTGGAAGAAGACAGGGACCATTATAGATTGGGTAAGGATCACACAAAAAAGGGTACAGGCATTGTAGAACTGAGTGGTGGACTACTGAAATATGATCTGACATTGTGCCTCACTCACGCTGTGAACTGGTACAAAGTTTTCTCCGTCAAAGATTTGTACTTACCCGGACCCCTCAGCAGTTCCAACTTACTCACCTCTCAAGCATCAAGAATTTAGATAGATGTATGGATGCATGTGTAGATGTATTCTGAAATGCAGGGTGAAAGGCAACAGCTATGCGGCTAGCAGGTATAGAGCACACTTAATAGTGAAGGGAGGGATAACTTTGACAGGACATTAGGCCAACCCCTTTTAGCTATTATTTTTGAACACACCTAATTGTCTAAACGCTTTACAGAATAAATGCAAAGACATAATCTCTGCCTTGAAGAGATCCATCATTAGTAGAAGGATGAAAGAATAGGTTAACTCACTGTTTCTTACCCTTGAACTATACATAGTGTTGCCTATGAAATGAAGATCCTATTATAATAAGCCTCACTTTAAACCTGCTTAAAATGTGAGACATTGTACTCACATCTGTGGTTTAGAGTAGTGTTCAGTTTTTAGATAAATAATAGTGCCATCTAGTGGATATATAAAATACTGGTAAAATGTCAGTTTTATTTAGTGTTATAAAGTAGTTTCAGAAAATGCATTCATTAAATTTCTTTGTAGATAGGTGCATAAACTTTTTACAATCAATGAAAATAAGAAAATTTGGAAAAGTTCTGCATTCTGTTAGCAGTCTCTTCTCACATCTCTTGTAACTGGTGACATGGAAGATACTGAATTTATTCTAAAATCACCTTGCATGAAATGGAGCAAAACAGAATTTTCACTATCAGATAATTGCTTGTAACAATGAATCAGCAAACTTGCAGTCAAATCAGGATCTTTTATGAAATTTAAATTTAATTTGACAAAAGTAGGTAAAATTGAAAATGCTTTGAAGATGCCAATTTTCATATTTTTACAAAATTATAAAATTCACTTGTATATATTATAAAACTACAGGGAAAGAGTTGTAGTATTTCTTTACTTTACCAGTTGGATTCTAGGTCAGAGCATTATTAAAGCAGGACATAGTAGAAATTTTATTTATGATATGAAAGCCTTTGAAAATTGCCATTCCTAATGCTTTCGTAGTGTAAGTATTGAAGTCCCTCTTTGCCAGTGTATTCGGTATAGAATACAGCTTGGGAAGCAACAGCACAAGAACTGATGCCAGAATGAGTTAATTAGTTAACAAGAATTGGAGCCTCTTTTAGATAGGCAGCAAGGATGTCTGCAGGAAAGGGATGAGTGTAGATACTAAACCTGTCTGGGTATGGGGAGGAGACTGACGTGGGAAATTTGCTTATTCATGGTGGTAGAAGAGAAACTTCCCCAATTTAAGGTAAAATCCTTGACACAATAAAATCCGTTGGAGTTTTGCTGTTGACTTCAATAGGAGCAGGATTTCACCCTTAATATTTTCCTATTGTCCTAATAACATAGTTTTATGCAGCTTAGGTGATACTTAGGAATTTTATTTTATACATTTGTAAGAAACAAAACAGTTATTTGCCCCTTCTATAAACTTCAGATAGGAGAAAACAGAGTTGATACAGTCAGTGAAATTATATTTAGTTCATTTTACTGTGATTTAAATTTCCAATCTACTCAGATGTTATGTAATTAAACTGCATCAACGTGTCTCTCCAACAGGGAGCAGTGATCCATATGTCAAGTTTAAAATTGGAGGAAAAGAAGTGTTTAGAAGTAAAACTATACACAAGAACCTCAATCCTGTGTGGGAGGAAAAAACTTGCATTCTTATTGATCATCTGAGAGAACCATTGTATATAAAGGTGAGTCATGCACTTATTTTGCTTCTGTAGAAGTTTTGCTGAACAATTCTAGATACTGTTTGTTCTCTGAAAAAAGTTTATCGTGTAATTGTACATGTCAAAAGGACAAGCTTAGCTAATTTTCTTTAACATTTTTAGCAAAGCAGTTGAAATAACTTTCCTGATTTTACAAAAATAGAATGAAAAACAATTTTAAAATGTAAATACATCTTTCATGTTGTCATTTCAGACAATAGCATGATAGTGCATGAAAGTCAGAAAATGAAGCTGATTAAAAACAATACGTCTATATTCCTTATCCAAGATGAGCAAATGCAAAATTAAGAAATAAGTGCTAGGGTTGTTGGATATAATTTCTTTTAGTAATCGAGTACCCTCCAACAATTTTATGCGGTTATTAAAGGCTTCCGGGTGTGTGTATGGCCGTGTGTGTGCGTGTGCATGCGCAGGGGGAGGGCAGGCCGCATTGCAGGAGCCAATACACAAGGGGTGCTGGCTTGAAAGCCAGCTTCCTGAGTGTACTGGCTCTAGCCTGTCCCCCTCACCCTTGGCACTATTGCCTCTGTGTCAAAGACAGCAGCATAGGGGTTCCAGTTGCCCTCTGTGCTGCTGGCCTCTGTGGGAGTGAGCTTGGGGGTGGGAAAGCAGCTCTGCAGGAAGCAGCATGCACTAGTAGCTGGCTTAAAAGCCAGCTCCCTGCAGGCACTGGCTCTTGCCTTCCCTGCCCCACCCCACACAAGCAGCAAGGAATTCCTACTTGCAAGTAGGAATAAGAGATCCTCTGGAAAAGGGCTTTATTCCGGAGGATCGCGCCAGTCTAGATGCTCTTTTCCGGCTTTTCCCCAAGCTGGGAAAAAAGCGGCGGCCATGTTTATTTAAATCCCGCGGGTGATATTTAAATCCCCCGCGCATTTCCCTATTCTGACTTGCCTGCTTTGCATGTCTCTTCCGGAGAAGGGGCCAGTCTAGACGTAGCCCTGGTGTGGTTCACTGTCCCATGTAGTGGCACTCAGACCACTTACAGCGAGAGATAAGAACAAGGGAGCTCTTCAGTCTAAGCAGAGAGCCAGCTGGCTTTATCGCTCAAGCTGTAAATGCTCCTACACTAAGCTCCAGACCCAGGTTCAAATCTGCCTTGTGGCAGTTTGGTACCACTTATAATCACCACCAAGCAGATTTGAACCTGGAACCTCCCGAGCTTAGTATCTGAATCTCTACAGCTTGAGGTATAAAGCTCCCTTGTTCCTACCTCTCACTGTAAGTGGTCTGAGTTCTACTACGTGGGACAGTGAACCACACTGGGCTCCCAGCCAACAGCTGCTAGGGCTCTGATCCAGGGACTCTCTAGTCCAAAACATCTATTGTCCTGACAGATCATAAATGGTGCCAAACCAAAGAGTCCTGAGCCAGAAAGGTTCAACACGTATTATCTGATATAATGTTAGTGTTGTGAAATTTCAAAGCCTGATTAGTGCCAACTGCAGTGCCAACTGAAGTTAATCTGAGTAAAGGTGCCATTGCTGGGTCCCTAGTTTTCTAAATTTTTGTTTTGTCTAACTTGTAATGGTTGTTTTCTTTGTGTTCTTTTTTTTTTCCCATCCATTTTCTCAATTAGGTCCCCCTCTCTGGCTTTTAAAAGGGTGAAGGAATAATTTCCCCCACATCATTGGCACTAATCTATGCAGTGACCAAAGACTTCTCTCCAGGTTTTTGTAAGAGGTTTGTCAAGATGAGAGGTGGCCAAATTTACTTCTCCTGGGTGCTCAAATGACAATCTTCAGAAGTTCAAGAGCCGGGGTGCACCTACTGGGGCTCAGGGCTTCATTCCCAGGGGAGGCACCAGAGTACTCAGGAATTCAGCTCTGCTCTGCTGAAGTCCTGAGCCCTGGTAGATATGCCTCATGAGACTAAAGACCCAACTCCCCACTGGGCAGAAGCCCCTATCCCAACTTCTGCTGCAGGGCAGAAGTTCTGAGCTCTTCCCCCTAGTCTGGTAGGTGGAGAATGGGGAGGGGCCTCCGCAATCTGCACTTGAACTGTAGAAGTGCCTCCACTGGTGTAGATGCTGTATGAGATCTGCCACCATATGGTAGGCAAGTCAGTTAACAGCTACCACATACTGATTTATTGACTTTTCCAGTGATAAAATCCTCCTATATACATCTTCTGATTCCTTAATTTAGATGGGAATGCCTTTTTAAAGAAAATTCTATAAAGCATCATGCAAAATTATATTACTAGAAGTGTATTAGTAGTCATACTGCAACTACAGTCCATTTACTTTTGATAACTATATCTCAGTCCTCTGGCCTGTGCTTTATAGACTCATTCACTGCAACAATTTAGGTATACTTCATAAACTGGAAGCTGAATCTGTGGAGTTTTTTAAAATCTTACTTCCATTTTTCCTCTTCAGTCTCAATGGGTTTGTTATCAAATTTCTTGTTCTGTCAATAGAAGGTTTATATTGTTCATTTATGCAGTCCAGATCTGATAGTTCCTTGGACATTTCCATATGTAGGTACACTGTGCACCTTCAAATGTTGATTTACTTACCTCAAGTAAGAACCCTACGGTAATCCTGCTTTAACAGAATGAAAATCCACCCTGAGAAATGAACACTTATTAAGGAAGCTTTTAAAAAAAATCTAATACTATAAATACTTTCTTTTCTTGTGCATCTTAGGTCTTTGACTATGATTTTGGTCTTCAAGATGACTTTATTGGTTCAGCCTTCTTGGATCTCACTTCACTAGAATTAAACAGGTATGATATAGGTGTGAAAGTCCATGGAGTCATACATGCACAGTCCTCAAGGTGTCAACTAATCTCATACTTGTAATATTTTCAACAGTATTTTTAAAAATAACAATCCCCTGCCACTTTAGCTTATCAGGCAAAGAGCACATAGCTTTAGGACATTGCTGTAACATTAATGCTAATGGTAATACCATGTTGAGTCGTACATAACTCTGCAGCCATTTTATTTCTGTTCATGAGTATTGTTCTGAGCTTTACCTCATCTTTAGGCATATTTATTTCAATGAAATAGAAGAAAACTAAAATTCAGACTGAATTATTGAATGTACAGTAAGATGCTTGGAAAGCGTGAAGTGTGAAATTATCAGGCCTCTGACCAAACCAGTTGGGACCAAGGATTTAAGCAGGACAAGTCTGAGCCTGAGAGTAGCAGAGGCATTCAGAGACAAGTTCCAGGCCATGGTGCATGTGAAAGATCAGAGTCTGAGAGGGGTTTCAGAGTCTGGATCAGGTCAGGAGGAAAAGGCCAAAAGAATCTGAGGTTGAAGCCAAAAATACAAGAGGATGAATGAAATAATTGTGGCAGCTACAGCAGAAGTATACAGTTGCCAGGACACTTGGGGAACATCTCTTATTTTTATATGTGGCAGGGAGCTAATCAGCAGCTGTGGAGGCTGCTGCCTTGTAGATCTTTTGAGGCATTATTTCCATAGTCTGTGTCCACAGCAAATCGTAGGTAGTGGGGCATGCGCTGGTTATAGTTGTTGCTGAGTGGCAGCCTGGCAACTCCGCAGGTCCAGGTTTGAGAGTGGCTGTCTTACACAAATGTATTCAGAGGTCCGTCCTTAAGAATAGAGGTAAACTAAACCACATTAAAGTAATAGGGTTTTTTTTAGATTATTTTCTAAGATTAATTTAAATGTGGATGCTATTGAGCCTAATGCTTCAGAAAGGTCATTGAATTGGTGCTTGAAATACAAAATAAATGTGTCCTTTGGTCCTCTAGACCAACAGATATCACCTTGACTTTGAAGGACCCTCACTATCCTGATCATGATTTGGGAACTTTATTATTATCAGTTCTACTGGCTCCCAAAGAAGAACAGAGGGAAATGGTAAGTTTTAAAGTTTCAAGTAAGCGTTAACTTGTTCTCACTTACAGTGTATAGATAATGTGATTCTTCCATGATCAGATGATTAGTATCTTGAAACAAATTTATGTTCTCCATTTCAATAAATAAACACTACTGGTCACTGTTTGACACATTTGAGCATCAAATGACCTACTTCAGACCAGATCCTCTTGTGAAAAAAGTGAGGCATCTGGATGGAACATAAATATACAACAGTCTCAAATAAAGCTTTAGGTGAATGTTTATAACCAATGTGGAAGTACCCCGAGGAACTATTTTCTTGTTATAGAATTTTGGACCTGGTACTGCAGTGTCCAAAATTGCAATAATTAGAATTTCTACTTCTTGGCATTTAATTGTGGAAATCCAGGACACACTTTGATGTCTTCGTAAGGTGCTATAAATGAAATTGCCCTTTCTTTTCTGCCATGAGAAAGTCAAGGGCTTTGCATAAAGATGATGGTCGGGAACAAGGGTTCAGAGATTGAGAGAAGCACAAAAATAAATACATTAGATAACTTAATAAAGCATTTTTTTGTAAGGATGTATTTAATTAAGTCAAGTTTTTACCAGATAGCTGTTTGCTTCAAGAAACCATTAGTGACATCTTCAACATGTTGTACTTGATGCAGCTTTATAAACTAGTTCTCTCTCATTTTTAGTTGAAATCTATAGACACAATTTTATATAATTTACAGTACAGAACTTGAATGCAGCTGTAGATTTAAAAAATGTGAAGGTTAAGTAATAAGTATTAACATGTATGTTGCATCAGGTTTTATTCCTGAACATTTTTACTTTTATTTTTTATCCCTACTGAAAATCTATCACTTTTCAGTCAAAGGATGATGTCATAGAATCAGGGAGACAACAGCAGTAACATCAAAGTGGAAAAAGTTGACTTTGTCGGCACTTTGGCCATTAGATGCAGGATACTTGACTTTTTGAAGTTTAGGATACCTTTTTATTATTACATATGTCATTAAATTTGATGTGTTATGTAAAATTTCTCCAGTATATGTCCTATTGAGTGTCAAGACACTTAGGTGATTTTGAAAATATTATCCTTTGAGGTTTTTTCCAAAATGCCCTAATATAAATTCATCATTTAGCTTGGCTCCTTTCTTCTGTTGACTTTTGAGTTGCAAGTGCTGCAAGCCAATTTACATTAGAAATGTAACTGACTACAGTTTGAACAAGTCCTATAAAATAGCTTGGATTCTCTTTTCTATAACACACATCTTTAGTTCTTCAGGGGCAGAAAACTGTTGTAATTTCATGAACAATTCCTTTATTTAAATTATTAGGAAACCTTATTCTAACCCCCTAGAATTTCACAAAGGAAGTGGCAACAATCCCTTCTGGAAAGCATCATCAACTCTTTGACAAATTTTACAGTTAAATGAGTTTTATGGCCCGCAGTATGATCATTGACTTCTTGGTAAATCCTTCTCACTGCATTTTGCATTCTTCTTCTCAGTGGACCACCTAAGAACATAACCGGTACTTCATGGCATTTGGATTGGCATATTTGTCTTTTATTGCTGTGATTTAGAAATAGATTTTATGTGAAATAGATTTCAATAAGTATTCCCTCCTGCACACCAACACTGAAATAATCCTTTTGCTATTCTGGGTGTTCAGTAGGGAGTGTAAAATCTGCCCACCAAAGCCAATATCAAACATAAGAAGTCTTACTGCCAGAACCAAGGATCAGAGGTCAAATGCTACTATGCTAAGTGGCTTAAAAGTAGATAGAAGAAGAAAAATTGTCTTTCACAGATGATATTTTACTGTGTATGATACAGGGTTGTAGAATTCAGTACGTAGTCTTGTTGGAATCTCAAACTACTACTGTACTACGTACTACAAAATGAGGAATGCTGTGGAGGACTAGAACATTGTTCATTTTTCCTCCAGCTATAATTAAACTATTTAACATGCCACTACATGGATGTCTATGTCAGGTACTTAGAGTGATGTAGATTCAGAGTTCTGAAAAAAATTCTCCAACTGTTTATCCCTCCTCATGACATTCTGTAAAAGGTACTTGGAAAAAAACACAAACATATTATATTCATGTTCAAAAAACGCAAGTGCCTTGTCTCTTCTAAATAACGGCTTAATCCATTTTGCTCAGCGCAATACTCTACAAATTTACATCACAATGACAACAACTTTTGATAATAAATTGTAAAATATCGGAGATTAAATCTTGTAATTAAAGCATTAATGAGCAAACAGCTAATGATCCTGTTTCTCAAATTGACTAATTCGAGAAATTGGAATTCTACTTTTCAGGGGTGAAAGTAATTTAAATTTCTTACAGGTACAGGTATTTCTTACTATTGTATTGCCCCCTTTGGGTGAGGCCTCAGAGCAGAGTTTTGGGGGTGGGATATGACAGTACCTGAAGAAATTTGTGTGAGGTGGAATGTTGGGCATGTAGGAGTTGCAGGAGTCAGGGCATGAGACTGGGTGTGAGGTAGTGCAGAAATCAGGGTTGGAGGGTGTGAAGAGGGACTCAAAGCAGGCAGCTGGGTGTGTGGAGGGGTATAGGAATTGAGGCTGAAGGTGTGTGGGGGAGCTCTGGACAGGAAGTTCCTGTGAGTAGAGGGAGTGCAGTTCCTCCTGCTGCTGCTTGTTGCTTTCTCTTCCCTTTCCCGTTACTGTCAGAGAATGAGAACACAGCACACAGTATGGGTCGCTCACTTGTCTGCCCCCTCCCCACACCAGCCAGGATGAAGAGGAATGCCGGGAGAGTGTGTGCTTTCCTCTTGCTCCCAGACAATGACAGAAGGAAAACAGCAAGCAATAGGAAATATCGGTAGGAATGACTCCCCACGCCCTGGGAACTTAAGGTTGGGGCAATCCAGACTGTTGTGGGGCATGCCCCCTGCCAACCCCTTTCATCTGCCTGCTGTCTAGTGCAGCAGCCTGCAGAGGAGCCTAGCTGGGAATGCACTGGACCACCTCTTGCAGCTGGCTCTTACTGGAGTGAAATACTGGCTTAGCAGTCAAAATAGTGCTTTTTTTGTAAGGAAAACATCTGTTTTAGAAAGTAACATCCTACAGATTTTTTTTAAACACCTATATTCAAACACAGACACATTGTGCTATTCGCTATTCAGAAAGAAGAATAATTTTTTACACAGTGAAATCTAAATATGCTGACAATTATCTCATAACAGCATGTCATCTCCATTTCTGCTCCTCAGTAGAATCTTCATCTGATGGGATAAATATTGAATGAGAGATGGGACAGGCATGCATAGTTGTCTGGATGGCAGCCTCTTCTAGATTCCATGAATTATAATGGTAGCAGCAGTAAAAGAGATGCTGTTGTATTAGTTCTTCAGTTCCATTTACTTTTTGTATCTTATTTTTAGCAAGAGGAGCAATTTTATTCTTCCATTCAAACTGATTTATTATTTGTTGAGACCTTCATTATTGTACTTTGTAATTTGATTATGGAAATTTTTAATAAAAAACAGTATGCCAAGTTATGCATATTTAAAGACTGATGATATAACACATCTTGTGTTCGGTTTCCACATTGACTCATTTTATTTGAATATAGGGATTTTTAAAAAGGTTTATAATTTCAATTAAACCATCATTTTAGGGTGTTATTTTAAAAGATCTTGTAATAGTGAGAGTAGTTGTAATGGAATTTAATGTAGATGAGATTCAAAAAATAGTTAATTGTTAGAGATAAGGCAGAACGTTTCCCTTAGTTACTCCTTTGCAACTTCATTGGCAAGATGTGGTCCTTATAAAATAATTATTCGAATAACACACATGCTCCCAGGGTAAATAAGAGTGGATAATCTGAAGTGTTTGAGTAATTAATATTTTGCCATCTGTATTGGTACAGCATATTGATTAATTCAAGTGTAGTTTGGGATACGACTGAAATCTTTGGAGCATCTCCAAACATGGTTTCAACAGTTATAAATACTGGAGTTAAAAGTACTATGTTTTAGCGTGTAATAAGGTCCCTTGGTAGGTGTTCCTATGCTACTGACCTGGAGGATAGTGCACTAGGTGCTTTGTAACTTTTATACCGCTATTTGGCAGATTAGTCCAGGTAATCATGCCTCTCTCCAGTCCTCCTGAATGAACAAACATTTCCAGTAATTATGAATTGATAAATAATATTATTTGAAGCTTTACTTTCTTTCGACACACTACAGTTCAATACTTAGCTTCTATGATACACCAAAATCCTTCTCAATAGGGAGAAAAGGATCAATCAGGTTTTGCAACTTGCATCACAAATGCATCAAATATTAACTTCTGATGGTCTATCAAGAGTGATGGTACTGAGTACTGAGTATTGGAGGGAACCACATCCTTTTACCTTATTTGTCAAATGTTGTGGTGGCCTGGTTCTGTATTGTAAGAGAAGATGGTAATATTGGAGATTTAGAGTTAGTCCTTCACATGATGAAGATATTTTTAGGCGTGTTGCATGTTCATCTGTGCCAAGAGATGAGTGATACCAAATGTGGAACACTGAAAACATCAAACAATAGTGATTCAACATTAGTGTTAGATTTTTTAGGGTGGTCAGACTTTGTAGTTTAGAGATACCCAAAAGAGAGGTGAGTCACACCCAGTGTTGCTCTCCTCTTCTCTCTGGTTTATCTGCCTTATAGAAGCTCTTATGAGGTCAAGATCCAGAATACTTACTGGTAGGAGGATTTTTCTTTATCTCTGCAGCTCATGTGTCAAGCGTGCACTCATAAAAATGTCACTCTCCAATGTCTGTTAATGCATATTAGGTGCTGAGAAAAGTGAGCTGGTATAATTTGTATAAAGTTATGCTAAATAGTCTACTTTTTTAGGGGAAAGGAGATTCAGTACAGTATTGGCTTAAGCACATTCATAATGCATTATTGTAGGATTGTCTTGGGAAATACACATAAATATTTCACAGATGGTTCTTACAATTGAGGTTTTGGATGCTGAATCAAGCCAGGTAACTGAAAATAAAACAGCAGACAAAGTGTAATGCTCATGCACCCTTAGCTCGCTGTAAGCTAATGCTGAAGTCTAAGGTCATCAAAAATTTTCTTTCTTAATGCTTGAATTCTTATGTACATTTTAGAAGCAGATGCATACTTAGATCTATGAATAGAACACCCTCCAATTACACAGAATTTTTGTAAATTAAGATGTCACATGCATGCTAATTTTGAAGATAGGTTTAATAAAATGTGTCCTTTCCCCAAAATTTGACATTTATTTTACAAATCTGTGGAAAATATGAACTAATCCAGCCTATTTGTATTAAAATATCAGGAATGAAAAAGGTAGCTGTGTAGTTTTTTAGGGCAGTTTTAACTATAACGTTTTTCTTGAGTTGCATACCAGAAATGGATTCTAAATACGTGTGTGTTGGAGCAGCATTCTTTCAATAATTCTAAATAAAAAATATTGTGTATATGCTGCATGGTGTCCTTTTGCCTACATGATCACGCAGTTTGAATCATTTGTCACTGAGTGGACTGGCAGTTCAGTTAATCAATGCAATTATAAGATGAGTTGAAAAATATAAAATATGAGCAGTAGAAAAATGTCATTTCTAATTATAAAAAATTAGGCAGTATTATATGAATTATGAGATTTTTACACTATTAATTGATACATATCAAAAACTAGTTAGAAGACAATGAGGCCTAAAATTAGCTTTAAAATGATCTGAGTCATATGTCAATAAAGCTTGTTTTTTAACTCTCTGCATTTGTTTATGATCAACTTTTGTTTTGTAAGGTGTAATATAAAGCATGCCATATGAGTGATTTGCAACTGCATAAATACTGACTTTAAAAATATGTTGGTGTACCTCTTGTAAACTTGTGTCCAGTATCATGGTCATTTGTGCTATTGTGCACGCATGAGATCTTTCTAGCTCTTTCTTTAGTAGAATTCAATGCACAGATTTCATCACTGGAGAACTCACTAAGTGACTTACTTAGTAAGTTCATATAAGCTGCATGTTCCCTTATATTTCATAGACCTATAAGCTGTTTGGCCAACATTAGTTTAAAAAGAAAAAATAAATCCTCATGTATCAATGTTGTTCACTGCTGACGAATGCAAATACAATGTTATCCAAAATGAAGAGGCATAATTTTAGTTTGTTTCATAAACCCGTTGTTAAAATGCTATTGATTTGTGTGTTCCCTTGAATCTATTATTTTTGCCTCTGTGATGTTTATGTATCTGTCTACAGGTTAATAATATCACAGAAAAAGAGAATGAAAGAGGGGAATTCATCCAGGTCATGGAATATTTTCAAATGAACCCATTTCCTGTGCTATGTGTTTATTTTATTGACTATTAAGGAAAGTTGATCAAATTATTGCTGCAACTTTAAACTTGTGCTGCAATAGTCAATTAAGATTGATAAGCCCAAACATTTTTGTAGCTAGAAGGCAAAAATTTTCAGATGAAATATTATTAGATTCTGATTTATATTTGGGGCCATGTTCTCCTCTTTTAGGACCTGATCCAAAACACATTGTAGTCAGTGAGTGGCAGTGTGGTACCGTGAATAGACCTCAGGAAATCTGAGTTGAAGTCTTGCCTCTGAAGTCACCTCAGAGTGTGAGCTTAGCCAAGTTACTTAACTTCTCTATGCCTCAGTTTTCCCATTGTAAAAAATGAGGGTAAGGAGTTACCCAACATGGTAAAGCCTTCTGACAACTATCGATGAAGAGTACTTGCTGAGATTTGAATGTTATTTATAGAGGATGGAATTTAGCCCATTAAGGTTTAAATTATCTTTGGCAGCTTAAATAAATACACATTGTTTAACCATTTTTCTTCCTATTTTCCAGTTAAATAAGGTTTTATATTTGGTATGGAAAAATCACATGATTTATTTCAAAATTATCAGTAACATTCATTTTTCTACCCCTCCATATTTTTTTCTTCCATGCAGTATTTTTGTTTCCTGATAGGTGAAATTTCGTGTTTTTATATCTTTCAGACTACCTGAAAAATAAAGCAACTAAAACGAAGCATAGTACACGGTTTGCTCCGTTTTTTCCAAGTGACAAAGTGTTTCAATGGAACTTAATACCATTTTATTTGATCACACTACATGAACATTTATATTGCCAAAATAACATTAACCTTAATGTTTTTAACAATGCAATTTAATTGCTCTGTAATTTAAGTACTTGATGTGATAGTTGGAGGTCAACTGAATTGCTCTTTCCATCCTGACTAATAGGCTCTATCTTGTTCAGTGATTATGAACTTGTGTCCATGTTAGTTCTACCCTCAAATTACAGTTATGATTCTGGGAATGCTGATTTTGGAAGATTATTCAGGTAAAGTCATGTGAGCCTCTTAGTTTAAAAATGAGTGAGAACAAATATAATAATTTTGTAAGATGAATGCCAGAAAGTGTAGTGTGCCAACAATAAAAAAGGTTATTTGAAACCTTTAATATTTTGGTAGTTTTAGTACATGACATCCTGGCTAGATGTTTGACAACTTATAAAATACATTACTTCTCAGTGCTCTAGATAAAATTTAACTATAAAAAAGGTGGAAAGTGACCAATATTTCATTGCACAGCAACTGAATTTAGACAATGGTCCAATGCAGGGCTGGGAAATACTTTTTGATGGGAGCCACTCCAAGAATTTGGGAAGTGGTCAAGAGCTACCCTCTTCCATGATATTAGTGGAGGAGGTATGGGGTCTGGGATGGAAGGGAGCTTGCAGTAAGGGACTGCAGTACAGAAGATGTCTGGGAGAGCATGTGGGTGAAGGAGGTGGCTGTGACCATGGGGCAGAGGGTTGGGGTGCAGGGCCTGCCGCGGACAGACTGTTCTGGCAGCAGCCCATGTCCACAGGGGATCCGAGCCTCTGTCCATGGCAAGCCTAGGCTAAGCCGGCAAGGTGAGCCTGGCCCAAGCCTGGGTCAAGCAGGTGAGCTCCTGGCCAGATCCAGCCTCTGTCATCCCAGCCTTCTGCCCCCACCCCACATAACCCAAACCTTCTGTCCCTTCCCTCCTCCTTTCCCCCTCCCCCTGCACCCATTAGGGATGTCAATGTGTAGTTGACTATAAGATGAACCAATAAGCCTAGGGGTGGCTAGGATCCCCTGCAGACAAGGATTGCTGCCAGGGACTAGCCTCTGTACATGGCAGGCCCAGGTGCCTGTGGACAGAGGCTGGTTCATGGCAGCCTCCCCTGCCCTGATAGAGGCAGGAGTTGGGGGGCAGGGAGGAGGCAGCACTGCAGAGCCAGTGCTGGGGGGAACCAGCTTTTAAGCCTGCTTCCCCCCCACCACCCCCGTTTGCTGCCTCTTATACAGAGGCAATGCAGGGTGGGGAATGCGTGTAGTCAACAATATTAACCAATAAGCCTAGGCTTACTGGTTAATTGTATAGTTGACTACGCATTGACATCCCTAAAGGATGTAGGAGGGGAGACAGAAGGTTTGGGTTATGCGGGGTGGGGGACAGAGGGTTGGGGTGCCAGAGGCGGGTACTGCCTAGGAGACTTAATTGTTTGACTTCTGGCCAACTGCCTTCTCAGGCAAACACCTTGCTTGTCCTGCCCCCACGCTTGCTGTTGGGGCCATGTGACATTTGGATAGCTACAAACCTAAGGGGATGGGGGAGGGTGCTATGCAAGCTCCCTGTTGACAACAGGCAGCTCCCATTGGCTGGAAACTGGCCAATGGGATTGTTCTACAGGAGTATGGGGGAGCAGACATGGAATCTGCCAGAGGCTCCCTGCTGGGCTGGATCTGGTGGCTTTATGGGCCAGATCCAGATTGCAGGCCATATTTTACCCTCTTCTAATACCTTAGCAGAAAATAAATGCCCAGAAAAAAGGCATTGGCCAAAGTCTCTTGAACAGCCAAGGAGTGCTTGGTACATGACTGGAGATAGACAGAGAACAACTTTGCATAGTCTGTTTGCTTGATCTGAGGATTAGCAGGCACTAGCCTGGAGCTAAGACTGTCAAACTAAAGACTGCTCTACCTTATGCCATCTGTCACTGGTGGCCAAGGATCAACTAGATACTTGGGAGCCCCAGTCACGCATCTTCTCCCTGACCACATTCCAACACCACTATTTACTAGCAAGGTGATATTAAATGCCAGGGATATCCATCTTTGACTGTATCTGCTGTGCAATGGAAGTAAAGTACTCTGAAGTATTGGAGCTAGTGTTCTAAAATTCAAAGCTTTATTAGTCAAGTGATCAGTCAAAATAGCTATTTCTTTCAAAATAATGTTTTTATTGCTTTATCCATTTCCCTATTTTTTTTAATTTTAGACATTCATGTTCATTACCCTAATGTTTCCAGAAATATTAGAGTCGAATCCATCTGTGAAGGGCTTGCATGAGTGGTTTGTCTAGTTGCTTTGATTTCAGTGTTGTGTAGTTGTCATTGGAAAATGTGTGTTGTCACTCTAATAGCCGTGGTTAATGTGGATTGTCTCATTGGAAGATAGTTGGTCTCCTTTTTTCTACGTGTGTCAGAGTAAAAAGGTAATAAAAATGCTTTATTTCATTTACAGACCATGCTAATGAGGAAGAGTTGGAAAAGATCCAGTAAGGTAATTCTTAGCATGTGGTCTTCAGCATTATTTTTTGGAAAAAATATTGCATACTACATTTGTCTTAGCATTGCCAACCATGGCAAAGGGTTTATTCTTTATGAAGTTATATTTTTGTATAATTTTGGGGACACAGAGTAAAACTTTTCAATAAGTGTAATACTCCTTTTTAAGAGTATTGTTTACCATGTTTTAACTTGTCTCAAATTCATCTGAACATTTCCAGTTATTTATGCAACTGACTACCATGGCGATGTTTTCCTTAATATTGATAACCTATCATAGTTGGTAATTTTTTCTTTTGCATACAACAGAGCCTAAAAATAAGTTTTCGTTTTTTTTTTTTTTCAAATTTGATTAACTGGCATTGAAATTATGCTTTTAAATATTTCTAGCATCATAGTTCTAAGTAATTAAATCCTCTAACCACAGGACAGATACACAAGACAAGCAACAATAGTCCAGTTTTCCTACTGTACACCACTGCAATAATGTCTAGCAAGGAGTATTGCAGAAAAGGATCTAGGGGTCAGAGTGGGCCGTAAGCTAAATGAGTCAACGGTGTGACATTGCTGCAAAAAAAGCAAACATGATTCTGGGATGCATTTAGAGGAGTGAGAAGTAATTCTTCCCTTCTACTCTGCACTGATTAGGCCTCAGTTGGAGTGTTGCGTCCAGTCTTGGGCACCACATTTCAAGAAAGATGTTGAAAAATTAGAGAAGGTCTGGAGAAGAGTAGCAAAAAGTATTAGAGGCCTAGACAACATGACCTATTAGGGAAGACTGAAAGGACTGGGCTTGTTTAGTTTAGAAAAGAGAAAACTGAGAGGAGATATGATAGCAGTTTTCAAGTATCTAAAAGGGTGCTACAAGGAGGAGGGAGAAAAATTGTTCTCCTAGGCCTCTGATGATAGGACAAGAAGCAATGGGATTAAATTGCAGCAAGGGAGGTTTAGGTTGATCATTGGGAAAAGCTTTCCTAACAGGATGGTTACATACTAGAATAAACTGCCTAGAGAGGTTGTGAAATCTCCATCACTGGAGATATTTAAGAGCAAGTTAGATAGGCATCTGTCAGGGATGATCTAGATAGATAGTGCTTGGTCCTGCTGTAAGTGCAAAGGACTGGACTTGATGACCTCTCCAGTTCTACTATTCTATGAACGTGCCTCAACCATTATTTTGAGGGACCAGTTCAGGGAGTAACAAAATGGTAGCTGAATAGGCCTGTCTCCAAGCCAGTTCAGATGCTGGTCTTTTTGATAATACCCTTCACTGTTGTGTAAACAGTTATGGTTGTTTGTAATATTTGGTTACTAAGATGACCAACACCAAAAGAGACTTGAGCTGTACGTATTTTCTGTGTATATTTGTGATGTTAGTACCCATTTTAGACGTTACTGGTGCTTTTTAAGGCACTGATGCTGCTTAAATTATGCTTTCTGATTAAACATTTAGGGCACATCTAGACTGTTTTACTTTCAAAAGATATGCAAATTTGGCAGGAATTTGCATATCATATCACATTTTCGAAAGTTTTCTCGAAAAAGCAAGCGGTCTAGACCCGGTTCTTCTTTTAAAAAAAAAACACTTCAAAAGAACCTGTAAACCTCAATTTTTGAGGAAGAAGGTTCTTTTGAAAAATGGTTTTCTTTAAAGAACCACTTCTAGACTGTTTGCTTTTTTGAGAATCTTTTTCGAAAAAGTGATCGGAAGAAGATATTCAAATTCCTGCCAAATTTGCATATCTTCTTTCGAAAGTAAAACATAGTCTAGACGTGCCCATAGTGTGTATTTTGAGTTGTATCCCTTTTTACTGATGTAACTTTTAAAAAGTAGGACAACATCTCCAAGACCAACATTGATTGCAAAGTGTGAGTTTGAGAGTTCCTGAATTCTGTTACTGGCTCTCTCAAACTTCTGTGTAAGAATAAGCAGTGCACTTATCTTACCACCTCCCCCTTCTGTAGAATGATTGGTCTTACAATAGTGTGATGAACAATAATTAATATTTTTACAAATTGTTGAGCTCCTTAGATGGAAGATGCTAATTGAAGTATTTTCCAGTAATTTCCATAATACACAGGGAAATCAGATTGATGTTCTACTGAAGTGCTAATGATGTATTGTTGATTGGTGAAACTCATTGGTTTAGTATTCCTGAAAAAGAATTTTTAACTTCTGATGTTGTAGTAACTTCATTTAAAAGTGGGACTTCTCTAATTTGAAAAGCAATTTCTTATTCTATATCTGATGGTGGGCAGTTGGCAGCCTTCATAATCCAAAATGCTTGATACCATAGTTATGAAATATCCAAAATAGCTGACTTTTTTATATTTGCTTTCATATTAGTTATTTAACAACAATTCATTTAACAGTTGCAGCTCTCACTGACAGGTATATAAAAGGTTTGGTACATACAAAATGTATTAATAAAAATATTGTAATAATTTATCTAGTTCACTGGAATTAATATACATACACACATTTCTACCACATCTATAATAAAGATAGTCCAGGTGATAAATTGCATGTCCATGTGATGCTGCATTTATTGTGCATCATAAGCTATTTCCCTTGTATTATACCAATTTAATCCATCTTCTCAGTACTGCTTTTACAATTCTAAACACTGGAGCAACTTCAAACAGCTCCATTTTTAATAAAAAAGATCTGTACTAAAGATGTTTTCTTCACAAATATAGAATTTCTTTTTTAAAAATGCAGTGTTTTGAGGAGCTGGATGGGTCAGTATTAAATAAATTATCATTGACAGATTTAAGGAATGTCTGGAAATAGGTACTTCATATTGTGTAGGATGGAGATCTCTTGCTTCACTTCCTCTTCAGTGGGACACAGTGCTTATTTTGGACATAGGAGCTTGAGAAATCAAACCCTGTGATTGTGATAGGTTCTCTAATAAAATCATATTACCAATAACTTGTAGGTGTATTTAATGTATTACGTATCTTTCTAATCCTCCACGGTCTTTACAGTTCCATTATAATAAGGGAATCTGGCTTTACAGATTGTGGGGCATGAATTTTAAAAATATCTGTTCATAATTAATTGTAGTAATTTGTATTTGAGTCAGCAGTGTGTCTATACTGTGACACCCAACTTGTTTCCAGCACATAATACTGTAGAACAAACTATTAATATAATTGGAGCTTTCATGAACAAAGATCAACTTGAATTGGTTGTTTACCCAAAATGTACTGGAAAACGAGTCCCTCTCCCCTCCTTTGTGTAGTACAATCACTTTAGTGCTATCCAAAGGAAAGATGATGTCCAGGCCCCTTATTAAAATGTTCGCAGGCTATCACTGAATAAAATATACTAAAGACAATTGTTTGCCTTTATAACATCTATTAAGTGCAGTGTTATCTAGAAAGGGTTAAAATACATCATCTGTATTATTGATCCTAAAGGAATTGATAATCCCATTTTGGAATTGGAATTGGGATCCTAATGGAATTGATAAGCCCAAATGGCCCTTTGGGCTCCGCACTTCCCGTGCTGCATGGGGAGCGCGGAGCCCACACAGTTGCTTGCACCACTTGCTCCCATGAGGCAGCCTGCCACAGCGGAAGGCAAAGGGGGGCAGTGACGTTCATGGCCGGGGGCAGGGCCAGGGGGTGCTGTCATGCCGCATGTCACTGCCTCGCCCCCGTTCACCTCCTGCTGTGGTGCTTAGCTGACTTCTGTGCTGTTCAGCTGGGCCGCAGTGGGGGAGCAAAAGGTGCAAGCGGTTGTTTGGGTCCCATACTCCCCATGCAGCATGGGCTGCCCACAGGAAACAGCCAACTTTTCAGGCAACAGTGCCGCCCAGAGGGATCAGCCAGCATTTCAACGTTACAGACTCACAGACATTGGGTTATTATATTTATGATTAGCCAATTAGCCCGTCATAAGACGGGATTTTCAGGGGTCTTCTCCACGTTGGTCTTCTCTCCTGAGCCTCCGGTCTCTTGCTCCATCTCTCTCTCGCTCTCTTTCCTGCTCCTCCTACTACCTTCTCCCCCCCCCCCCCGCAGCTCTCCTCTGCCTCCTGCCTCTCTCTGTCTCTCTCTTTCTCTTCTCCTCCTGCCTCTCACTCTGGGCACCATGGAGCCCAAATGGCCGTTTTTTGGGCTCCGCACTGCCTGTGCTGCATGAGGAGTGCAGAGCCCAAACAGTCGCTTGCGCCACTTGCTCCCGCGCAGTGGTCTGGCTGAGCGGCACAGAAGTCAGCCGAATGCCATGGTGGGAGGCGAAGGGGGGTGACGTTCATGGCCAGGGGGTGGGGCCTGGAGCTGCTGTCAAGCTGCACATTACCACCCGACAGCCCTTCACCTCCTGCTGTGGTGCTCGGCTGACTTCTGCGCTGCTCAGCCGGGCTGCTGCAGGGGAGCAAATGGCCAGTTAGGCCCTGCACTCCCCATGCAGGACATGCCGCCCAGAGGGAACAGCCAGCATTTCAGCGTTACAGACTCATGGACATTGGGCTACTATATATATATCACTAGTCAATTAGCCTGTCATAAGACGGGATTTTCAGGACTGTCCTCCATGTCGGTCTTCTCTCCTGAGTCTTTCACTCCATCTCTCTCTCTCCTCCCTCCTCCTATTGCCTCCCCCCCCCTCTCAGCTCTCCTCTGCCTTCTGCCTCTCTCTGTCTCTTTCTCTTCTCGCTCTCTCTCTGCTCTCCTCTGTCTCCGTCAGGGATGCATGCTTGTCCAGGCCCTGCCCCCTGGGCATGTATGTCACCGCCCTACCACTCTTTGCCTCCCGCCATGGCGCTTGACTGACTCCTGCACTGCTCAGCCAGCCCACAGCGGGGGAGCAAGCAGCTGTTTGGGCCCCACGCTCCCCATGCAGCATGGGCTTCCCATTTCAGGCAACAGCGCCACCCAAAGGGAACAGCCAGCATTTCAGCGTTACAGACTCTCAGACATTGGACTACTATATATATATATATATATATATATATATGAATGATACTGTCCTCTGTCATGAAGAACAAGAATGCCAGTAATATTTAATTAACATATGTGCCATCCATTTGTTTGATATGGTGGTGTTTGCTATATGATTACAGGGTTAGCTGAAGTTGCTTGTATCTATACGAGATGGGGTCAGGATAATCAACTAGCCTGTTTACGAGCCCTTAAAGGATAATGCAAGTGCAATTTGCTTTTGAGGTTTTACCTCTGACCAGGAAAAATTCAACAGTCTGGTTTGTAACCACAGGTGGAAGAATCAGAAGTGTGAGAGGTTGAAGGGAGGAAGCGGGAAAACTATTTTTGGGGAGTAAAATTTCTTAAGGGCATGGCAGAGATTAGGGCGTGGACACTGATAGGGTAATGAGGACACGGACTGGAAACCAGTGTTGTTGTTTTTTCAGTAAATAGTTACAGTGTGCGTTCCCGAGTGCCATTCGCGGAAAGAGAGAGGGGGCGTCCAAAACATAAAAAAACACTAGTTAAATTGAAAAACATCTTCCAGTGTAATGATTGCTGAACCAGGTAGTTTTCCCAAGAGATTACATGGAAGTTCTGTCATCTGAATATAGACTTTTCAG
The DNA here is from genome assembly GCF_049634645.1 of Pelodiscus sinensis. Taxonomy (NCBI): domain Eukaryota; kingdom Metazoa; phylum Chordata; order Testudines; family Trionychidae; genus Pelodiscus; species Pelodiscus sinensis. The sequence goes on from NC_134716.1 coordinate 71,643,835, forward strand.
CAGTAGTTTTGGTGGAAAACCAACCAGTGCATGCCATGATCAGTGACCGAATTATGCCTTTATATAAAATAGCTTTATTTTATAACTGCCACTTGCACTTTGCACTATCATGAGTGTCTAATTAACATGCTAAGTGCACTTAAGCACAGTTTGCATGCCAAGAAATTAATCCAGCTGCTGATACATTTTTTTTAATGTAAAACTTATCGTCAATTTGACAGAGGAATTTTAATTCAAGACAATACCTTATAGCAAAAGCTTTCCAAAATAAAGTTTTGGAAAGAATATTTTTCATTTAGACAGAAAATTTATTTTCAGCTCAATAGTGGCCTGGATCCTGTTCCCATTGAAATCAACAGCAGAATTCTCATTGACATGAATTGGAGCAGGATAGGGTCTTAAATCTGGAGGGTGTTTTTAAATTTGATACATTAATGACACATTATCACACATTAATAAAACCCTCTAAGTGCCTTAGTTGAGGGAAAGGTTCAGTAACAGATTATCTTGCACCTTTAGTCAAACATAATGGGGAAAAAGTAGTTATTTAACAATTATCAGCTCTTCTCTGTCATGTCATGGCATCCTGTTAAAAGGTAGGAGAAAATGTGAAGGTAAGAAATTGTCTTTTATAATAAGGTCTTTGCTCTTAGTTAGGTGTGTAGTCAGTATAATTTTTAGTTCCAATATGCAGTTCAAAGTAGAAAACTTTAAAGGTTTTAAAAATGACAAAAAACCCTGTTCCTTTCTCCACCTTCAACTATTAAGGAAAAGTGGTTTTGAGCTCTCTTAGTGCTCCTTCAACTTAGTTTAAAATTCTAAATTTAAAATTTCTACCTTTGATAGTAGGATGGGATATAAAGCTGGTATAATGAACAAGACAAATCTATTCCTTCAGGTAGACATATTCTCAATTTAACAACTTTTTAGTTGAATTAACAGGTCCCCATAAAATACTTTTGGCATCCTACAGTGTGTTTGGAATTCCTTTTGGGTCACCAGAGGTACAAATTGTGGTAAAATAGTTATGAAATTTATTGCCAAAAGAAGAATGAATGTTTAAGAACGTTGTTTGAAAACATTTATTTCCATTTTCATTTACAACATTAAATTATGCACTTAATTTTATCTTGCATTGAGTTCTGACGCACTGTGATAGAGTGCGAAGGTTGCGGATCTCTCGAGGCATCTAGATGTGTAGTGCTGGGGAGGAGCTGGTGGTCATGGTACATGTTGGTATCAATGACATAGGGAAGGGTAGGAGAGATGTCCTGGAGGCTAAATTTAGGCTGCTAGGAAAGAGACTGAAATCCAGGACCTCTATGGTGGCATTCTCGGAAATGTTTCCAGTTCCACGCGCAGGGCCAGGTAGGCAGGCAGAGCTTCAGAGTCTCAATGCGTGGATGAGACGATGGTGTAGAGAAGAGGGGTTTAGATTTATTAGGAACTGGGGACACTTTTGGGAGAGGGAGAGCCTATACAGGAAGGATGGGCTCCACCTAAACCAGGGTGGAACCAGACTGCTGGCACTAAACATTAAAAAGGCCGTAGAGCAGTTTTTAAACTAAGAGATGGGGGAAAGCTGATTGGTGCAGAGATGCATGTAAATTGGAGGGAGACTTCTCTTAGAGGAGAATCCATTGATGGAGATTCTCTAAGCTGTAGTCAGAAAGAGAGGAGGGGAGAGGACAAACCATGGGCCAGAGCAGACAAACAACCACATTCTAAGGAATGCAATGCATCAGGAAAGCGTAGACAAATAAGCAGTGGCAAATTTTTAAAGTGCTTCTACACAAATGCTAGGAGTCTGACTAATAAGATGGGTGAACTAGAGTATCTTGTATTAAATGAGGAGATTGACATAATAGGCATCACTGAAACCTGGTGGAATGAGGAAAATCTGTGGGACACAATCATACCGGGATATAAAATATATAGAAAGGATAGAGCAGGCCGGGTGGCTGGCGGAGTGGCACTGTATGTGAAAGACAATGTAGAATCAAATGAAATATTAAATGAATCAAAACGTTCCATAGAATCGCTATGGATAGAAATTCCATGCTCCAATAATAAGAAATTAGCAGTAGGGATATATTACCGACCACCTGACCAGGACAGCGATACTGACATTGAAATGCTGAGGGAGATGAGAGAGGCTACCAAAATAGAGAACTCTATAATAATGGGGGGTTTTAATTACCCCCTTATTGACTGGATACATGTCACCTCAGGAAGAGAAGCAGAGATAAAATTTCTCAATGGCTTAAATGACTGCTTCTTGGAGCAGCTGGTGCAGGAACCCACAAGGGGAGAGGCAATTCTCGATTTAGTCCTGAGTGGAGCGCAGGATCAGGTCCAGGAAATAACCGTTACAGGACCGCTTGGGAATAGTGACCATAATATAATAACATTCAACATTCCTGTGGTGGGAAGAACACATCAGCAGTTCAGCACCCTGGCATTTAATTTCAAAAAGGGGAATTACGCAAAAATGAGGAGGTTAGTTAAACAGAAATTAAAAGGCACAGTGTCTAGAGCCAAATCCCTGAAAGCTGCATGGAAACTTTTTAAAGATACCATAATAGAAGCCCAACTTAAATGTATACCCCAAATTAAAAAACATAGCAAGAGACCTAAAACAGTGTCACCGTGGCTTAACCGCCATGTAAAAGAAGCAGTGAAGGACAAAAAGGTATCTTTTAAGAAGTGGAAGTCCAATCCTAGTGAGATAAATAGAAAGGAACATAAACATTGTCAAATCAAGTGTAAAAATGTAATAAGAAAAGCAAAAAAAGATTTTGAGGAACAGCTAGCCAAAAACTCAAAAAGAAATAACAAAATGTTTTTTAAGTACATTAGAAGCAGGAAGCCTGCTTAAAAAACCTGTGGGTCCCCTAGATGATCGAGCTATAAAAGGATCAATCAAGGACGATAAAGCCATTGCGGAGAAACTAAATGATTTCCTTGCTTCAGTCTTCACGGCTGAGGACGTTGGGGAGATTCCCGAATCTGCACCGTCCTTTGTGGGTGATGAATCTGAGGAACTGTCCTGGATTGAAATGTCATTAGAGGAGGTTTTGGAACAAATAGAGAAACTTAATGTTGTTAAATCTCCGGGACCAGATGGCATTCATCCAAGGGTTCTAAAAGAACTCAAATGGGAAATTGCTGAACTATTATCTGTGGTTTGTAACCTATCCTTTAAATCGGCTTCCGTACCTAATGACTGGAAGGTAGCCAACATGACACCAATATTTTAAAAGGTCTCTAGAGGCGATTCTGGCAATTACAGACCAGTAAGTCTAACTTCAGTACCGGGCAAATTAATAGAAACAATAGTAAAGAATAAAATTGTGAAGCATGTAGAAGAACATAATTTGTTGGACAAAAGTCAACATGGTTTCTGTAAAGGGAAATCCTGTCTTACTAATCTATTAGAGTTCTTTGAAGGGGTTAATAAGCATGCGGATAAGGGGGATCCAGTAGATATAGTATACTTGGATTTTCAGAAAGCCTTTGACAAGGTCCCTCACCAAAGGCTCTTGTGTAAATTTCATGGCCATGGGATAAGAGGGAAGGTCCTTTCTTGGATTGAGAACTGGTTAAAAGACAGGAAACAAATGGTAGGAATAAATGGTAAATGTTCAGATTGAAGAGGGGTAACTAGTGGTGTACCCCAAGGGTCAGTCCTGGGACCAATCCTTTTCAACTTATTCTTAAATGATCTGGAGAAAGCATTGAGGTAGTAAAGTTTGTGGATGATACCAAACTGTTTAGAAAAGTCAAGACAGAAGCCGACTGTGAGGGACTCCAAGAAGATCTCACCAAACTGAGTGATTGGGCAACAAAATGGCAAATGAAATTTAATGTGGATAAGTGTAAAGTAATGCACATTGGGGGGAAAAATAACCCCAACTATATGTACAGTATGATGGGGGCTAATTTGGCTACGACAAATCAGGAAAGGGATCTTGGAGTTATCGTGGACAGTTCTCTGAAAACTTCCACACAGTGTGCAGCGGCAGTCAAAAAGGCAAGGAAAGGTTGCTAGGAATTATTAGGAAAGGGATAGAAAATAAGACCCGGAATATCTTACTGCCCCTGTATAAAACTATGGTATGCCCACATCTTGAATACTGTGTACAGATGTGGTCTCCTCATCTCAAAAAAGATACTTTGGCCTTGGAAAGGGTTCAGAAAAGAGTAACTAAAATGATTAGGGGTTTGGAACGGGTCCCATATGAGAAGAGGTTAAAGTGACTGGGACTTTTCAGTTTAGAAAAGAGGAGACTGAGGGGGGATATGATAGAGGTATATAAAATCATGAGTGGTGTGGAGAGGGCCGATAAAGAAAAGTTACTTATTAGTTCCCATAATAGAAGAACTAGAGGACACCAAATGAAATTAATGGGTAGCAGGTTTAAAATGAATAAAAGAAAGTTCTTCTTCACACAGCGTGTAGTCAACCTGTGGAACTCCTTGCCAGAGGAGGCTGTGAAGGCTAGGACTATAATAGAGTTTAAAGAGAAGCTAGATAATTTCATGGAGGTTAGGTCCATAAAAGGCTATTAGCCAGGGGATAAAATGGTGTCCTTGGCCTCTGTTTTTCAGAGGTTGGAGAGAGATGGCAGGAGACAAATCGCTCGATCGTTGTCTTCGGTTCACCCTCTCTGGGGCACCTGGTGTTGGCCACTGTCGGTAGACAGGATACTGGGCTAGAAAGACCTTTGGTCTGACCCAGTACGGCCGTTCTTATGTTCTTATGTAAGTAGTGTGTGTTTAACTATCCATTTTGTGTATTAACATTTATAAAAAGGATTTGCTGTAACCATATGACAGTTGCTTTACCCATCCCACTGAATTTTTAAAATAAATTTTATACTCTTTCAAAACAAGATTGAGTTTGTACAAAGGGAAAAGCTGAAAGTAGCCTTTGAATATATGATGATTTTATGTCTGATTGAAGATGCTTAATTGTGTAGTCACTGGTTTCTTACTCCCAATGTTTGCAAATGGTTTCCCTTATTAGAATTGAGTCACACTCTCCAGTGTTGCATGAGGCTTTATGGGCTGAGAATAAAAATGAGAAATAGCACATCATGATATAAGGATTATGAGAGTAAACAAAAACACTGGTTTTGTGATATTTCTTAATTTAGAAAATGAGTAATATGTTGCAATAATAAATTAGTATAATTTGGAAGTAGGAGGGAAATGATAATTTAAAAATTTATAAAGTATGTGAGTTTTCACTTTCATAAAATATCCACATCTGGATGTCAATATCACCAATAAGTAATGTTTAAAGAAAAATTTCTACATGTTGCAACTCTGTAAACCAAGACTCACTTATCTGGCAACAGGTGTGGTCCAAAATGACCACTGATGTTGCCAGTCCAGAGTCCCTGTGTAAGGCCAGAGGCAGGAGCCCTATATGGGGCTTAGTGTGTAGCCAGGCTGGTGGCTGGGAGCCTGGCTGCAGGTTCCAGCTGAGCCGCATTTGGGGTGTCTGAAGTGGCAGCAGGCTTCATCAGGTCAGTGGCCAGAAGCCCCAATGATGGGGCAGCAGCATATCTGGGGGGGCCCGGGAGACCCAGGTCAGCCATGGTAGAGCTGGTGGGGCTGGGAACCCCAACAGTGGGACTGCAGGCTACCGCAGCAGGGCTGGTAGGACTTGGCAGCCCAGCATTGCAGTGGGCTGGCAGGGGACTGGGGGGGAGAGGAGGCCAGGGGTCAGGCCAGGAGGAACTGGACTTGGGGTGGTGGTGCAGAAGTGAACTCCCCTGGTCTGGAAAAATTCCTTGTTTAGGACCAGTCAGGTCCCAAGGGTGCTAGTCAGGGCCAGGGAGATAGATACTGCCTGTAAAATGATAGCAAGTGAAAATTAATAGCAGAGGAGAACACTTGAGGAGTGGTTTCCACACTTATATTTGAAAAGACAACCAGATATCCAGTAGGGCTTATATTTGTGTTAACTGTGTGTAGAGGAAGAGTGCCTATCTAGTTAATTGTCAAACATAAGTAATATTTCTGTGTAAATGTTTTTAGTGTTCACTCTCTGTTAATGCAAGTTCGGATGGATTTAAGTATACGATTCTGCATAGTTTTTATAATCACTTTAGTTTAATCCTGGATGTCTTGAAAAGAATACTATTGATGTTACCATATGTTGAAGTTTAATTCCGTTTTCCTTTGCAGAGTTTGAATATGCACTAGTCAAACTCACTTTGGTGAAAGCATATTAACTTTCTGCAATACTTATAGCACATGTGAAAAGAGCAGTTACATTGCTGAATGAAATATTTAAACACTGTTGATTTATCTGTGACAATTATATTGTTATTGTACCAGATGGAAAACAAAGACTATATAATGACTCCCTGCTAATCTGGACCCTAATTGTAGAAGAACCTGATGTGGTGGTGTGCTTTATAAATCAGAGTGGGAGATGGCAGAGAAGTCTTCAGAATTACAAAATATAATTACAAGTAAACAGGAGGGAATACTGACAACGGAAATATTTACTTTGATGCATGCATGCTTTACTGACTATTGAAATAAGTCAAGTAAATTTATGGGTGGCCAATCATATCAAACCACTGTAAAAAAGGATACTTCTTTTCTGTCAGAATGTGATAGAAATCAAGAGATCTGTTTTTCAGAACAGATTTGAGAGAACATTTTGTAATCAGTAGCAATGTTTTCAAAAGGATATAAGGATTTTTCCACAGCCAGTGAAGTTATTCTCTATGTTTTGGAACATGTGGATATTGGATTAAACTAGCAGTTGTACTTAAAAGTTCAATTAAGCTTTTTATTTTTTTTAAATATCAAGTAAAGGACAAATTAGGAAATGACCTACATAGACATCAGCAAAACTGAAGGGATGACTGCTGAGTATCTTACAGAAACATCATTTTAGATTGGCTGCATGGCGTTTTTTCATAATAGTGTATGTGGGTATACAAATCATTTTACTGACTGCAGATGATTGTCATTTACACAGTAATTGTGAATTTTATTTCCCTCCTTTTCTGTAGTGCTCTTTGTTTCCTCACTTACTGCTTCTCCTAATGCTTTGGATTATTTTAGTCAAAATTTCATCCTTGCATAGTATCTGACATTCCTTTTTCAGGTTCACTTGTTCATACAATGCCTCTTCATTAGACCTTAACATATTTATTTATTTGCAGCACAATCATTGCTATGGGTTGGGAGAGGAGATGCTGTCCTGGGAAGCAGTGACTCTGAAAAAGATTTGGGGATTGCAATGGGGGGTGGGGTGGGGTGGATAATCAATTTAACTCAAGCTCTCAATGTGATTTTTGTGTCCCAATGAGTTAATGTTATCCTCTGATGTACAAACACTGGAATCTTAGGGTAGAGAGAGTATTTTGCTTCTGTAATTGGCACTGTGTTTTTGATTAATTAAAAACAACTCCTCCCTCCCAAAAAAATCTACAGATAAGTTGAACAGTTTTGATAAAAGCTTGAAGGATACATTACAGAAATGTTTTGTGTATTATAACTAAATCTAGATTTTCTTTAACCTCAAGTTTCAGCCCCAGAGTTTACGCCTGTCAGACATGCACAGAAAATCTCAGCTCTGGAGAGGAATAGTCAGTGTCACTTTAATAGAGGGGTGTGAATTAAAGGCCATGGATGCAAATGGATTGAGCGATCCCTATGTGAAGTTCCGGCTGGGACATCAGAAGTACAAGAGTAAGGTAACCCCATTACTACTTAACATTTGTGATCTGCTGCTTGACTGGTTATTTTAATACTTCTGGAATTATATTACTACTTAGGTGTTACAGTACCTAGAATCTTTGTATAGTGGTCTTTTATTATGACTAAAACTGAAGTTAAATATGTGGATAAAAATGAAGCATTAGAAAGTAATTTTATTTATTTTTAATATGACATGTTCAGGAGTTGACATTTACTCCCAGTACTTCCATCTAGGGATTCTCAGCTAGTGTCAGCTTTTTATGCCCTTGTGAGGAAGTTGTTGGTGCCTGTCCTTTCCTTTTTGATGGTCCTAGCTAATAGGTCAGATTTCCAGGCTGCTGTGTGAAGGGATTAAAACTAGGACTGTTGAGAGATTTAAAAAAATAATTGCAGTTTTAATTGTGCTGTTAAACAATAATAAAATGATATTCATTTAAATATTGTTTGATTTCAGCCTTTTCAGAGAGATTCATTTCAATTAATGACACGCTGCTGGTGTTCTAGTTACTAGTCTGTTGCTTGCATCAGCCTCGTGGCAAGTTAGGCAGTGTGCAAGAAGGGAGCAAGGCTTCTGTCAGGTCTAGATCGATACGCCAATCTTAGTAGTACAAAGACCCATTCAAGACACTCCATCTTTTATAGGAATCCCTTCTCATGCAACAATATAGAATTTGCTGTATCATATTGTAATCAGTCACTTTGCAACATATGTTCATCTGGAAATTGTTTCCACTGTTTAATATCAGTCTAATGATGACTTCTCTGGGTGTTGCACCACCCTGGTTTTGATGGGATTTGTTATCTTCACACATTGGGAGTGCTTGTTTCTAAACTCAAGGTCACCAGCCTGCCCCTCACCATCACCAAATACTATGGGCACATTGGATAGCTCCTTTCCACCCCCAAGTCTCCAGCCCCTCTTCTCTGACCATCTTTGTGCTGTGCTGGCCTTTGAGTCTCTTTTTCCTAAAGAGATTAGACTATTCTTCACTCTCGCAATCAAAAATGACATACTTGCTTCGTACAAGTAAGGATTACCTAGTTGCTTTTGTAAAAACAGATCTAATATGAAATATTCTCAGATTCAAGAAACTATTACTATTACAATTTTTTCCATAACACAAAAAACTTTCTTAAACTCTTTAGCTAAAGAAGAAAACAATCCTAAGGGTAAAAGGATGACAGTAGTGAGTCACAGGGTCCTTTTTGGTCTATTCCTACCTCATCATTAATAAGAAACATAAACAGCCTGCTTAGTGCATCTTTACCAACAGCAGTAGGTTGTTGCTTTTTTCCTAGTCAGAAGGTATGGTTGGCATACCTCGGGGATACATTACATTGCATAAGGGTACATTTTGTAACTCTAGGGGCCAGGAACTTGGGGATTTCTCCCATGGTGGCTGGGAGCTGAAAGATATTCCTGCTGTCAGCAGGTCTGGTGGTCTCCTAGGGGACCCTTCAGCTCTGTCACTGCAGGCTGAAGACACAGAAGTTAATGGAAGTCACAGATTCGGTGGCTTCTGCATGCTCCGTGACAAAATTGTAGATTTAAATGTGATGTGTATGTTAGAAATTACCAGTTGTCTTTGGACAATAGTTCCTTATTTCACATATTTCCATACTTTTTCTGACTTGGAGTCCTTATTCTGTACAGCTGGAATGAATATTCCTTATTTTTACTATGCTTGTGTTTGGGCTTCAATCATAATTACTGTATGTATGGGGAACTCTTGCCTAATTTTATCCTTTTCACTCCCAGACTCTGATTTTACTTTTAGATTTCAAGGAATTTTGCAATAATACCCATGTGTTTTGTTAGCTTAGAATTGGATGCTATAAAGCTCTTCACATGTTGGAATCAGTTGGATGAAAGTCAGCTCTTAAGTTCCCACTCAGCTACGGAGCCGCCCAGCAGCCTATTAAGTGCTGCAAAGCAAGAGATGCCTTTCTTCCAGCCCTGGAGCTTCCGCAGTGGGGAGAGGTGCCTCTCCCATGCAGCCACGTGTTGCTGTGAGGAGAGAGAACTGAGGGAGGAGTTCTCTCTAGGGGTCTTTTTGTTTCTGAAGAACAATAGTCCCCATTGCTAATGGGTACCCAGCACACATCCGTGTCAAGATCTTCAGGTCAATTATCTTATCTTTTCCTGGTGATGGACTTCTCTAATACCTGCTGCAGACAGCAGACAACTGTCTTTGTCTTCAGTTCTTCCTCACTGTTGGACTACATTAAGAATGATTCCTCTTGTGCTCAGATCACTATTCAGATGTCTCCTATATACCATGGAGAGAACATTTCTTAGGTCCTCTACCTTGCGAGGAAAATGCATTGAGAGAAAGCTTTAGGGCCCTTCTTGTTAGTGTGACTAATACTGGATATCCTGTCCTCTCTATTATGGTCCCCCTCAGTAGCCATAATGGGACCCACAAGCGCTGTTTGTTTGTTTTTTTAAGCTCCTAGCTATTCCAAGGGGGAACACAGAAAAAAAATTCTCTGGTACCATATTTTTCTCCTCTGCTTCGGAGAAAACTCTCAAAGAGCAAGAGGGTAGAAGTGACAGAGATGACCTTTCCCACCCAATGAAAATATCTGTCACCACCAAATGAAGCTGTAATGCCTCAACCAACATCCTTGGCTGTATGGTTTTGAACAATGTCAGGAACTGATGAAACATGTTGTTGACTCATCCCGGTTTCCTTAGAAGAGAGCCAAGAGGTCAGAACATGAACTTTTGGACATATTATATTCAATAATTTCTGGCCAAATTGCTTTACCAATCAACAAGGCTTTTCTGGAACCTGATAAAACCATCTGGAAGACCTCTGCTATGGCATTATTTAGCTGTAAATGGGAAGACAAAAATTCTGAGTGTTCTGTTCTCCCTCCCACCAACAAATGCTTTAATCAATGAATGTGTCAGACAGCATCCCACAAAAAAAAGAGCCTTACAACAAAGACCAAAAGTGACTAGATCTATTTGGTCACAACAGTTACTCTGAAGTGACTCTGCAATTCAGGATGACAAATTATCAAGATCTGAAGGCAAAATACAACTTCACCATGGTAAATTCAAAAGCTTTATTGAAGATATTTCTGATGAACACATGAGAACAGTTCAGAGTCATCACAGCTGAAGGTGGGTTCTCAGCAAAGACCGTATCACAAGATTCTTCTCCAAGTAGTATCCCCGTGGGTGCTCCACTCTAGGTTGGGTGCAGGGTTGCCCTGAGCCGCAGATCAGAGCTTTGCGAAGCAGTTTCCCCCTGTTGAGCCGCTCATGCTCATGAGGCATCTCAAGCCCTTCCCGTCTTCTGCAGCGCACAGCTCAACCCCCTCCCTTTCATTTCCTCTTCAACCGCCCTCGTCAGCGGGCAGAGCGAGCGAGAGCTCCCTCTCAGTCTCTCAGACTGCTTTTCCATTAGTTAGGTTACCACAGTTTTCCCCTGTTATACTCCAAGTTTGTTTTCCTTGTTTTTTCTCTTTAAAATAATTATAACAATTCTTATAAGAAGAATGAAACTACTAACAAAATCTCGTTTCGGGGACTGAAACTCGCTTGAGACCAGAGCCCTGGTGAACCAGGGCTCTCCCTGCTGTTCAGCTAGGAAAACAAATAAATCACAGAAACAAAAGAAAAGGACCATAACAGTCAGAAATAAATAAAACACTGAGAACAACAGTTTAAAGAAAGAAAAATCTCCCCTATGTCTGCTTCCTCAGGCTTTAGAAACTGTGAACAGTGCTGGGAGCCTATGCCGGCTTCTGACGACCATACAAAATGTATTCACTGCTTGGGGGAAACTCACTCACCCCACAGCTGCGCACACTGTGCTTTCCTCACTGCGAGAGCTAGAAAAGATAGAGAGCTCCACCTGAGGATGATTTTGTTTGAGAAGGCTCTACAGCCTACAGAACAACGGGGAACCACAACATGAAACCCCCTCGCCACCCAAAACTGCAACAAGGCAGAGAGCCTCACCTTCGTGCTCTCTCCCGCCTTCTTCCTCCCCAAAAACCCAGGGGAGGTGCATGGAAATCTGAGGACCCCTGCTAATAAAGAAGAGGGAAGATGCTCACGTTCGGCACAGGGACCGGTGTGCGCTGCCTCCGAGCCGTCCTGGGAACACTCTAACCACCCAGGGCGGGAAAAAAAAGCCGGCGCCGCTTCTAACCGTGGCACTGCTTCAAGCCCCGGCACTGCAGAAAACTCCGGCGCCACTTAAAGTGGCGGCACCGCTCAAACCCTCGGCACCGCCGCACAAGAGATCCCATACACAGCCGTCACCGGCTACAACTGTAACCCAGATCTCCACACCCCCACTGGCACTGGCAGCAGACCGCGAGACACATCCTCGTGAGCCTGCTACAGAACAGCCCCAGGCAGCGTCTGACACTCACAGCAGGCAGCAGCATTCATGCCTGCCTCCCACTGACTACTCACCTGGGAGATACTTTGGAAGACATTCCCCTCCCAGATCTATGTCTCCAGTGTTCTTGCAAGATGCTCCCTTACCTGATGATGACCGACACATGACATATTCTTCGCGGCACATGTCACCCAGGAGGTCTTGCTCCTACTATCATAGGGCTGGACCACAACAAAGCCCATGGCACCCCTATTGGCCTTAACCACCCCCATCTTACCCACCGCAATGGGGGCCCTGGGATCAATGGGACCCCGGTCCTCAGTCCACTCCACACCATCTCGAAGGAGTCTGCCTCATCCACAGCCCCTACCTCCCACAACACACACTGAAGAGGAGGAGGAATGAATTTCGGACAACGAATCAGATATTCAATCAATAAACATCACATACCCTGACGAACTAAGTGCCCAACAGGACGACGCAGTTATACCATCAGATACAGTAGCGATTGATGACCTCAAGCAATTTCAAGAATTATTCAAGCGAGTAGCAACAAGTCAGCATGTCTCCCTCCAAGAAGTACAAAATTACATTGCATAGTGAGATTGCCCTACCAATTGATGAGGCAATCATAGAAACTTCTGAGGATCTGTGGAAGACACCCGCATCCATCCAACCAACTAATAAGAAGGTTGACAGAAAATACTTCATTCCACCAAAAAATAACGATTTTCTGTTTACACATCCACAAGCAAACTCCTTAGTTGTTTAATCTGCACAGCAAAGAGCAAAATTGCCACAATACAAAACTGGCAATACGGACAAGGACCGTAAAAAGCTAGACTTCTTTGGTGAAATATACTCTTCTTCCCTACAACTAAGAATATCAAATTATTCTGCCCTCTTAGCGAATCATGATTTCGATAATTATTCGAGGTTAGCAGAACTGATACCACATCTCCCTGAATCCAAAAGATCTACCTTGAAAGCAATAGTCCATCAAGGCTATACGATCGCTCGCACCGCTCTCTAAACTGCAATGGATGTTGCTGATACCACAGCCAGAACTACAGCTACGGCGGTAGTCATGCGCAGAACTTCCTGGCTACAGTCATCTGGAGTTCTCGAAGAACTTCAGCCCAAAGTAGAAGACTTACCATTCGACAAGCAAAAATTATTTGCAGCTTCTACAGATGAAATGCTACACAACAGTAAGAATTCAAAAACCACACTTCGCACATTGGGCATGTACACACCGCCTTTCAAACGCAAACGGTACACCCCATATAACACATACAATCGCTACAGATATTGGCAATACAACCGCCCACAAAGGCACTTTGAAGACACTAGGCCAAGACAACGACCTCAGAGGAGGCGCCCTAATCAGGGCCGCCCACCAACTGCTCAATCCTCCAAGCAGCAAATTTGAAGATGTGGTTGAGGGTCTGCAATACTTCCCTCATGACCTAGCAACAGCACAACATGGCCATCTTTTTACCCACCGTTTACGGCCGTTCCTTCCACAATGGGAATCTATAACTTCGGACCACTGGGTTCTAGACATAATTCGAGTAGGCTACACCATCCCATTTACCGCTACTCCACCTACCCTTCCCCCTACCCCGTCCCTTTTCAGGGACCCACTTTCACGAGACTCTACTAAAACGAGATCAATCGACTCCTTTCAATCAGAGCCATAGAAAGAGTACCAGTAGAGTTCCACAGGAAGGGGTTTTAATCAAACTATTTCTTGATCGAGGGAAAAAAACGGGGTTGGAGGCCTATATTAGACCTCCACAAACTGAACACGTTTCTCAGGAAACAACGTTTCAAGATGGTCACACTTAAAACAATCATTCCTGCGCTAGATCAAGAGGACTGGTTCACAGCCCTCGACCTGCAAGATGCGTATTTCTATGTAACTATCCATCCTGCCCACAGTCGCTATCTATGCTTTACGCTTGGCCCAGAACATTTCTAATACAATGTTCTCCCCTTCGGCCTCTCATCAGGTCCAAGAGTATTTTCGAAGGTACTAGCAGTCGTCGCTGTGTACCTCAGACAACAGAATGTCGTCATATTCCCCTACCTAGACGACTGCCTTATAAAGGGCTCGACATGGGACGAAACCACCTCCATGAGTATGACCACATCCCTCCTCAATCGTTTAGGTCTTCTAGTCAACTAAAACAAATCAAAGTTGCACCCAGTTCAAGATATAGAGTTTATTGGCTCATGCCTGGACTCAATCACAGCTCGAGTGTACCTACGTTGACATTTCATAACTATACAAGAAATTATAAGCGTGATGTTTACAACTCCCACCACCACAGTACTTACCTGTCTCCGACTAATGGGACACATGGCTTCCACCACCTATGTAGTCCTCCACACTCGCCTACATTTTCAATGCTTCCAACTTTGTATAGCAACCGTTTACATCCCATCACGACACTCCCTCAACAAGACGGTGACCATTTCTCCAAACGTTCTTGCATCCTTACGATGGTGGACGGTACCGAACAACCTTCTGGCAGGGGTTCCATTCCAACAAATCGAACCCACTATATAGATTACCACGGATGCTTCCCTCCTTGGGTGGGGAGCACATATGAACGATCAAGGGGTTCAGGGAAGATGGTCCCCATCAGAGACACTACTGCACATCAACCTCCTCTGATTACGGGCAGTAAGGAATGCCTGGGCACACTTGGCCTCCAACATCACCAATCAGACAGTCCGCATCCTAATGGACAACATCTGCACAATGTTCTACATAAACAGACAGGGCGGCGCCCGCTCCTTCTCCCTGTGTGTGGAAGCTATCTGCCTGTGGAACTCATGCATCCGCAACCATGTCACCCTGATAGCATCCTACCTGCCCGGGGTGAACAACACCAGAGTGGATTCCCTCAGCCGCAACTTCACCTCGGACCATGAGTGAGAGTTACACACGGAGGTCACAAACTCAATCTTTCACCAATGGGGATGGCCATCTATAGATCTCTGCTTCTACACAGAACACCAAGTGCCCTCAATTCTGCTCATGTGCAGGACTTGCAGACATTCTCTGGGGGATGCCTTTCTAATCAAATGGACAGCCCCCCTACACTATACCTCCCCCCCCCCCCATACTGCTCATCCCAAGAATCCTATGCAAGATCTGCAGGGACGGAGCTCTAGTCATCCTGATTGCTCTATCATGGTCCCGCCAAACTTGGTACCCATACCTGCACAGGCTAGCAGTTCACCCTCCTTATCCACTACCACACCGTGTAGACCTGCTATCTCAGGACAATGGCACAATATTACATCCGCAGCTCCATACCCTACACCTTGAGGCATGGCTTCTCTCTGGTTCTCTGAGAGAGAAAATCATTGTTCCCAGCAAGTGAAGGACATCCTCCTCCATAGTAGGAGACAATCCACTCTCAAAACTTACCTGCAAAAATGGGCACGATTCTCCCACTGGTTCCAGCGGGCCGAAGTAGAACCCCGTGTTGCCCCACTAAATATCATCCTGGACTACATTCTAGACCTTAAAGTATCAGGACTGTCAATCTCTTTTTTTTAAGAGTCCATCTTTCTGCAATAGCAGCATTCCATGCCTTGGTAGACGGCTTCTCCATATTTGTTCATCCTATCACTAAAAGATTCCTTAAGGGGCTCCACAACGTATACCTGCTCTATAAGGCCCCACCCCCTTATGGGACCTAAACCTTGTTCTCCACCACCTCACCAGACCTCCTTTTGAGCCACTGGCTACAGTACCACTCTCCTTTCTGTTTATGAAAGTCTGCTTCCTATTAGCTGTCACGTCGGTCAGGCGGGTGAGTGAACTCAGGGCATTAATGGCAGAACCCCCTTACACAGTTTTCACGAAGGACAGGGTCATACTTAGACCTCACCCGACATTCCTGCCAAAGGTCTGTACAGAATTCCATGTCAACAAACCGATCATACTACCTACCTTTTTCCCAAAACCGCATGCTTCACAGACATTCGGAGGGCTCTTGCCTTCTTCCTGGAAAGAACAAAACCATTTCGTAAATCTGAAAGGCTTTTTATATCCATCACTGAGCGTTCCAAAGGAACACCTCTATCATCGCAACAAATCTCAAAATGGGTCTCAACATGCATAGTCAAGTGTCAAACCCTGGGTAATAAACCACTATAGGGCCCGCCACGAGCACATTCCATTTGAGCCATGGCTGCTTCTACAGCCTTTTTGAACACTGTCCCCTTAAGAGACATTTACTGAGCAGCAATGTGGTCTTCAGACCATACCTTTGCCAGACATTACTCTACTCTATCCTACCACAACTTAAAGATGGCTCAGCAGTTGCTACAGCGGTGCTCTCTACCACCGCTAAACACTGACTCCGGCTTCCTCTAGCCATATGTTGAATACTGCTTTGTAGTCACCTAGAGTGGAGCACCCACGGGAACACAACTCAAAGAAGAAAAGGGAGTTACTTACCTCGTGCAGAGTGTTCTTCGAGATGTCCTCCCGTGGTGCTCCACGACCCTCCCTTCCTCTCCTCTTCTTGGAGTCTAAATTACTTGGGTGGAGACAAGGAACTGAAAGGGAGGGGGTTGAGCCGCGCGCCGCAGAAGGCGGGAAGGGCTCGAGATGCCTCCTAAGCATGCGCGGCTCAACAGAGGGAAACTGCTTTGCAAAGCTCCGATCTGTGGCTCAGGGTGACCCTTCACCCAATCTAGAGTGGAGCACCCATGGGGACACACATCTTGAACACTCATTACTGCACGAGGTGAGTAACTCCCTTTTCTGTAGAGGCAGCAGACTGTGGCGCTCACTGTCTCTGTTGCTGCTGCCACGCATTAAGCAACCTGACTACAATTACCTGGTTTTCCTAAGGAGGTTCAGGACTGTGGAAGAACCTGCCTTTTGGTGGACTCAAGGTCTTTTCAGAGTCGGGGGACAAATCCTTAGATACTTTAAAAGTCTCAGTGCACATTCAAGTCTCTAGAAATATATGCCTACAAATGAAAGAAAACGTAGTTTCAAACTGCACAGTGATCCACTTCTCTAAGTTTCAGATCTGCAGAGCCACAAAGTTAATGTCTCCTTTCCTTGTACTAGGATTTCAGCTCAACATTGAAAAGTCCATTATGACTCTAGTGTTATAAATGCACTTCAGAGAGCTTCCCTGAATGCCACAACAGCCAGATATTGCCTCCTTCTGGACAGTTTTATGACTTTAACAAGACTTAATGATTTCCCAAATATTGGCAAGAAATTGCATCCAACAGATGTCAGAGGGATTAAAAAGTCCCCCATGTGAACCAGGGCCTGTGATCTAGAAACTTCTATTTAGCTGTCTAAAGAATGCTTCATCTGACCTGGTCATCTGTAACATGCCCATCAGGACATCACTCTTGTTGCTATTGCCTCTGATCTTAACACAGGACTCAATAGGCTTTTTTTTCCCCCAGTTTCATACTGGAGCTCTGAGCAATGTCACTGCTTTCTTAGGGTATGTCTACACTGCAATGCTATTTCAGGATACCAGAGTCTCCTGAAATAGCTATCCCAGGTCTTCACAGCAAGCCCATTATTTCTGGCTCGCTATTCCGACATCACTGTAAACCTCATTCTACGAGGAGTAAGGGACATTTCACAATAGTGCATATTTTAGAAATTTGGCGCTATGTAGACAGTGCTAAATGACAAAATAAGCTATTCTGAAAAAACATGAAAATAAGATACACAATTTGCATTGCTGAAATTGTATATCTTACTTTGAGTTATGGTGCAGTATAGATATACCCTTATACCACCTTTGCTTCCATCCCCGTCCTTCCTGATCAGTTTATACTTATGCATGACAGTGCTCCAGTCATGTGAATTACCGCACCAAGTCTGTTATTCCAATCACATCGTAGTTCTTTGAAACTGCCACGACTTCCAATTCCTGTTTTTCTCAGGCTTCTTGCTTTTATGTACAGGCACCTAAGATAATTAGTTTATTGTCCTACTTTCTTAGTATGAATCAGGAGGCTTCTCTTGTTGCATGCTCCTCCTTGTGCTTCCTCACAATATCCCACTTCCCCACTTACTGCAGGGCTTAGGTCACCATCCCCCAGGGAACCTATTTTAAAGCCCTCCTCTCTAGGTTAGCAAGCCTGCCTGTGAAAATGCTCTTCCATCTCCATTAGGTGGACCCTCTCTTCCTGGCAATCTTTGTTCCTGGAACAAGATCCCATGGTTGAATAATCCAAAGCCCTCTCTGATACCTACTGTGCTATCATACATTTACCCCCACAACTCAATGATGCCTACCTGAGTGGTTTCCTTCAACATGGATAGACGAGAATGTGACTTGCATCTCAAACTTAGTTATTTTTCTCTCCTCTATAAAGGAATTTTCAGTCTTTGTTCATCATACAACAAGAAAATCCATCAAGGAGTTAATGAACCTTTTCCCACAAAATAGAAAGCACACTGCTATACATGATTTAAATTTCGTCCTTAATTGTCTCATAAAACCTTCCTTTAAGTCAATGAAAACCTTTTTCATAACCGTCCATCCCTGAAGAGTTGTGGAAATGAGTGTTTTAACTGATAATTATTCCTTTTTCAAGGAGAAAATTTTATTACCTTCGGTAGAAATTTAGGATTTGTTTTGTATCTTCTGAACTTCCATATCAATCAGGTTGTTAATGTTCCAGTCTTTTTTCCAAAACTACACCAGACCACGGAAGATGATGTCCTCCATACTTAGGTGGCTAATATCCATTTGACATGGAATCTGAACAGTACCAAGACTTTGGAAAGTCTTCCAGTTTTGTTTGATTTACAGATAAATCTAGAGTTTCCACTTGGACTCTCAAAATGGATTTTGGGATGTATTATCACCTGTTGTGAGGCTGCCACCATTCAGCTTCCTTGTAGAGAGTTAGACTGAGAGCTTGTAAAATGGGCTGTTTTTCATGTCTCTTTTGAGAGGCCATTTAGTCTTCAATATATCCTTTCTCCATATGCCGTGGTTCATAAAGCCAGACCATATGCTGTCATTGGCAATGCAGCTGCACTTTCAGTGTTGGACTCAACTTTCAGTGATACTGCTTGAGAATCATCTGAAGTGGAGCACCAACAGTAACATTTTTTTCCTCTTCCCTTACATCCCACAGAGTGTGTGTGCTGTGGCTGGCAGGTGGAAGCTCTGAGCTTCTAATCAGGGTTTGAAATCTAGAAGCCTCTAGAAGGCTCTGCTCATTGGTTGAGCCTTAATTGGGGCTTTGAGGCAGTAGAAGGCTTTATAAAGGAGCGAGTCGGTGACCAGAGAGCTTGTGAACAGGGAGTTTGGGGAGAGAGTTAGGAAGCAGAGTGGAAAGGGGGCGAGAGATACTCACCATTCTTTAAAATCTTCCACCGTACTCCTGCTTCCTCAAGGAGGCATTTAATAACTGAGGAAGCTCTCAGAACACAGGAATGGATATTGATAGGTCTGCTATTGTTATCTTCACAGCATGTGTCATGCTGGTCTTCCTCCCGGAAGAAAGAAGGGATTTCATCTGCACTAAGTGAAAGTGCAAATGGTCGCCATTTTGGAAGAAAAAATTAGAGAACTTGAGGCCCAAGTATTGACCCTACATTCCATCAGGATGAAGACTTCCTTAATGGAAGGCAGCATTTAATTCTGCAGGCACAGTAGGCTGAAGACCCAGTCAGGGCAGTACAGGACAAGGAAGAAAACTTTTAGCATGTAACTTCTAGAAGAAGGCCAACTCAGGTATCCCCCATTCATGCAGGGGTGAGAAATGGATTTCAGGCACTCTCCACGGGCACTGCAGTGGAGAATGCTTTGGCAGGGACCTCTCAGAGAAGAAATCAGAAGGAAACACCATCTACTGGAAGGCATGGGATGCCTAGTCCTAGGGATGGGGGTTGCACAACCCTGCCCCCCCTTCTCCCCCAAAGAAGACAGGTGGTGGTGGTCAGGGACTCCCTCTTAAGAGGGACTGAGTCATCCATCTGTCATCCAGACCTCCAGTCTTAAGAAGTATATTGCTTACCGGGAGCTCGCATTCAGGATGTGACCGAGAGTCTTCCAAAAGTGATTAAACCTTCGGATCACTACGCCTTTCTGCTTCTCCATGTAGGAACTAATGATATGGCCAGGATTGACCTTGAGCAGGTCACAGCAGATTATGTTGCACTGGGAAGAAGGATCAAGGAATTTGAACCTGCAGTGATATTCTTGTCCATCCTTCCAGTTGAAGGACAAGGTCCGGGTAGGGATTGTCCAATTGACAAAGTAAATGCATGGTTGCGCAGGTGGTGTCGGGGAGAGGGCTTTGGTTTCTTCGACCATGGGACACTGTTCCGGGCACAAGGATTGTTAAGAAGAGATAGGATGCACCTAACCAAGAGAGGAAAGAGCATCTTCGCGGGCAGGCTTGTGAACCTAGTGAGGAGGGCTTTAAACTAGCTTCGTTGAGGGACGGTGACCAAAGCCCTGAGGTAAGTGAGGAAGTCAGATACCGGGAAGGATCGCAGGGAGGAACAAGCAACAAAGGTAGGAAGATAAACTGGTTATCTAAGGTGTTTGTACACGAATGCAAGAAGCCTGGGAAACAAACAGGAAGAATTAGAAACCCTGGCCCAGTCAAAGATCTATGATTTGATTGAAATAACGCAGACTTGATGGGATGACTCGCATGACAGGAGCACTGTCATGGAAGGGTATAAACTGTTCAGGAAGAACAGGTGGGGGAGAAAAGGAGGAGGAGTTTCATTATATGTAAGAAAGCAGTATGACTGCTTGGAGCTCCAGTACTTACAGGGAGAAAAGACTGTTGAGTCTATATGGGTTAAGTTTAGAGATGGAAACAACAAAGGTGATGTTGTAATTGGTGTTGGCTATAGACCGACAGATCAGGTGGATGAGGTAGACGAGGCTTCCTTTGGACAACTGAGAGAAGATTCCAGATGGCAGGCCCTGGTTCTCGTGGGGACTTCAATCATCCTATCCTCTGTTGGGAGACCAATACAGCAGTACACAGACAATCCAGGAAGTATTTTGGAGAATGTTGGAGATAACTTCTTGGTACAAGTGCTGAAGGAACTGACCAGGGGCCATGTGCAGCTTGACCCGCAGCTCATAAACAGGGAAGAACTAGTAGGGGAAGTAGAGGTGAGTGACAACCTGGGAAGCAGTGATCATGAGATGGTAGATTTCTGGATCCTATCCAAAGGAAGAAAGGAGAGTAGCAAAATACATACCCTGGACTTCAGAAAAGCAGACTTTGACTCCCTCAGAGAACTGATGGGCGAGAGTCCCTGGGATGCTTACATGAAGGGGAAAGGAGTCTAGGAGAGCTGGCAGTCTTTTAAAGAAGGCACAGGAAGGAATCATCCCAATTTGCAGCAAGAAAAGCAAATGTGGTAGGCGACCAGATTGACCTACCAGGGACATCCTTGGTGAGCTTAAACAACAAAATAGAAGCTTAGAAGAAGTGGAAACTTGGACACGTGCCTAGGGAGAAGTATAAATATATTGCTCAAGAATAAAGGGGAGTTATGAGGAAGGCAAAAGAGCAATTGGAATTGCAGCTAGCAAGGGACATGAAGGATAACAAGAAAAGTTTCTACAGGCATGTTAGCAATAAGAGGGTGATCAGAGAGGGTTTGGGGCCCTTATTGGATGAGGGAGGTAACGTAGTGACAGATGATGTGGGAAAAGCTGAAGTACTCAATGCTATCTTTGCCTCTGTCTTCACGTACAAGCTCACCTCCCAGACTAATGCACTAGACAATGCAGTATGGGAAAGAGGTGGACAGCTCTTGATGGGGAAAGAACAAGTTAGGAACTATTTAGAAGAACTAAACATATACAAATCCATGTATTTAATTTAATGCATCCGAGGGTACTTAGGGAGTTGACAAATGTCATTGCAGTGCCTTTGGCCATTATCTTTGAAAACTCGTGGAGATTGGGAGAGATCCCGGATGGCTGGAAGAAGGCAAATGTACTGTCCATCTTTAAAAAAGGGAAGAAGGACAATCCAGGGGACTACAGATCAGTCACCCTTACCTCAGTCCCCAGAAAAATCATGGAGGGGATCCTCAAGGAGTCCATTTTGAAGCATTTGGAAGAGGGGAAAGTGATCAGGAATAGTCAACATGGATTCAGGAAGGGCAAGTTGTGCCTGACCAATCTGATGAGTTTCTATGATGAGGTAGCGACGAGGAGTCCTGTGGCACCTTATAGACTAACTGAAGTGTAGGAGCATAAGCTTTCGTGGGCAAAGACCCACTTCGTCAGATGTATGTCGTCTGAATCGCTTTTGCAGATTCAGACTAACACAGCTACCCCTCTGATATATGATGAGGTAAAGGGCTATGTGGATATGGGAAAGTCAGTGGATGTGATATACCTTGACTTAGCAAAGCTTTTGATATGGTCTCCCACAATATTCTTGACAGCAAGTTAAGGGAATATGGATTGGATACATGGACTGTAAGATGGATAGAAAGCTGGCTAGACTGTCGGGCCCAACCAGTAGTGATGAATGGCTCGATGTCAAGTTGGCAATTGGTTTCTAGTGGAATGCCCAAAGGATCTGTTCTAGGATTGGTTTTGTTCAACATCTTTATTAATGACCTGGATGAGGGGATGGATTGCATTCTCAGCAAGTTTGCAGATGACACTAAGCTAGGGGGAGAGGTAGATATGGTGGAGGGCAGGGATAGGATCTAGAGTGACCTAGACAGATTAGAGGATTGGGCCAAAAGAAATCTGATGAGGTTCAACAAGGATAAGTATAGAGTCCTGCACTTAGGACAGAAGAATCCCAAGCATTGTTACAGGCTGGGGACTGAATGGCTAAGTAGCAGTTCTGTAGAAAAGGACCTGGTGATTACAGTGGATGAGAAGCTGGATATGAGTCAACAGTGTGCCCTTGTAGCCAAGTAGGCGAATGGCATAATAGGGTGCGTTAGGAGGAGCATTGCCAGTAGATGCAGAGAAGTGATTATTCCTCTTTATTCGGCTCGAGTGAGGCCACATCTGGAGTATTGTGTCCGGTTCTGGGTCCCCCACTATAGAAAAGATGTGGATGCATTGGAGTGGGTCCAGTGAAGGGCGACCAAAAAGATTAGGAGGCTGGAGCGCATGACCTATGAGGAGAGACTGAGGGATTTGGGTTTGTTTAGTCTGCAGAAGAGAAGAGTGAGGGGGGGATTTGATAGCGGCCTTCCACTTCCTCAAGGGAGGTTCCAAAGAGGATGGAGAAAGGCTGTTCACATAGTGACAGATGGCAGAACAAGGAGCCATGGTCTCAAATTACAGTGGGGGAGGTCTAGGTTGGATATTAGAAAAAACTATTTCACTAGGAGGGTGGTGAAGCACTAGAATGTGTTGCCTATGGAGGTGGTGGAATCTCCATCCCTAGAGGTTTTTAAAGATTTTTGACAAAGCCCTGGCCGGGTTGGTTTAGTTGGGATTGGTTCTGCCTTGGGTAGGGGGCTGGACTTGACCTCCTGAGGTCTCTTCCAGTTCTATGATTCTATGATTCCTTGAAGGAGAATTTTCTCATCTTGTGCAATAACTGGAATTTTTCTAGACGTGTGTCCCTATGGATGCTCCACTTTCTGCCCTCTCTGATTCAGAGTTGTCTTGAAGGACTTCACGGTAGAGAAAGAACTGAGAGTCATTTGCTTGTACAGCCTTGTGTTCTTAGTACAAAGCATAAGGATATCTGGAGCACATGTAATCTCTGATCATAGGTGCACAGGTTGCATGAATACTTGAAGTTGTGCAGTCATAGGGACATGCATCTTGAAGAACTGCAGTTATTGCATAAGGTGAATATCTTCTTCTCAGAGATATCCAGAATAAAATACACCAGTGAAGTTGTTCACTTCAACCTGAA
Source organism: Pelodiscus sinensis (assembly GCF_049634645.1). Taxonomy (NCBI): domain Eukaryota; kingdom Metazoa; phylum Chordata; order Testudines; family Trionychidae; genus Pelodiscus; species Pelodiscus sinensis. The sequence goes on from NC_134716.1 coordinate 71,667,834, forward strand.
TTCAACAATAAATTAAGACTTGATATTTCACTAAGTACTTGCATCTGCTCCTGTAATTAAAAATAAATATCAAATTAGTTTGGTAAATTGATTTTTTTCCTCATCCTTACAACTCCAAATATTATAATGTCAAGAAAAAGAGGAGGAGATCATGCAGAGTTGGTTGACTGCAGTTGCTGCTTAAGTGCTTTCAATTTCAAGACTATTTGTCATTTTCAGGTAGGGTTTTTTTTGGCTTTGCTTTAGAAAGACAACTTTGTCATTTTCCTGTCACTCAAGATGAGGAATCATTACTCTAGAGAAAAATGGTTCAGTTCTGAGGGCAAATTCATTGTTTTACAGACTTTGAGTGATAATGAACGGAGAGATTCTGGAGGTTGATACTATGTGCAACAGGAGCATGGTGCTGTTTGGTAGCCTTATTTTTAAAAAATCAGCACTAAAGCCATTAATTGTATGAGTAAGACATTCTGGGAAACATCTAAAGATTAATTTCACTGTTCAGGAAAGAGCATGGCTGCACAGTGCAATAATGTCTTTCTTTCCTTTCAGATTGTGCCAAAAACTTTAAATCCTCAGTGGAGGGAGCAATTTGACTTTCATCTCTATGAAGAGCGAGGTGGAATTATTGATGTTACTGTGTGGGACAAAGATGCTGGCAAAAGGGATGATTTTATTGGCAGGTGTGTGCAATTATATCCTACTAGTACTCTGGAGATTGGAGCAGATGATTACAGTGAGTCTTATTGTTAAAACTATTCCTTGTAACGGTCTGTCCTCCTTGTAAAGGACACACTGAGCTTTAAGCATAAGTACATGTTCCTGCATTTATGGCAGTCCTCACTGTGATGCTGAAAAATAATTTGCTTGACCAGTAGGTGGCAGATTTTACCTATTCATAGGATGATTTTCAGATGTGGATACATTGCACTGAGAAGTACAGTCAAGATGCAGGAGGTTCCATGTGGCAACATTTTCAGGCTTGCGGGTAGAGGTGAAAGAAATATCCTGAATTACAGAATGCTTATAAGACAAACAGACGTCCTCATTTTTAATGTACCATGTGGGTGAAATTGAAAATCTTAAAAGCACTGGACACAGCTCTTTTTGCAATGAAATATGATATTGACGCAATTAACCCTCAAAGGATTCAATCTATGGGATCTTTGTCAGAGTTCAGGAAATGATATAAATCTGAGTCACCAAGCTCAAGCAGTTTTACTGCGGTAGGTCAGGGTGAATACAGCCCATTTGTATAAGCTTGTAATAGGGAAAAAAAAATCTCAGAAGTATTAAATGCGTGTAGCTACTTATTGGGATATTTAAATATTTAGTTAAATCCTACAAAGTTACAACACATTCTGGTAAACTGCATTAATCTTATTCCTTTTGGGTAGTTGTCTGTCAAAGTAGAATATTAAAAATTTGTAGATGCTATGACTAATATATTGATGCTTTGTAATCAATAGAATTGGTCATTGTTGAAAGTACATATTCATGAATGGAATTCGTATTAACTGAGCCATATGTTCTTCATATCAATGTGTTAATGTTTCCCCCTCTATGCTTGTATTTAGAGTGGTGCCTTTGTTTATCCTATTAGATAGTGGGGCAGACTGGTCATACTATTACATTTTACATTCTCTCGGGGACAGACTTTTATATAATGTGAAAAATCAAAATACATTTAATTTTTTAGTATATAAGCACTTTGATGTCAATCGGATTTTTAACAATATATATATATTAATCCAAGTTGCATTTTATAATAGCCTATTATGTGGGATTAATATGGGTACATTTTGTCCCCTTCTCATTTGCAGTGAGTGAATATTTTTTAGTTTGAGTAGTTGAATGAGTCAGTCTTATGTGAGTATTAGTTATGCCTTGGAAAATACCTGCTATTCTCCATTCATCTACTACAGAATTTTGTCTCCAAAAGATGAGATTTTCAATTCCATCAATTGACTTTGCTGTGCTCTTTGATTTTTTTTAAAAAAATATTAAGTGATCTTATTACCACTAAAGTATTTTACAGATGAAGACATTTATTTATTTTAATATTTTTACCTGGCCTTTCTATTTAAAATATTCAAGGTGGCTTACAAGAACAAACAAATATATATATATATATATATATATATATATATATATATATATATATATATATATATATATATATATATATATATATATATATAAATAAAAATATGAGAATTTAAAACATGAGACCTCAGAGGGACATGGTCCCTGCTGCAAAGAGCCTAAACAAAGACAAAACATGTACATTTAAAATAGAAGTAGTTACAAAGCAGGAAGAGATGTCTTTAACCACAGGAACGTGAGATAATTGTGTAGATAATTATGCACACATCTTGAAGAGTAACATAGCTTTGAGGGTTTTTTTAAAAAAAAACTTGTGGGCATCCTGACAATACTTGTTTCATCAAGATCCCTGATGGGTAACACCAAGAGAATACCTTTTTCTAAAGACTGCTTGTAACCTTTGCCATTTTAAAATTGGGGAATAATTTGAATGGTTTTGGTGGTTTGCCTCAAGATATAAAAGTGATTCAAATTATATAAATACTGAAATATTCACAGACTTGTTTCTGGGCACATCTCAGAACCAGTAAAAGATCCTCATCCCCCTTGACTTGTCAGCCACCTTTGACCAAGAGGAAAAGAACTCTGTGTGTGTGTGTGTGTGTGTGTGTGTGTGTGTGTGTGTGTGTGTGTGTGTGTGTGTGTGTGTGTGAGTGAGGGCGGGGAGAAGGAAGGAGGGCAAATGTAACTCGCTTCAAGACTGAGCTTGATAAGTTTATGAAGGGTATAATATGATGAACTGCCAACAACGGCATTCAAGTTGTCTGAGACAAGTATTTGCAATGGCCAGTGATGGAATCCTATTTGAGGAGATCTAAGTTACTACAGATAACACTTTCCCAGGTATCTAATTGGTGGGTCTTGCACACATGCTAATTTTTTAATCAACCACCAAATTTGAAGGAAAGAAAATTGTTCCTCTCTGTTCAGATTGGCAGAGATCCTCAGAGTGCTTTTACCTTACTCTGCATAAGTCACTTGGAGGTTTAAAATAGTGTAAAAGGTGGCTTTTCTGCAATTTGAAGTCCTTAAATCATGACTTGAGGATTTCACTAACTCAGTGAATATTGGTCTATTACAGGAGTGGGTGGGTGAGGTTCAGTGGACTATAGTATACAGGCAGACTAGATTATGATTGTCCCCTCTAGCTTCAAAGTCAGAGTTTGAGACCATGCTGTTCCTCTTGAATTTTTGTTTCCCCTTGGTTTCCATGACTCTGCCCTGCTTGTATTCCTACCTCTCTAACCTGTTTGTGCCTCCTTTGGAGGCTCCATCCTTGATCTCCTCCACAAACACAAATTAAACTACCTTTTCCATGCTGATAATATACAGAACTTCCTTTGTCCTCCAGACCTCTGTCCTCTTTTTTCATACAAAATTTTCTGACAATTTATGGATGTCTAACCAGTAGGTCAAGCTAAATGAAGCTAAATCAGAGCACTTCTGTGTCTTCCCCCACACTTACTTTCTCAGTTATTGTGCACAACACTATTATCCTGCTTGTCATGCAGGTCTGTAACTTGGGTGCCATCTTCATTTAGGAGCTCTTTCTGGCTCTTTGCATCCAGGTGATATTTAAAATTTGCATATTCTTTCTACATAACATGTCTAAGATGCAGCCTTTATTACTAAAACTGGTCATCCAGGCTCTCCTCACCTTGTTTCTCAAGTATTGCATCCTTTTTTCTCTGCCATTGCAGTCTTGCCCTACTCATATCCATTCATCATGCTGATAAGAAGAGCTTTCTCCTAGCTTTTAATTTATATCACCCCTCTCTTTTAATCCTTCCACTGGCTCCTCCTTCTTTTTCCTCAAACATAAGCTGTTTGTATTGGCTTTCAAGGTCCTTTATGGTTTATCCATACCCCATTTAGTACTGAAATATGGACTTCCTTCTCCTCTTAACCAATCATGTTAGCCTCCCACCCACTTGTAAAATTTTTGTGCATTCTGCCATTCATGTTTGGGAAGAGTTTCTTATAAATATCCACAGAGCTACCTTAATGTCCTCCTTCAGCACCCCTCTTAAAAGCCCCCTTTTGCTGTGCTGTCCACTACAAACTGATACCTATTAAGTCACTGATGCACTGATACCCTACTTATCATACTGATCAATATTTTATCACTTTTTTCCTTGTATTCCCCCTGTCTTAATCTAGCTGCCGACTCTTGTCTTAGGTTTAGATTGTGAACTGTTTGGGGAGGAGTACAGTCTTTTTCTTTTGTGTTGATAACATCCAGCAGAAAGATGTTTTGGTCCATGGTAAGGCAAATAATAAAAAATAGTGATAGAAATGTAGCCGTGTTAGTCTGTAGCTGAAACAAAAAACAGGACTATGTAGCACTTTAAAGACTAACAAGATGGTTTATTAGGTGGTGAGCTTTTGTGGGCCATACCCACTTCCTCAGATCAAATAGTGGAAGAAAATTGTCACAACCATATATACCAAAGGATACAATTTAAAAAAATGAACACACATGAAAAGGACAAATCAAATTTCAGAACAGAAGTGGGATGGGGGGGGGAGGTAAATGTCTGTGAGCTAATGATATTAGAGTTGATAATTGGGGAAGCTATCTTTGTAATGGGTAAGATAATTAGAGTCTTTATTCAAACTTAAGTGTACAGTGTCGAATTTGATCATCTTGTTAGTCTTTAAAGTGCTACATAGTCCTGTTTTTTTGTTTCAATAAAAAATAGGACTGACATAAGATCTTTTGATTCTAGTATTAGAAGAGATGATATGCTTAAGCTATTGAAGGGGAAACTGTGAAGTGTTCTTCCTACTTAGCTTAGCGATTGGGCATCTTTACGTTTATCTTAAATAAGGACTTCTTCCTACTCTAATTTTCAGGCACTAGCAGTTCTCTTCTAGAAGTAATTTGTGTATAATCCATGCTAAAATTCTATCTTAAATGATTTCCATATCTCAGTATAGTTTGAGGAAGAAACCATGTTTTTGGATGGAGAGTGTTTCCACTAATAGAAAAAATGGAACAAATTGAGAAGAGAAATAGAAAAAAAGATATTCATTTGTTATTTAGGGAACAAGTTACATCTTTGATCCACAATACAGTTCTCTATGGCACATTTTTACATTTATTCTGCTTGCAGAGCACTCATGAATGTCAGCAGAATTTGTGAGGAATAAATGCAGAATATATATTTTAAAAGCGTTGCTTTATGGATCTCAGAAAATATATTTTCCTTTAGAACAGTGTATGTTATGAATCCAGCTGGTGGCTCCAGTCCAGCTACCAACTGGACTGCTGAGAAGGGACTCCAACTCTGTGGTTTCCCATGAATGTGTCTCAGCAGGCTACCCACACTCTTTCTGGCACATGTCCTGAGCACGGACTGTCTGCTATGCCTTCACAGAAATGGTGCTCCTAGGGAGAATGCTGATCTCCCATGATGCCCCAGTTGCATATATCACTGTCCCAGAATCCTATTGCAAGGTTGAGAAGCTGCTGGCTTACAATTTAACTCTCTCCAGAGACATGCAGTGGTGGTGAAGCATTTGACACACAGAAAAACTTCCTAGACTCTAGCCCCTTGCTGCTCTTCTACTTACTCATATAAAGCATGAATGAGTACAAACAATAAATACCTTAGTGTCCCCTGTGAGGCCTTGTGAGGATGATCTGTGTCCAAGGAGGCAGGCAGGCTCCCTTCCCTCTCACTGGCTGTTAGATGCTGGGTCTATTCTTCCTCATATATTGGAGAAAATGCTCCTGAGCAGAATAATTTCACTTTTCAATCTCCTTTTCCAGTCTCTTGCCAGGTCACAGAATCCCTCTTCCCTCCTTCCTCCCCCCTCCACACCCATCATCATGCCAGGTGACTTTAACAAGGCAAGCACCTTATTTTGGGACTTCAGTCCAATGAGGCAAAGGATTACCGATAAGGCTACCAAAACACATACTCCAAATGGAGTGTGGCACTTGGTCACTGTGTGTGTGTGTTTCTTTCTAAAAGAATTTCTGAAACCTGTTCTCCAAACCATAGCAGTATGGGCCAAGATGGGGGTTCAGATAATGTAAAGTTTGGATAATAGAACAGAGATCCAGGTGACAGAGAAGACTGCTGTGCTGGTGAAGGCTCTTGCATGGCAGCCTTGGCAGCCTTGCTGTCACAGGACTGACAGTGGAGCTGCATAAAGTTCCTGTGCTGTTACCAGGCTGCCACCCAATCTATGGTCAGGATTACAGTCTCCTGATGGTGCTAGAGTCTTATCTGTGCAAGTTAGCCAGTTTGGCTTGTATCACTGCACCTGTAGCCTGCATTAAATGAACTAGTAGGTTGGAGCAGTGCACCTCTAGATAATCCAATTAAAATCTGTCTGGAATGCTATTCAGCCAACCAGAAGAGTGAGTGTGAGTGTGTACACAGACTATCCTGGTTAGCTGAGTAACACGTAAGATATAATTTTATTTCTGGATAAAATCCGTATATTCACTCTCTCTCTTTGTAATATATATATCTATATATAATCTCCCACATCATTTATATATTTTACATATTCCCAATTTCATACCTAAAGTCCCTCCCAAACACAAAATGCTTTATTCTGGAATTTTTCTCCTATATTGTCTTTGCCAGAAAAGAAAATTGGTCTGGAACCAATTGTTTTCACAAAGGGTCAGTGAAACTTATTTTTAATAATAAAATGTACTCCTTATTCCAGCGCACACCAGGGTGGGTACCCTGCTTGCCAGTTTTGTCCTTTTCGTGTAATTAAAATAGGCCATAATATTAACTGTGTACCTGAATGCAATGAAATAATTGGAAACAACATTTTGTAATCCTCTTCTAGTACAATGTACCCACAAAGTTCAATTGAGTTTACACTGTACAGTATTTGAACTGGTAAAATTACTGGGTAAACAAGAACAAGAGTGTAACTGCAGGCTAGAGATTTAGTGTAATGTGTGCATCAGAGTATTAAAATATATAAATCTAGAATAGATATATATATAAATTACTTATATATTTTATATATATAGTAGCATTCAAAAGTACACAGAACAATCTTGAACAAAAGACCTGGGGGAGACTCAAGAATACAAATAAATTTAGACATGAGGGATTTCTGTGTAATAACACTATGAAACTAGGTGGCTTTCTAAACACAGGAACTAGGACCTGGAAAGAGAGCACTCAGTCTACTAAAGATTATACAAAGGTTAGAGGCACCAAGGTCTAGGGACCAGGAGATTGTCTCAGGTAACTTTATGTAGGGATTTTTCTGGAGAGCAACAGAATCTGGAGGCTTATGGGCAATCAGTGTAAGTTCTGGTAAATGTGAATATTGGGATAGTTTTCTGAACCTCCCAAAGATTAATTTTTCATGCAAATGTTTGTATTATACTATATACACCAACAATATTGAAAAACATAATTTGAATATCCAGATCAGACAGCTGACGAATAAATTAGTTACAGATTTACCACAACTAGAAGTAAATGTTTTTTCTATGTCCCGTTGAGCCAGAAAGTAGTCTAGTTTGATAAAAAAGAGATACTATAGAAAGTTTAGGCTGCTAATAAGAAGCAGCTATTATGATAAATATCAAACCCAGGGGAAATTTTAAATCTCTCTAATTATCTAGTTTTCTTATTGCCTGCATTTTTTAAGGCGATTGTGACTCTGTCACCTTTACAATAATCAACTAATAAATCCTTATGATTGTTATACCTTTATGCATAGCAGTAATTGGAACAAATTGGGTGCTGACAGCTGCCATAAATTGTCAAGAATGAGTGCTGTCAGAGAACAAGTGGTTTCTATGAACATACAGGATAAGTAAATCCCATGTCATGCAATTTTATTCAGCTGAAGTTATTTTCAATCCAATACAGTAGGATCTATAATAGTATTTATTAATGGGAAAATGCATGCTTATCTTCAAAATGACATTAATTTTTCCTCATATTTTATGCTAGGGGATTATTGTTGACTTAGATATGAAGAATGTGTGTATGTGTGCATGTGATATAAATATGAAATCTATGGTAATCCCTGTATGTTTGTGTGTATTTTGATCAGCATCTGAGTCTCTGCTACCCTCCAAAATTGATGCAAGCTATGAGTGGAACACCTTGTATTGTATGTTCATTAACCTGCATATTGTTTATATTTATTGGGAGAAATTTCCTTTTTTTCATATTGTTGTCTCTACTACAATTTTATGGGTGCATTATACATATTTCTGTCTTTGACTTTTTCTTTTGCTAAAATTAATGTTATGAAAATGTGGTTAAAAATTGCAATTTTTAAAAAAATGTTTGACACCCGGTTCATTATGGTTTATTTACCTACTCTTTTTTCATAGTATGTAAGTTATAGGAATTCTGTTAGCACACACAAATAAAAGCAGAATGAGAACTGTACCACTGCTTTATTTATCTGAAAGCACAGTGATATTCTTGTTAGAAATCTTTAAACTAAAATGTGGGGCTTTGTATCTAAAACATCTCACAGTTTCCTTTACATTTTTTAATTGACTGGTGCTGCTAACCTTTGCATCAATTCTCTAAGATATAGCTAAAATTGAGTGAAGGAGTTACGCTTACAGTGTCTTCTCTGTTGCTAATGTTTCATTGTAAATGTGTTTTCAGAGTTGTGGGCAGATTGCAGTTTGTATTAAAGTATGGGCATTTTTTTTTAATACTGATGACTAGCAAAGAATTTCTGAATAGTTAGTGTGAAATTCAGTTTCAATCATTTCATGATAGAACTTGCTGAATAGAGAATTTAGCAATTTTGTAGAGTTAAGCTGAGACAAATAACTACTAATGATTGTTGGAAACAACAGAATTTTGTTCACATGGTGGTCTCAAACATCTGCATAATCATGAACTTGTGAGGTTTTATTGGGAAAACATGTAATTTTTGAGACACTACACATTTAAATTTAGAAAATACAACAGTAAGAGTAGACTATTGGGATTTAGGTTTTTGGGTGTGTGCATATGTAAATTACACATTACAAGACACAAGTAATTCTTCCACTCTACTCTGCACTGATTAGGTTGCAACTGGAGTGATGTGTCCAGTTCTGGGCATGCCATTTCAGGAAAAATGTGGAGAAAATGGAAGAAAGTCCAAAGTAGAGCAACAAATTATTTCAGGTCTAGAAAACATGATCATGAGAGAACACTGAAATAATTGAGTTTGTTTAGTCAGGAAAAGAAGACTGAGCTGAAGATAAGTTTTCAAGTACCTAAAAGGTTTCTACGAGGAGGAGGAAGAAAAGTTGTTCTGTTCTCAAAAATGTAGGATAAGAAGTAATGGATTTACAGTAAGAGAGGTTTTGGACATTATGAAAAACTTGCTTCCTATTGGGGTGGTTAAGCATTGGAACCTATTGCCCAGGGAGTTTGTAGAATCTCTATCATTGGAGATTTTTAAGAGCAGGTTAGAGAAGCACCTATCTCAGGAATTGTATTGATAATACTTAACCCTGCCATGAGTGCAGGAGACTGGACAAGATGACCTCTTGGGGTCCCTTCCAGACTATATACATAAATGTGTGCATGCGCATACAATATATTATATGCTTATAATATATTTAGTAGATTAATAGATGAAGTTATAACAGAAGCACCTCCTTATTTCAAGTTCATTTATGATCAGATATGTGAATGTGTAAGAACAGTATCAGCACATCTGCCTTTTAGGTTGAATCCTGATAGGTGCTCAGCACCTATATCTCCCATTAATTTCTTACTATTAGCAACTCTTAGGATTTGGCCCTCAAGATATTCCAGAACATGTACATGTTTGTAGTTACTACTGTTAAAGCTATAGAACTGCTAAAGTTTTTAAGAAAAAGAAAATGAACTAGATGAATGGTTCTCAAACTTTAGCAACTCAAGGACCCCCATTTTTATTTAATTTTTTTGCAGTCCCTCAAGCCTACAAACATCTAATTTCCCCAAGGGATGCTCAGTCCTAGGTCTTGATTTCATTCTTCCTTTCCCTAAAACCCCACCCCTGCTCCACCAATGTCCTCTCTTTCCCTGCTCTTTTTGCCCCTAAAAAGTTTGTATCCTCCTCCTTTTTCCTATCATCCCTAATTCCAGGCTACTGCCCCTTTCCCGTTCTGCTCCTATCCTCCTCTTCCTCCGCTTGATCAATATATCCTCGAAGATTGGCACCTCCTCTGCTGATACCCAGTCATGCTAGCCTCTGGCTCCTGAATCCATCACAATATGCCAGCCTCCGAGCTTCTGTGGCTCACTACTTTCCCACTCACTCTCGTCTAATTGCTATTCCACCGTAACCACCTCACCCATCTGCATTCTAAGTCAGGCTTCTTTTTTCTTGGTATTTGGTTCCCAGTAAGAGGAGCATTGAAAGCACAGGAGGAATAGTCTCCTTGCTCTTAATTCTTGTGCCTGAGAGCACAGCAGTCTGGAGCAGCAACTGCAAGGACAATCCTGTTCTGTCAGTCTCTGCAGCCTCAGAATAGAGCAGTGGTGGGGAACCTGCAAGCTGCACGTAGCCCATCGGGGTTTTGTGTGTGGCTTGAGAAACATTTTGTTTACTGTTGTCCACAAATGCAGAGCTGTCAGATTCTACTGGTTTCTATCAGTATAAGTTTTTTCCTACCAGTATGTAAAGCAAGGGCATGCAAACTGCCTGCTGATGTAAAAGTAACTTACATTTCTGTTGCATTGCAACCCAACCTTATAGCTAGGGATATGAATGGGTAACTGGTTAATTAGTCACCCGGTAAGTCAGGTACCAGTTAACCAGTCCCTGGGAGTGCCTCCCCCTCATTCCTGCCCATCCGTGGCCTGACGATTAACCAGGATTTTACATCCCTATTCAGAGCCCAGCTGCTGGATCCCTGGGGCTTTCTGAGGCAGTGGGGAACCACTGCCCAGTCACCTGAGCACTGGGGCTGGAGCATCTTAGCTGGCCAGTCTGTTACTCATGCACCATACTGAGTTGCATTGACTTAGTCTGATGCTGATTGCATGCAGCTTGACCATGAGAACCATGTACTCGCTCTGAAACATAGCAGTGCTTTGACAGGATGCAATCAGCAGACCCTGCAAAAACTAGGTACACAAGAGCAACTAGCAAAGATCCCCTATCCCAAGAGACTGTCTTGGTTATGACTCTAAGATGGAGGGCCACTCACATAGCCCGCTCACTAGCCTAGTTTTCCCATTACTGGAATTAGAGCATTTTCAGTTGCTTTGTGGGGATGGTGCATGTGTGCAGTCCAAATACCATTTAGAGCTGTGTAACAAAAAATGGAGAGGCACAGAAAGGAAATGATTTTGGAGCTGGAGAAGACCTCTTGTGAGTGAGACTGAAAGAGATCTCATTATCAAAAAATAAATGTAGCAGTAACTTGATTGTGGTACATAAACAGCTTCCTGAGAATACCGTACTTAGGATGAAGTGCACGTTAGTACTCATCAGAGAAAGAGATAGGTGACACTGCACCCAATAGTCTTCGTAATGGTATAATGCATTTTACAAGATATGTATTTTCAGGTGTCTTTGGAAAAGTTATGATTTATGAATGATTATCGTAGTTGTCTGAATATATCACTTTGTGTCTGAAATTATGAATGTGAAGTTAGGAGTAGGTATCTGTATTTCAAATGTGCTTAATCTGGGAAGACCCACAGTTAGTCTTTCAGGTACAACAATGAAGTAGCTAAACAGTGATGATGGTCCATCAACAAAAACAATACATTATGGAAGAGCTTCGCCTTCCTATAAACCTTTCAGTCTGCTTGTAAGTAATGGCTGCTATGATTCAGCAAAGGCATGTGACCCAACATGATGCTGAACTTCATTCTGGTATGTGTATTTTTCCACAAACTGAGATGGGAACTGAGTTTGGAACAAAGGTTTTCACTGTGTTAAAGCTATATAAGGGGTGGTGTAGCATCATTTAGTGATCTTCCTGCTCACACAAGTAAACTCCTAGAAGCAGTTGATGAACAAAGACTGAATTGGGGCAAGTGCTGATCTCAGGCTAAGGGTATTCTAACCTGCGTATGGAAACCTGGTGGACTACTTGTATTATCAGCCAGGGTGAGAGACTATCTAATATCTTAAGCTTAGTTTGCAGTTTGTTTGTTTGTTTGCTAGGTAATCTGCTTGGATCTGTTTGCTATGATACATAATCACTTAACCTTTTGTAATTAATAAACTTGTTGCTTTATCTAAACCAGTGAAGTGTCAGTTTGGATACAACTTAGCTTTGTTGCATATCCTTCTCACATCTAGGTGAAGGTCAACTTTATTAATGAGCTCACTTTTGTACAGATCTTTGTGCAGTGTAAGATGATAGAATTCTGGAGAGGCTGATGCACCAGCAAAGCAATATAGGCTGGGCCAGGCCATCTGAGTGGTTAGATGGGGATGACAATCCATCAGGCACCAATAATTGGAAGATAAAGCCAGATAGACTCAAATTAGGAAGAAAGCAGGATACAGGTTTTAGGTGTGAGGATGATTAACCATTGGAACATAAGAGTGGCCAGACTCAAATTAGGAAGAAAGCAGGATACAGGTTTTAGGTGTGAGGATGATTAACCATTGGAACATAAGAGTGGCCACACTATGTGAGACCAGAGGTCCATCTAACCCAGAATCCTGTCTTCTGACAGTGGCCAATACAAGGTGCCCACAAAGGGAATGAACAGAACAGGTAATCAAGTGATCCCACCCATGTCTCCCATTCCCAGCTTCTGACAAACAGAGGCTAGGGAACAAAATATCTAGTAGATGTAAAATCTTGTGTACAGGCTATGTTTGCAGACCTAGATTAGGATTAATGGTAACGTTTGTCCTAATTCTTACCTGAATTTTTTTTTTTGCTTCTGAGCATTCCATAAAGAATGGCCTTCATTTGAAATGGTTCCAGGGGCATTAATGGTCAGATTCAGAACTCAGTTAAAATACAGTTCTCAAAATAGCTACCGTTTCTAATTGTTCTTAGTCTGACAACTCAAAGCAAAGAGTCTAAGCACCATTTGCTCTTGTTTGCTTCCTGATTATATAAGACTTTACTTCCCTCCTTGGGAAATTTCTCTATCAGTCCAGTACCAGAATCTTCTGTCTTAGACCTCTTAAAAGATGCCATCTTAAACGAAGCAAGGTAGATGACTGCTTCATCTCATACTGTACAGACCCAGAACTTCAAATAGAACTCACCTAGAGAAGACTTGCACTGCCTTTCTGTCTTCATTAGAACCCCTATCCCTTCTGACCTCAGTCTCCATCCTGGGTGACCCATTGGGAGTCCAGAAAGGCATCCATACTGTTAACTCTGTCATACTGCAGATAGTAGGCTATGCACCACCAGAATAGGAAGAACTAAATGAGGCATTTCTGGAACAAGTAACTTAAGTGTTGAGAGCACATCTTTGTAGCAATGAGGGACTTGAACTACCTAGACATCTGTTTGAAAAGTTGTATGGCAAAATGCACAGTTTCCAGTAAGTCCTTGAATTCATTTGAGTGTTTTAGTTTATAAAGTAGAGGAAGAACCCAATGGGACCGCAATTTTAGACTTGATTCTGACCAACAAGGAGAAATTGGTATAAAATCTGATGTGAAAAGCAGTTTGGGTGACAGTGAACCTAAGGAAAGGAAGGGGAGTTACCATTATTCATCATAGTAAAAAAAGATTTTTCTTTACTATAATGAATAATGGTAATTAAGTGGAAAGTTCAGTGGAGGTAACCTTCCCTTGATTATTCCCATAATTAGGTAGGAAAGGAGGGAATGCCTTTACTAGACCTCCTTACCGCTCAGGTCCCTCCAGCAACTTCATTCCTGGGATCTGACAATTCCTAGGGGGAGATTCAACCAATACCACTTTCATCTTGATTCCTCCAGGAGCATCATTGCTGGGCTCTCGCCAGCCTCACAGGAGTAGTAATGTGGACTGTAATGTTGGGGGTTGGCTCTATGCCAGACCAGTCAGAAGTTCCCAACTACTCTGAGATGGTTCAATTACTGAAGAATCATTGAAAAAAGGATAGAGAATAAGACAGAGAATACCTTATTGCCACTATATAAATCCATGGTATACTCATATCTTGAACACTGCATACAGACGTGGTCGCCTCGTCTCCAAAAAGATATACTGGCATTGGAAAAGGTTCAGAAAAGGGCAACAAAAATGATTAGGGTTTTGGAATGGGTGCCATGTGAAGAGAGCTGAAAAGGGGGAAGAGGATATGATAGAGTTCTGTAAAATCATGGCAGATATGGAGTAAGTGAATAAGGTAAAGTTATTTACTTGTTCCCAAAACATAAGAACTAGGGGGTCACCAAATGAAATTAATAGGTAGCAGGTTTAAAACACACACAAGGAAGTTTTTCTTCACACAGCACACAGTCAATATGTGGAAATGCTTGCCAGAGAATGATGTCAAGACCAGGACTTGAATAGGGTTCAAAAAAAGAACTAGATAAATACATGGAGGTTCGGTCCATCAATACTTATTAGCCAGAATGTATAGGAATGGTGTCCCTAACCTCTTTGTTGGAGGCTAGAAATGGATGATAGGAGAGGTATCACTTGCTGATTTCCTGTTTGTTCACTCCCTCTGGGGCATCTGGCATTGGCAACTGATGGAAGACAGGATGCTAGTCAAGATGGACCTTTGGTCTGATCCAGTATGGCCATTATTATGTTATGTTCTACGTCTCTATTGAGTCCTTTCCCAAGACATTTATCCATTACTGCATATTGACTTTTATGGAATACCTGCATTGAACATCTGCTATCAACTTAAATAGTAAGTTGCAGGATATGGCCTACCACCAAGTCGGACCTGCTGTGAAGAAGGGAAAACCCCAACCACAACTGCGTGTGGGCCAGCTTGGTGGAAAGAGAAAAATTCCTTCTAACCCCCTTATCGGGGTGGCTAACATAATGTGGACAGTAGAAATAGCCAATAACTTGGTATATATATTAAAATAGGGAGGGATGGTGGGTGCTGCTGATCCTACTACATGAATAAGAGGGAGGGTCTCAATACAGCCTGACCTTTTAAACCCCCTCAGTCTTCAGTCATGAAGAGAATACATACTGGCCTCTTCCAGCAATTTTGTGTGTCTTGTTCCCCGTCCCTTCTGAGCCATCAAGAATCACTCTTCTTCCAGATAGCCAGATAAACAACCCTCCACCTTAAGATGCAGGATAGTGAAATTCCAACAGTTCTATTCTTCTCCTCAAACATTAATATGCCATTCTACACACCAATTGCTATTTTTGGTTTATGTTAATAGGAACACCAACAAATTGAAAATCAAAACTATTCAAAAGGTCTATAGCCACAATTCTACAGCTGCACACAACACCTAATATAACTTTTGTTGTTTGTTTTTATTTCAGCTAGACTGTAACTTTATAAAAATCCAAAATAAAAGGCAAATGCAAAGCCCAGAAAGTTCTTTGTCTCTGTTTTAAAATGTTTCATTTAAGATAATTAATTGAATCTAACTACTGTATCAGCTTTGGAGAGGTTTGTTTTGGCTAAACGACAGCTAAACAATGTACAGTAAACAGGAAAGAGGGTGAAATATCCTTCCAATAAATTTAATGTGTTCATAATAGCAGAGTGCCCATTTTATGGGGCCCATTTAGTCTCACGATTGGCTATTTCCTGTCTTAAAATGCCTATTTATTAATGTCTGTCACCTTTCTCTCCGTTTATTGGCCCTGCGGTCAGCACACTATCTCTCTGCAAAATCTGTTCATGTTTTTATGAAAAGAATTTGTGAGCTGTTTAGCTTAGTCAGAGTGGCATATAGAACGTGGACATGTCAGATTAAATAATTATGGTTAAAACCAGATTATTAAATGGCCAAACTGTAATCAGAATGTTACCCATTTATTTGGATTTTATTTTCATGGATATACTTAATCTACTGTTATAATGTTAAGAAAAAAGTTATGGATGTAAATAGTTAAATTACTACTTTTAATAAGTCCTGTCCATGCTAGTATGACCGTTCATATCATGTTTTAGTCTGAAAATGTAAAGAAATTCACAGCTATATTCTAGGAAAGATGAAATCTATAAAATACACTAATATATTTAAAATACCTGACAGCGTTAACTACTAGATGCCTAGAATATATATGTAGAATATTTGACTATATGATATTGTCCTTTAAGGCTTGATTTAGGTGTGCCCATGTTTGAGGGGTGGGATGATTTAATTAGGGTTGGTCCTGCTTCAGCAGGAGGCAGAACTCAATGACCTCCTGAGGTCTCTTCCAGCCCTAGGATTCTATGATTCCATGAGTGGTGATTGACAATACTTTCTCTGCTTCTCTCTGGTTTTTAAGGCTGAAGCATTCTTCAGTTGTCCCCAGACATGCATGCTCACTGGCTCATGAAGAGTCTACTCCTGTCTACTTTCCTCAAAGTGGGAATATATAGTGTGTGCAGTTTCTGCTCTGCCTCTTGTACCTAGAACCATCACAGGAGGTTTAATGTAGCCGTTGGTTGGATGCCTTGTTCCCCTTATTTTTATATCCAGTCTTTTTATCCACTATCATGGTCAATTTAATGAAGAATTTTTGTTCAAAAAAGCATGACTAGTATTAGTTTGGTGTTCAATTATTTTTAAAGGCACACTCTTTTGTGTGTATGTGTGTGTTATGTACACATAAGAGACAGATCAAAGCTTCACAATTTGGATTTGAATCTGGATTTCTAGTACCCTAATTTGTGGTAGGTTTTGATTCTGACCCTTCTTTGGAGTTTATATTTAAAATAAATGTACAGTTCCTCTGCGATATAATGAATTAAAGCTAAAATTAGGCAAGAGATGTGGCTGAAACTGAAGATAAATCCTTCCACGGACTGAGAAGGAATTTCTACTTTTTACATAGTGGAGTGCAGGTCAGGCCATATGGCTCTTGTTTGATCTAATGAAGAAAGCCACTCACTGATTCAAAACGTTTGTTTCTAGGTGCCAGGTTGACCTGTCGGCTCTGAGTAGAGAACAAACTCACAAGCTGGAGTTGCATCTGGAAGACGGAGAAGGATGCTTGGTGCTGCTGGTCACCCTGACAGCATCAGCTGCAGTCAGTATTTCTGACCTCTCTGTCAACTCCTTGGAGGATCAGAAAGAGCGAGAGGAAATACTGAAGAGATATGTATGTAGTACCTATCTCTTAACTTTTTTAGCATAATGTTACAAATAATTAACTACTCTGAGAAAAATTTCTGAATTTATCTGCTATATAATCAATGCTGATATAAGCTAATTGCTATTAATAGTAATTGGCTTAAATACCTGGCTAACATAATCAGAGCCTTAAATTTAACCTTTCTATAAAGTGTTGTGTATATTAATATTCAGCTACTGTATTTGACCATGTGTCAAACTACTTGATGTAATTTGGATTATTTTTGTTTTCTAAATGCAGTAAAATTTAAGATGTTGTTTTGCAGTTGTACAATAGCAACTATTCATTTCAGCTTGAGTAAGGTACCCATATCTTTTGCAAAGGTTTGTCAGTTGTTATATAGCATACTAGAAAGCAAACAGACTTCTTACTTTTGACTTAGAGTTTGGAGCAGTGGTTTGTATCATTAAAATATTCTAAGCCATCTTTCCATTTTAGAATATTCTAAAGCAAATTATTTTATTTCCCAGCATCCTCACATTGTGCAGAATCTGTGTAGTTTTATTAAAGCAACAGAGAGGGGAGCTCTTACTCCAGCATTTATTTATACCTAAATCACTAAAAGTAACTGTCTTTCCACAGATGAAGAAAGGGGGGGGGGGGGTGAAGCTATTTCCACTTAAAATTACAAAGCTTTTATTGTACAATGCTGCCAGGTGTTTAGAAGGCTTCTCTAGACACTCAACCATTAAACCAAGCTCCGACGAACAAAGGGCCGCTTAATTTTTTTTTAAAGATTTTAAAATATTCCTATTCCCTGACTGACATCCTTTCAATAACTGAATTTAATAAAGATGTACCTTATCAGACTGTGCAGATAACATGAAGTGCTAGTACTAATGCTGTACAATATTCTTCAAACAGATTAGCAGGATGTGCGCTTCAGCAAATTTATTCAGGCTATCTCCACTGAATCAGCTGTCTGCTAATGCTTGTACAACTCATACACCAATAGTGTTATCATAAACACAGTTTAATAGAGGTGACTTAGCAAGACTAAACATTATATTTTCTAGCTCAACTTAGAGCTAAAGTACTGTGTACCATCTCTGAAATATAATTACAATTATGAGAATTATTTCAGATTTTGACATTTACCAATACAGCGTGTAGATTTTTATAAGTATAGTATAAAACATTTCTGATAAATTTTATAGTGACACACATTCTGATATGAAGTGTAAAAATACCATATTTTTTGTGGATCATTATGGTAATATGATGCAAGTTAAGTGATAGTGATAGTTTTGATCATTTAGCATCAGTATAGAAAAATACTATTGCACCATATTTTTACATAGCTTTCTTAATTTCTTTTTTCTTCATAAATTAAATACATAGGATTATTTATGTGGTAAAAGAATAATCAAATGATTTCTTATTCTGACGTTTATATATACAAAACACAGTTTTTTCAAAATTTAAATATTTTCAATATGCACATTTTTGTGTATTTGAAATTTAAGAAAACAAATAAGCATTGTTTGAAGAGTGTATTCAATCCAGTATCTGGCAGAAAAATGAAGTTTTACAATTGCATGCATTTTACATTTTAACATTGAAATGCCTGCGTAGTGTTTTGTTCACTGAAGTGACCAATAAATAGCAGCAGAAATAGAGGGCTAAGACTTGCAATACAATATTTCAGAATTCAAAATTTCTTTCCTTAGCTGTCTGCTTATCTTTAGTGTTTGCGTAGTATCTGCCTTAAAGGACAGAGATGTAAAAAACCAGTATTATGCAATTAGTGAGATACATTATACCATTTGGTAACTATATTTTAGATTTTTTTTTTCTTTTTTTTTTGTTAGTTGCTATCTGAAATGTGCTGTGCATCCATTCTTGTGGCCAAAAGCAGTTAATGAGCTGACCCTGGCATCAGATCAAATAGCCCTGGAAAATGACTCTATTACTGTCATTTAACCATTTGTAGCTGAACATCAGAGCCCTACAAATTAAACAGACATTACTATTTGAACCGTTATTTTACCACAATTGTCTGAGAAGATTAATCTGTTTTGGGCTGGGGGAGGAGGGCAGTAATGGGTACAGAGCAAGAGAGATTGTATGACCTTTTCAGAACTGGTGTGCTGAACCCCTGCTCCCCCTTGTCACAGTTTAAAAACCAGAGAAGCTAGTTTAGAGAAGAAGTTGTTAGCATTCCATTTTTATTATGACATTTCACAGTCATCCGATTTAATGTCCCTTGACCGGATTGTCCACCGTGAGACGATGGGCTTGAAATGTTATTTAGAGCATTGATAAAAGGTGAGCAGTTCTAAGATGACAGCAAGTCATAAGGCTGGTGGTGTGACATTAATTTTCTCCATAACAGAGATGGAATAAGACGTCACGGTGACAAGCTGTCAATCAGTACTGGCCCCTCAGTGTATCTCGACGCCATAGGATGGGGTATTGCTTCTCCCATAATAGAGCTGAACTGAGATGCTCTCCCTGACAGCTGCTGCAGCCATACAGAAAATATATTATACAGCCTTTCATTAAAAAAATAAAGAGGACTCATCTCCAGAGCATTTCAATCTTTTCCCATCTATTGAGGGCTGAAAGGATTCACAGCAAATCATAGATTCCTCTGCTATGGAAATTTCAGGCTTCAGAAACCATCCAGGTTTCGAGGCCTTCAACAATAATCATAAATAAGACCGAATGTATTTTGATAAATCATTACTTAGTTACATATTTAAAGTAATGTATTAAAATAATTCATATATCCTAGAGTCCCTACAATAATATTGTACCATATGCCAGGGACCCATCTTGTCAGAATATGCAATGAATTACTCTAAATCATCTGATTTGCTGAAACTAAAAGTTGAAACCATAATTATCCTCCAGAGTCTGTAAAGGGGGTATCAGATACAGTGTGA
Source organism: Pelodiscus sinensis (assembly GCF_049634645.1). Lineage (NCBI taxonomy): Eukaryota > Metazoa > Chordata > Testudines > Trionychidae > Pelodiscus > Pelodiscus sinensis. The sequence goes on from NC_134716.1 coordinate 71,688,024, forward strand.
AATACAGTAATGCTGCTTTTTTGCAGTGTTTTTGGAGCTTGGGGGATTTGTTTGTATCCACTATTTAATATTTGGTGTAGCCACTATGAAACTTGGGTTAAATAGGTTAAAAAAAAATGGTTCAAAACCCCTTTTTTTGGGGGGTGAGGGCGTACAGTATATCTCTTCCCTTTCCACACTGCATTAGAAGAGGGAAATTGTTTGTATTATGTCAGACCTAATAAGAGGATTCCAAAATGTAATCATTATTGTAAAAATGATATGCCAATAAGCATTTGAATTATAACATCACTTTCTGTAACATCACCTCTAATACCCTCAATTTGCAAGTACATAAACAGAAGCTGAAGTATATTTTGATTAAACTTTGTCATCTGTCTATTTTAAACAAATTTCTGAAGATAAACAAATGTTAAAAAAGATTAAAATGTAATCCTTCTGATAAACACTGTCAATATATGAAAATAAGTAAAGCGTATGAGACTGCACATAATTGAATTTCTTCAGCTTAGTATACCAAGGTCAAACCTTCATTGTAAATAATAAACAGTCATATGGGACTTATAAAATTAATGTCAAAGTATGATTTGACTGTCAAATTTTTTTTCATAAAAGACAAGGATGCGTTTTAATAGCTATGTTTGGTATGCAGAAATATATATTTTAAGCAGCCTACCATTTAAGCTTATGTGCACCATAACCATTTAGAACAGTAATGTTAGTTTACTCGCATCAAATTCTTAATTTTCCATAAGTCGGTTTTAGTCCTGTAATACAATTATAAGTCCTTGACTTAGTGTCTGTGCTGATGCTTGCATGGCCTACAAACCAAAACATTGTTATAAATAGTCAGATCAAGAGGCTTCACATGCTTTGAGTCACAATAGTAGAATGGGAAGGCCATGCGCATAAAACCTATTGGGCCTTAAAAATGTCTTCGAGTGTTTTGTCGAGTGATTTTGTACATAGATGCTAATTTTTAAGGTCAAGATCTTCAAACACTTTTGAAAATCGGACCATATTCCTAAATGTTTAAAACTGGATTTGGGAGCCTAATTTTGGTTTTGCAGTTTTGGAGATCCAAATATATATAAATAATTTAAAAATAAATGTTAGCAAGCATTCTCTCAATTAACTGTGGGATTAAAAACGCATCTGTGGAACTGGCCACTGAATTCGTGCTTTATGAAAATCTTTCTGGCTTAATGAACTAACTGTAATGCTATTCTGTTCCTTTTTATTTAAAACACTTTTTCTAAATAGTCATCTAACAGATTTCCAAAAAATATTGCTTTACCATGATTAAATGCTAGTACTTCATTCCAGGTTTTTTGTTTAAAAAAAGTCAAAATTATATATAAATCTTGATGGTGAGGCCAATACTCTTATTATGAGCTTTCCTTGTAATATACTGAGACACATACTTTAATCTCTTACTCTGTCTTTGCAGGTGTCACCCTTGTTAAACATTACTCATAAAATTATTTTACACAAACTGTAATAGGGAAAACATAAGAATGATTTTCGGGAGCAAGAGGAGCTATTGTATATTTTATCTCTTGTTGTCTAAATAGGATATTAAAATCTAAGTAGTTAACTGCTCAGATATCTAATCTTAGAGTAATGCAGTAATGTTAATTTCTTATTAATGTATTTTATCATGACATACTCTTCAATTTTTATCTTAAAATGGAATGTATAGAAATAAAGACTGAGAACAGTAAGTTCCTATTGAAATTAAAAATTAAGAAGGCAGTCATTTGAAACACATCCTTGTATTTAATGAAATTTGGATCAGGGAGGGAAAATCATTAGCCTTTTTCCTCTCCAGTAGCCTGTAGTAACTTTTTATTATTATTGTTTAGAGCACAATGAGGATGTTTCACAACATGAAGGATGTAGGATTTCTACAAGTCAAGGTCATCAGAGCAGAAGCATTGATGGCAGCTGATGTCACAGGCAAGATCTGATTCACTTTCTGATATAATATATAGTATAATGAAAGAGTCTTGGATTGGGTCATTTTATAAAAATTGATTAGCTTCTACAAAGTATAGAGTTTAAGGAAGATAAGTGTGTCAGAATTTCACCAACCTTTTATCCCAAAAAAATCTCCAAGCGATCAAAACGTACTATATACTGGGCTATGAGTCCTTGTAATACCAGTGAATAGAGTCCTATACACAGTATTTATGTGAAAGAGAAATACACCTGTTTCACCATCAGAGGTCCTGCAAAGACATTCCATGTGCTACAAAAGTAAGACTTTATTTTTAATGGATACAAATACATAAAATTCTCAGAATCAAAACTGAATTAAAGAGGAATGTTTTGGTACTACTAAAAAACTTGCCACATTGTATGTGGTCTAAAATAAAAAAAATCTTCCAAAGAAATAGTTTCCTGCAACCAGCATTATAAATGTAAATGACCCATTATAGAAAAATGACTTGAATAACTGCTTCCAAAATAGTCCAAAGAAAATAATTTTGAAAGCCTTCATTTTTAAATGTTCTTTTTTTCTCTGTGTATTAATAATTAATTGATTGGATGATGTTGCCCCCTTCTTTTTGGAAACTTAAGAATAATCACTGGAGTCATAGAATTTTTTTCAGAAATTTGTTCTTTTAAAAGTACGCCCTCCTGCGCAGTGCACATGTTGAATAAGAGATGAAATTGTCTCTAAGAATAACCACTGACGCTGTAAGGATTCATGAATTAGCTGACTAGATTAACCTACTTGATTTAGCTGCCACTTCAGAATTTAAAGTTCTGTCACAAGTACAAATACATGGTAAAAATTCCTGTCCTAATGGTTCTGTGTAAATCAAGATGAATATCAATAGTTTGTTATCTTAGAAGATCAAACAGGACAAAATTTTATTGCTGAAATAAGATATCTAGCTGGTGAAATACAAAATAACAGATTCTTTGGCAGAGATTGGAAAAACATTTCTAGAGATTCCTCACTCTGCTTTGACCTTATAATCCAATGTGCTCTAAGCAGAGAGAGAGAGATTAAGTTATTCAGGGGCAATGGGATAATTCAGTCTCTGACCTTGTTCAGGCTTGGACTTTTCGTGATCAACATGTCATTTGTGCCAGTTGTAGAAGTTTTGAGGAATATATTTGATTCAGTTAGAGATGTGCATAGCTATCAAAAACCATTTTCAGACTTTGTACATTCGTAATGACTGTTGTTTAGCAAATGGAAGAAACATGGATCCTAAATTTTTTTATTCTCCAGGAATAGCCAGAGCAATTACTGACAAAATATAGAGGTTTCTAAAGGGTTATATATTTCAAAGTTTATGCAAATTACTGTACATTTTGAGAAAAAAATTGCCATCAGTTTGAAAGGTGAGCAAAAGGTGTATTAAGTAATGCTATAATTTACACCTATTTTGTAAAATGACCTTTAGAACTATGTAGGTGACCTTCAGATTCAATTTTGAATTTGAATAATATATGTTTAGAAATGATTGATTTGCTGATGGCTGAGTTTAATTCTTCATTGTATGTTCATTCCACATACGTCTCCAGCAAAGTGTAGACAGATAGCATTTAGGAACTCATCCTCCAACTCTTACTTATGTGAGTAGACCAGCTGGCCTCAATAATGTTACATATGTGATTAAGGGTTGCTCATATGAATATGGTACAGGATGCTGGTTTGCTTTTTTTATCTAATACAAATACTCTTTGTGTTAATCTTAGGGTTTTTCCCTGGAGTCTAAATAGCACCACATAGATACCCCTGTGCAGTACTTGTATGATTTACTTCCTTTCCTGTAGGCTGAAAATATCCCATTTCACTTTCAGGCGTGTTTTACTAAAAGTAATAAATCAAAATTCATTAGTTTAGGCTGAATAGTTTTAAGAAATCATAATATTCCATCATTAAGCATAAGCACAGAGTGGGAAAGATTTCTGTAATCTTTTAAGTAGTCATCAATCTTGCTACAGTTAAAAGGAATTTTTCTTTCAAAATGTAAAATTTTCCTTTTGTTACCATACATTCATTGAGAAGCACTGTAATACTGTATTAACTCTGTGTGAATAAAGAGCAATTGAGAGTCCCATTGAATGCGGGAGTAAAAAGCACAAATTACTTTTTAATGAAACCCTCAATTCTTTTCCTTTCCACAAAAGCCCATAGCCTTGTTCAGCTGAATACTACTACAGTAGGTCACTTCAGTTAAGCCCCTAATAAACTGTTGATAGTAGAGGGTAGTTTTTTCTTTAGATTCAATAGCCTAGTGTTGGACAGTGCACTTCAAATCATTAAGGTTAATACAGATTTTAAAAAGAGATTAACTCAGTGGTTAAGGCCTCAGTTTACAACTCGTATACATACACATACATTGAACAAGACATGAAAGTGGACTGAAATTTCAGCCAACTTGTGAGCAGGCTTTCACAGCTTGAAAAACTGGGTGCTACAGTTTTGAAAATGAAGTGTGATATAACTGAGTTTGAGACTTATTGAAATGTACTATTCGGTCAATCCATTTAGACAAACACACAAAAGGACAGTCCTCTGAAGTGTTCAGTGCTCAGCACTCCAGCTTAATTTCAGTGAGAGTGGGGAATGATGAGCACTTGTATGACTGGTCTCTAAAAGAAGTGACCTACTATAAGAATATATTTTCCTTTCATCAGGGAAAAATACAGAGCAGTATATCTCAAATGTGGTCATAGAATTCCTGCCTCAGGCCAAAAATTTTAGGGCCTTCAACGTCAGATTTAATTAAGTTGGGAACTGTGCTGGAGCAAAAGGCATTCACTGGGAAAAATATTACAAAATATAACTTTAGAATTGTAATTTGAACAAAGGGAATGGAACAAAAAATACTGTTTGGCTGTTCTATTCTTTTTTTAGACGTTTTCATTTAAATCCGCTCCTGAGCGTTACTTATTCGATGCTTGGGGATGGGTTGGTGCATGGTTGGGATCAGTTTTTCTCTTTCCCACCCCCCAAATCCTCAAACAAAAGTTATTCCATCCCTTTCCCTCACTTTCCCTTCAGCTAGCTTGTGATTGTCCAGGAAGTGATGAAAGTCTCCTCAGCAAAGCCACTTGTTATAGAGAAAGCCACAATCAAGCCCATTTGTAGGTATATATTGGCAATATAGTGAAATGCAAAATGGAATCATCATATAAACCGATGGCTTAAATTACTCGTATTTTTTTCCTAACCTAATTGTATTTCAGAAAGCAATAGGAATTTTTCAAAATTAAATACAGTATCAGTTAAAGCAGTAGTCAGGTAAAAATATATTCTGCTTTCTGTAACAAAGTTTTTATAGATAGATAGACATAGAAGGCTTAGCCTTCTGGACTGGAAACCCACTGGCTTAATAAGATGGTGTTTGCTGCTTCTTTATTAAGGTGTTCCTGCTTTTCTTTAGAAAAAAATTGCCTTATAACGATGCCATATAATGTAAGGAAGAAAACAGGGAGGAAAAAAGAGATGGCTCCATTTTTATCAAGTTCTCCATTTTTATCAAGTTCTCCCAGACTTATTATCTTAAATAAGAGTTAGCAACTTAGATTCATTAGTAGTGCTAAATCTAAGCTCCATTTGACAGCCTGCCTAGAAAACAGTTTGTTTTGCTGTCTGTAGGCTTTAATTAAGATGTGTTCAATTCTAGTCTCCTAGCTCTCCCCACCCCACTTACTGCGACACAGACTGGTGATCAGACGCTTTCAGATGGTCCAGCCCATGACTTTGACCTTCTACGCAGTCCAGCGTTCCCTGGGGAACCGTTCAGCTCATGAGGTCTGATTTCACACTTCCAGGATGCCTCGGCTCTCTTAACAATGACAGGGAGACAAAGCCCTTTAGAGCAGGCCGCATGGGGACTTGTTTAAATTGGAAACTAGAGAGGAGTCAAGGAACAAGGTTATGGGCTACAGAATAGTGCTTTTAATAAAGAGCTCACAGCTCTGCTTCAGCTCAAAGAGGGCTACCTCTGTACAATTAATTGAGCCATTTATCTGGAGCATCTTAGACCTCTACTTTCTCACAGTATTGTGTGATAAATATCAGCTAAGAGGCAAATGAGATATGCATGAAATGAATTTTTAACACTTTGATTACTGTGTCTCCGGACTTCATTAGAAGTAAATTTTCCTGTATTTCTGACCTCATTATCAGTTGACTGTCAGTGTGTTTTAGGTTCTGAGATTTCCAGATAGAGCTTGTATAAAAGGCATATTTTGTTAAAGATTTTACAGTAGTGAGATTTACTATCATAGACAGCTATGAGCTTTTTCAGAGGAAAGAAAAAAATGGAGTTTGAGAGAACTTTGAAAAAAATATAAAGAGTTTTATATAAAAGCCACACAATCCTACTCCCAGTAAATTCAGTGTTTAAAAAATTGGATTTAGTGGAAAGTAGGATCAGAATTAAGGTGATAAAATTTCATGACTCTGGAGTACAGATGGGATTTTTTTAACAGTACATTTTTAAGGCCAGGATTTCAAAAAACACTTGAATTTTTTCCTGAAATGTTTGTAAATTTTTGCATGTCAAATTTCTGAGGGCAGATGGTAATTCCGAGTACAGATATGGAAGACACTACACACCAATTGCTGGAGCAAATTTAGTAGCCTTTGGAAAGCAAGGCTCCATATGTAATTTGCATCATCTGGTAGCACCATGTCCAGTGTCCCATGTAAGTTTTTAAATCAGTCTTTCTAAAAATAACTTCAATCATGCAAAATAGACAATACTATAAGGTAAAGAAACTCAAACTGGCCCTAATATTTTATGTACTCAAAGGCTTTAGTTCACAGTTCAATTAACTGTCTTAACTTTGGTTGTTTCTTTTTTTAATTATTAAAGGAGAATATGAGTAACAAGTATCAGATGTTTATTTTCTGTTCCCTGATAAAGAAGAGCTCTTAGAATCAGATTTTGGTGTATATACTTGTAATTACTAACCTAATATTTGATTTATACAAATATTCTGCAATATTTGTTTAAATGTGGTTGTTGCACTGACTGTTCTTGTCAGATATCCTGAACATTCATGGAAATCAAATATATAATTAATCAACAACATCACTGTTAAGTAGCTATTACCATCATTCCTATTTTACAGAAAGAAAACAAAGAAAAGTTAAGTGACTCAACTGAGGCCACAGACTGAGTTATTGTCAAAGCTGCCATTAGCACATAGGAGTCTTTTGGTCTTTGTCTTTTAGATAAGGCGGCCTCACACATTTAAACCCAGCAGGGACCATTGTGATTATCTAGTCTGACCTTCTATATAGCATAGACTATAAACACGCTGTTGAGCTATCGGTCCTTGTGGGCAGAGGTCATACTAGCAGCTCAATTATAGGCAGCTGACTAGTAGGGAGATTGTAGCAACCTTTTGTGACATTAGAAGCTGCCCCAATGGCACTAACACCTCTCCCTCCACCCCTGCCACGAACTAGCTTGTAGTTTTTCCAAAAGTGAGTAAATTTTTGGCAGTTGGTTTCATAGATTGCAATGGGGAAGTACATGATGATTTGTGATATTTTCAAAGAATAAATGACAAACTTGAAATACTAGCAACTGAATTACATTTATGTCAATATCTTCCCAAGGAGAAGATCTATTAACTTATTTTTTGTAAGTGGAATTGTAAATAATTTTAACACTTCTAAGTCTTCAAAATAAAGTCATCAATGTTGTATGCCCCAAAGGTCTGCACAAGACTAGGAGGTGGTAGGAAGGGATAGATTGTTAGTATTACATGAAGTGTGCAAAAATAATTCCAATTGTTTGTCTTGGCAACAGAATTGATGCTTGTGTTTCTCCCTAATTAATCTAGCAAACCCTATATTGAAATTTGCTTTATAATAAACGATCATAGTAGTATAGGGCTTAATAGTCTATTGGAGCCCGCACAAATAGAGCTTGTAGGTTAGATTAATATATGATTTATACTGGCACACAGTCATTCTTAGTGTAAATGAAGTGCCACGTGCCACAGGAACAATGTAACCATGATGTTGAAAGTGGCAATGGCAAGGGCCATATGCTGATTCAGTGCATCCTTGCTATAGCCACCATCTGTGTAGCTGACGGGCTGGTGTAGTGCTGCAAGTAAATCTTCACTGGGCACGGTGGGCTTTTTGAGGAATATAAAGATGCACTGTACACCACTTTCTGTCTTCTGAAATTAATTTAGCCCTGTGAAGGTTAACAGTTTTAGGGACAGAATAGATTGACCGCTATAATTAAGAACATACAAATTACCCTTTTAGAGGGATTTCCCATCCTTAAATCTTTTATCTCTGCTCTATTCAACAGAAACATTGGATTTTTTAAGAGAAGGTGTGAAAAACAAACAAAAAAACATGGTGCACATAATTCTCTGAAGGAAACATTCTATCTGATCCTAACTGGAAGTAATCTTATTACCTGTAGAATGAATATTTGCAACTGTCATTTTAATCCAAATGAATGCATCTGCAAATGCTAGTCTTATGCATTTGAAGTCTCATTTTTAAATGTCTAAACTACTTAAGCCAATAATATTATGCAGCAGAGAGTTCTGACGATTAATATTTTCAAGTTACATATATAGTTAATACTACTTTATAAAGAAAACACTTTTGTGATTAACCTATGAAAAATATAACTAGGGAGAAATTTAAGGGCCACATCTTATGGCCATTAATCAGGGAAAAACTCCCATTTATTACTTTGCATTAAGGGGGTCGGGCTAAAGAGGGGAGTCGATAGCATGGAAATATAGTAGATAAATCCATTTCATTCTCTCAAATGCTTTTTTCATTCTTGCACAATGAAGTTAAACAGAAAATATCAAATATCAAAGTGTACCACTGAGAAAACTGAATCAAAATCAAATATAAAATGCCACAATTCTTTAAAATGTAATTTTGTATTGTCTGTCTTAATTCTTTGGGGCAGTTATTATTGGGCAGTTTTGCGGAAGAACTACATTTTAAAGAGGATTTGAGTACTTTGAGGTAGTTGAAATAGGTAGGCTGGTAAATCACAAGTTAAGTATGAATCCCTGGGAGCATTATGGATCTTCTCCAAAGCCATTGAAATTAGTTGTAAAAGACTCCGATTGACTTCATTTAGTTTGAAATAGGCTCTAAAATAATAAGAGACTTTGAAAAGCACCACCAATAGTCTCATTTTTGTTTGTCTTCCTATAAGGCATCTGAATAAAGTTTACCTGTTGGCAATTTCATGACAGTATTTAAAATAAATAGTTGAGGAGACAACATCTTGAAGAATTGGTTGCCCATATTTGTCTTTTTTTTAAATCAGATTTTAAAGCCGAGAGAAACATGATCATCTAATTGACCTTTCTGTGTGTTAGAGAACATCAATACCTTTTGGTACCCAGGCTTTTAACCAAATCGTGCCATACTTATAGTTCTAAATATATTTTAATTCTTTGCAGTGTGTTAGTGGCATGGCAGGGTAGAGTAGGAAAGAGATACAAACATGCAGCTACATTACTTGAAGAATTTGCTCTGAAATAAATAATTTTCATTTGGAAGATGATGTGGTTAAAATAAACAAGGTTTCCTCTGCTGCTGCATCTTGCACATATAGAGCTTTGGTGGAAGAGATTGATTAGGGCCATACCCACTTGACTTGCTCAGGAGAACAATGTGCTGAGGCTGTTGAGAGATCTACCACCGTAGATACCATGGAGGAGCCACCAATTCATGTTTGTGTCTTGAAGACAAGGAAGAAAAAGATGATGTCTGGAAAGAGCAATTGGAAGATTTCTCTGGATTAGTTTTTGTGGATGATGTCCTCTTATTCAAAATGAGAAACATTGATTTCCAGCTCTGAGTAAAGTTTGCTCACTCCTTTACCATACAGCGGAAGATGATAGATGCCTCTGTGTCAGTCTTTCTTTAGTATGTCATTCAGTTCCTAGAATTCCTGATTCCCAGTGTCCTCAGATGGCTGTGGTGATCTAGCCCTTTAGCCCACAACAAACAAATGCTGCTCTTCTTCTGAGCTCAGTTTCTACCCCTTTGAGGTTTTAGTTCCTCCATTCATACCTTGTTTTCGGGGGGGGGGGGAGGGTCACAGGTGGCAGTATATGACCATGTCTACCCTCTACTGTGGGTTATCAGAGTTGAAACAACCAGTTCTTTGTCTTTTATGGTCCAAAATTGCATTGTCATCTTCCTGTTGTCTCTTCTTGTATTCCTGGCCCTCCTGGCTGCTCTCCATCTCTTTATAAAGAATAGTTCCAAGTCTCTCTCTTTGAACCTGTACCCCCATTCTTATTCCTCCCTCATTGAAACACAAGCTGCTGTTCTTCTCACCACAGGCCTTATCTTAATCATGTGATCTTTTGCCACTTACTTCTTCCACATGAGGCAAGCTAACACTAGCACTGGTATAGCCCAAGGACCTTTAAAGGCTGAATTCACCTTGTAACTAGATGCTTTGTTATATACCTGCTTAACTTGGATATGAGGGCTCTAGTATATGGAAAAATATGCTTATGGTCAGAGACTGATTAGTCTTTGTCTTCTCGTGTGAGAGTTCTACCCTCCTTTTAGAATGAGATGTTGTTGCTTGGTGGAGGTGGCTGTGGTGATAAAACTTCTTTCCACGTAGCAAAGAGGATATGGGACACCTCGTGTAAACTGTCATGGTATTGCCTTATGTCTTAAAGCGAGGTCAACATTGTTTCTTCCTTTGTCTGACAAATTGAAAAAGTTTGTACTATGCATGTACAGGGGATTGTCTGCTTTCCAAAAACATTAGATCCAATCTATAGGAGCAAGAGCATGCTATCATGATTCACGTAACTTCTTATTTGTAACTTCTTATTTGGCCTTCTTGGCTGGACTGGTGTTTATATAACATTGTGAAGAAGAGAGTTATGTAAAACAGTGATATACAGGCAGTCCCCGACTTACGCGGATCTGACTTACCTCGGATCCGCAGTTACGAACGGGGCTCCCCCGGAGGACACGGACTGCGGGACCTCGCGGTCCTGCCGCCCGTGTCCTCCGGGGCTTTTTCCGCGTCTCCCTGGTCTGCAGACCAAGAAGAGGCAGAGCAAAGCCGCGGGGGGGCTCGGGCAGCGAGGCAAAGCTCGGGGGGGCTCGGGCGGCTTTGCAAAGCTTCGGGGAAGCCGGCAGCGGGACAGCCCAGACGCCCTGCGGCTGTCCCGCTGCTGGTGTCCTCAGATGCTTTGCTCCCCGTCTCCCTGGCAGACCAGGGAGACTGGGAGCAAAGCAGCGGAGGACCCAGGTGGTGGGACCGTGGTGCGTCTCGGTCTGCCGCCCGCGTCTTCCTGGTCTTCTGGGGTGGGGGGGGGCGCAGCTAGTACGCCCCCCCCCCAGCAGACTAGGCTTTTCTCCAGACGCCTGTGGCAGAGCAGCTGGGGCGCTGCCGGTTGGTCCCGCAGCGCCGCTCTGGGTGCTACTGGACCAACTTGGCAGCACCCCAGCTGCTCTGCCCCAGGCGTCCTGATTCAGCCGCTGCTGGTCAGTTTCAGCAGCGGCTGAATCAGGACGCTTGGGGCAGAGCAGATGGGGTGCTGCTGAGTTGGTCCAGTAGTGCCGAGGAGCGGCGCTACTGGAGCAACCCAGCAGCACCCCAGCTGCTCTGCCCCAGGCGTCCCCAAGTCAGCTGCTGCTGAAACTGACCAGCGCTGACTACAGGAAGCCCGAGGCAGAGTTGCTCTGCCCCGGGCTTCCTGGAATCAGCTGCTGATCAGTTTCAGCAGCAGCTGACTTGGGGACGCCTGGGGTTCTTAAGTTGATTTTGTATGTAAGTCGGAACTGGCGGTCAGTTTCAGGAGCAGCTGAATCTGGACGCCAGTTCCGACTTACATACAGATTCAACTTAAGAACAAACCTACAGTCCCTATCTTGTACGTAACCCGGGGACTGCCTGTATCTTTCAAAGTTTGCAGTAAACAAACGGAGTGTCTTCATTATTTCCTTTTCCTACTATAGTAAAGGGTATGTTGGACATGGCAGTGCAAGAAAACTTTTTAACCACATTCCTGTGTCTATACAGTGATTTCACACATCATATTGTACAATCATATGCAAATACAAGTGAACAAAGGATGTGATACAATAAGTGTACTCTGCTCAGCTACTACATTTGTTCTAATTTTCTTTTGAAATATTGAAAACATAAGAAATGTGAGAAATCAGTCTCTAACTTCCTTCTAGAGTTGTTATATGGCAGGTAAACTTTCCAAGATGCGTATTATATCCATCTCTTCCGCATCCCCCCCCCCCTCCAAATTTAATGTAAAAGATTCAGTGATATTCTGTTTCCTATAGAATGTAAATGTCCACTGTGCTTGTAATTCACAGTCTTTAAAACAATTATTCTTTATCATTAAACTTAATAATATACACATTAACCTCTGTTGTAGTCCGAATCAATATTGCAGTTTGGAAGATGTGACCTCTAGAGAGCTTTGTCTAAATATTGATTTCATTGTCATTTGTATAAGGTATGAACAAATTACATGCCTTCCTAATATCATTAATATAGCTCCATCAAACCACTGAATTTGTGTTCTTACCATACATGATATTGTATTACAGGAATATTGAAGACATTGTGAAATATAATTGCTTAGGATGCAGATTTGACTGTGGAGAGCTTATGCTAACATTCAATAACTCTCAAATGCTTTGTTTTCTATGGACAAACCAAAGACAAAGATGAACCCCTCTTTAGTTCTTGTTAATTTGTGTGAGGGAGGCGTAGTTCCCTCAATCTATAGGACTAAGTTATTTTGGTGCTTGGCACTTATGCGTTGAAACTCTTAATGATTCACAACCATATATGCAGCTTTTCATACACATGTACCTTATATTAAACACTGATTTAAATAGGATGCTTGTGCATATAAATAAGCATAGATTTGGTTTTAAGTCATCAGCATCAGGTCATGTTGAAATTTACATGTAATGTTCAGCAAATGGTACTTCATTTTATTGATCATATGTGAGGGGGAAATGATGCAACAAATGAAGTGGTTGCCTTCAAGTAATGGTTATGAAAATAAAAATAGACTTGGAGCTGGATGTTCTTTACCCCATTCACTTTCATGAATTAATTTTTGTTATTATGTGAGGAAAAATATGTAACCAAGTATTAGCGGAATAATTTGCTTTGCATTATGCCTCTTAATTTCCTGTGTGCCAGAATGATTTAATTATCTGATCTGTGCAACTATATAACCTATCCTATAGGGGGTAAGTCTATATGAAGTGTCCTTGTGCACAGCACCTTGAAGGATCATGCAATTTGTGATGAGAAGAGTAGTACATGTGAATTCGTCATTACGTTCTTTTTTTTTTTTTTTTTTTTTTTAAATCCAAGCTGAGAGGAGGGTTCTATAAGGTTTTAGGTGCAGAATATTCATGGATTTTCTTCCATATTCTTTCTCTAGGTAAAAGTGACCCATTTTGTGTAGTTGAGTTGAACAATGACAGACTGCTGACGCATACAGTCTACAAGAATCTCAACCCTGAATGGAACAAAGTCTTCACATTGTAAGTTTTAAAATCAGAGCTACCTACCACTAAACCAGGAAGCTAGATTTTTAACATGGTTATTTTTAAACCAAATAATTCGTTGAAAAGAAATTTAGTTGAGGATAACAAATGTTTTCAAAAAATGAAGACTTGGTTGCTTTGACGGAAAGAAAAGAAGTTCCATTGCTATGAGATGCTAAGTGTGAAGTGTTGAGCATTCTAAATTGCCGTTAACTTCAGTGACAGTTGAATGAACTAACGTCACGTGACTAGGGCCTAGAGTTTGGAAATAGGTTGATGCTTATTAACTTATAAAATGTAAATACTATTTAACTGTGGGAAGAAAAAATAAAGCAGATCCGTTATCTGTAATATATTATTGTTTTCCTCTTTTTGCCACAATAATATCCAGTGATACTTTGCCACAACACTATTCTATATTCTCATGCAGTGATGCTACTGGACAAAATGTAGTCTCTGAAACATTCAGTTTGTTGGGGAATTGGAGCAAGTTGTTTTTTTTTCTCTCTGGGTTTGAAAACAATAAGTTTTGACAAATTCAAAGCCGATTTTTTTTTCTTCTGAGAATTAACTACCACCTTCTTTCTTTTTAAATACTTTGTTTCTTCCTGAGTGCAGCACAGCACCGATGATCAGAAAATTTATTGGCTCCGAGTTATTCTGCTGCTCAAATCTGAAAACAATCCCCTCTAAAACCATTAGCTTTGTGTGTTTGGCATAAATGAGAATATTAAGTATTGCTTTAGATCCCAAAATAACCTCTAATTTAATTTTCCTGTTTTCAAAATTAGGCAGTCATCTACAGCCTATGCTATACGATCTGTAGACTTCAGCTCCCTTTCTCTGTGATAGGACCTCAGTAATGAATACAGAACAAAAGGAAAATTCCACAATTGTACTTCATAGTAGTTTCCTCACATAGTTCTCATTTATGGATCTGTAAAAACATGATAAATTCTTCATTCATTTATTTTTAATTATCTGCTAAAAGGATCACTAACTAATTAATCTTTACTACCAGACAGTGCTCTATGAATAAGGAATCACTTTTGTCCTTTTCAAAAAAAAAAAAAAAAATTGGTCAGAAATCAAATAGAAAATCCCATACAGATTGTCAAGAAGGATCTTCACAGGATCTTCTGTAATATTATAATTGTATCAGTTGTTTGGGATATTTGCAAATTTGATTTTTGCCTTTAAGAAACTGCTTACATGTGTGTTTTCACTCAAGCTGAATCATTTTTCTTGAATATATGTTTCTGAGTTAGCAGTTAGATCAAAGAACAAGAGCTGCCAAACAACTTTTGTTTCTTTTTCCAAACCAAAAATCTGAATACCTCAGATAGGATTTTATAACATACAGTGCCATCTGCTATGCACAGTAATGGACTATTTAATATCTAGCAGCCGAATAATGTTATATGCTTTGTATACTTCTTTCCAAATTTGTTGTAGTGCGTCTGTTGCATAGCTTGGATTGCTGGAATTTTGGAAGTAGAGGGCTCATTCGGAGTCCAAAATATACTCGGCTAGTTCATGATTATTTATTTTAATTTGGAGAGCTACAGCTATCAGAGGTTGTAATTTGAAATTATTTCAAGGATGGTAATATTTTAAGTGATAGTCTTTTATGGCGATCAAATCTGCTGTTTGTGTCTGTAAATCCCTTAGTACTATTCTGCATTGTCATTCATTGTAACTCTTGCAGTGCACAAACCAGGTAGAGTATTTAAAGAATCTGTCTCATGATGTAAGGCTGTGCAAATAGTAGGGCTGCCATGCTGCATGTGAAGTGATCGATGCTGTGGTTTGCCTGCATTCAGGGGCATTTAATTTACCTAAATTTTGTACCCAGGTTGCCTTTTAAAAATATATATGTTCTTTGCTAACTTTGTTTTTGTCCTTGGTAACCATTGATGCAGGTTACTCTTCTTCCCCCTCTTCCCTCCCCCCCCCCCCCACTTCTCTCTGTATATTTTTTTTCCTGAATAGCAATATTAAAGATGTCCACTCAGTTCTTGAAGTGACAGTTTATGACGAAGATAGAGATCGGAGTGCTGACTTTCTGGGCAAAGTTGCCATACCATTGCTGTCTGTAAGTTTCATTCACCTGACATATTGCACTGTATTTCTTTTGCTTAAGAAAAACATAAAAATATCTCCGCTCTGTCTGTCATTTCTCAACCAAGGTCTGTAATAAGAACACTAAAATTTTTAACATACTCAATTCACGGCCATGTTGAATCCCATGATAGTTAATTTTTCCTGACAGACTTGGTCCTGGTAATGAACAGGTACTTGTCAGAATTGCCACAGTTGTTTTGGGTTCTCTGTCAGTTTCAGCAGCTGGGGGTCAAAGGTTACTGTGGAAGTGTATTCAGTGGAGACCGCGAGACAGACGGCTGTCATGTCCTTTTCCCGCAGATTCAAAATGGTGAACAGAAAGCCTACGTCTTGAAAAACAAGCAGCTGACAGGGCCAACAAAGGGGGTCATCTATCTTGAAATAGATGTGATTTTTAATGCTGTAAGTCTTAACTTTGGCTTTTTTGTACTGCTAAAGAGTTCAGTTTCATGAAAGCTTTTGTTCCTGATTTGTAGAGAATTTCTGTCATTCTTCATTCTCTCTAAACCTTGATGTATACTACAGAATACTCTTCTGCCACTGCCTGGCACACCCACTCTTTTTGTTACGCTGTGCTGCTGCTGCTATTTCTGATAATGTAAGATATAGGAACTTGTGCCTATATATATTTTTATATTTTATGGGCTTGGCAGTTACGACTTTGAAACTTAATTATTTAAAATTGAAGTCTGTATTATTAGTAAATATTAAGTAAATTAATAACATTGACACACATTTTGATGTATAGGTAAAAGCCGGCATACGAACATTAATGCCCAAAGAACAGAAGTACATTGAAGAGGAAAACAGACTGTCTAAACAGGTAAAGTGTAGGAAAAAAATAATCCTTTTGCAATGACTTACTATTGGGTGTAAGCTTCTAAACACCTCATGTCAAACTTCAGAGGAGAAAAAGAATTACACTTCCATTATCCGTTACAAAACTAAATAGTGAGATTGAAGAAAGAAAACCATATATACATATATTATGATGTATCAGTTCATTGTAAATTTCAATTTGATTTCCAGGAAATTTGTGGGGAAGAACTCTATAGAAATAGTGTGTCCACACATGTCAGGTTGTAGCACAGGTGGGCGTAAATTTAGTCTGTCACAATTTTTTGCCCTTAACCTTAATCTGAAAGTATTCTATTTTGTTTCACATATAAGGAGTATATTAACATTGCTTTAGCTAGGTTTTAATTTGTTCTACTACAATCTCAAATGAGACAACCAAAATCAAGTAACCTACAAGTTTTCAGGGGTGTCTGATCAGAAACCCATCTTCCTTTTCAAATATGTTTGCCTCCTTGTTACAATATTTTCTGGTAATTATTATAAAGACAAATGTTAAGTTTTTATCCTAAATTACATTGGATGTATTTTTTACTTTCCACAGTTCTGTATTTTAGTTATGGGGAGCTGAGTATTCAGGCTGTGAAGAGTAGAGTTTTTATTGTAGTTTGTGTTAGGTATGTGGATGGTTTTAAATAATTTTACTTTGTTAGATGGTAGCCTATTCATGTAGTAATGAGCCTTCATAAACATTAATATGATTTGCAGTATCTGCCACATGAATTATATATGCACTGTCCATTGTATTTCACTAAAGAGATTGTAAAGGGCAAAATACTTGTCTGTCTTCACTACTGTAAGGAAAGCAGTTCTAGAACTGCTTTTCCCCCACCCCCCATCATTACAGCAAACAAACAAGAAGGCCTTTTATTCAAGAGTTGTTTGTTCTCCCTACTTTCTTAACAGAAAATGATCATTATTGTACTTGCAGTTGGCAATGGCAATCAACTTTTTAAATACCCTCCCTTAGCTTTAGGGTATTAACTTATAATACATCATATAAAGGAAAAGGACAGTTTAAAAATTACAAAGAGAGGTCTTGAAATAGAGAGAGATACAGGAGTGTTTTAGAATGTCTAAATTTCCTGATCATTGGGATTTTGCTTTCACAGATTACATTCAATGTGTTAATTCAAAACTTAAATTTAAAAAATCATCATTACATTCCATTCTCTTACAAATTAGGTATCATCATTTGAGGTAATTTAAAGAGTTTTCACTGTGAGTTGAAACCTATTCCTCCTCATGGCTTGGTTTTGTGCAGATATAGTTAAGGTTACAGTGATAAATGCTAGAAAATACAGGATGACCTGCAAAAGCAACTATAGAAAGATACTTTAGAGCAAAGGGGGGAAATTGGATGTACTGAATATAGGTGAACTCTGTTTGATTAGAGCTCTGGTTTGTACATAATTTTAAAATAAAGGCCAAGATGTTTTCAAATTACATTGAGGTACTTGGGAACTACAGTATGCTCAGCACTTTGGAAAAATCAAGCCAGTCACTTGGCTGCCTAAATATAGACTGCAGAGCCTAATTTTAGGTAGACTGCAGAGCCTAATTTTAGGTAGACTGCAGAGCCTAATTTTAGGTACCCAATGTTGAAAATTTTTGTCAACTTATTTACTTGAACTTCCAAACTTCAGTGATCAAATAATGCTTGAATTTTTGCAAATGACCTTTCATATTCTTGTTTATATTTTTAAACACAATATTTGAAATGTCTGGGATAACACAATCATTTGAAAGGCATTCAAAATGATAAACTTTAGAGTTAAATTCAACAGGTGATAAACTGACCTGTACGACTGTCTAGATTCATTCCCCCTTTCCATTCTTCATTGCATACTGATAGTCTAGATCTGTACACTAAACTAGTTTTCAACTTGCTTTAATAAGAATGATCTTAAAGATGATGTAAGCTCTCCTAATAGTTCAAAGTCTTGTTTTTTCTGAATGGATTTACATCTCTTCATCTTTCCTACAGTTGCTATTACGGAATTTCATCCGCATGAAGCGTTGTGTCATGGTGCTCATAAATGCTGCCTACTATGTTAACAGTTGCCTTGACTGGGATTCACCCCAAAGGAGTCTGGCTGCTTTTATGGTATGATCATCCTATAACACTTTATTAATTACCTTCTGTAAATGATAGGTGTGTGTGTTTTGTGTCAAAGTTAATGTCAGTGTTGCCGTGTTAAAATCCAGTCTTCAGAATGGCTGTATACATTTACTTCAGGCTTGAAATGGGACCTACTGTACTGATTGGGTTCTGTTGTTGAGAAGACCAGTTGTAGCAGTAGTGCTGTATATGCACCACATTTTTAAGAGGCTTGGAGCCATGTGTCATAATTCACAAAGTGGGAAGAGCTGCCTGTGGCATCTTGGAGCTGTACTAAATTAATGCATCTTCCAGGAAGCATCTGGTAGCAGGGCTGTTTTCATACAATGGCTAAAATTCAGTTATCATTCCCTGGCAGAGAACAGCAACAATATCACTAACCTAGAAAATGAATTCTTCCTTGGCTGCAGGTTCTACCAGAGTGCACTTCAGCCATGCCCTAACATGTGATTGACAATTTGTGCTACAGTCATTCACTGTGTTTAGCTTATCCTCATATCTAAAATACTTTTATATGCTTTTTAGTACTTTATTTAAAAGGGAGATGATTTTTCTCATGTTTGAGTTCAGAACGATAAAACTTCACTAAGATAATGAATGTTTCTCCATAAAACACTGTTCTGTCCTCTAAATTCTTATGTCCCTCTTGTTCTTATACCTGAGGGGATCTCCAGCAATGCATTAAGCCTCATGACCCCATCTGCCACGTGCTGTTTGTTCTCTCTTATCAAAGGGAGAGGTGTGTGCAGTGAAGTGTCTTGATTTGATAGGAGTTGTTTGTTGGTTTGTATATTCCTTTGTTTATTAAATAAATACACCTGTTGCTATGAGTTCACATGAGATGTCAGGGTCAAAGAAATGTGCCTTGTGCTGGGAGAAGAAAGCATTTCAGACCTTCCATGGGCTGAGGTTCTCTCTCTTCCATGGACATGCTTTCCTCTTCCTGCTCAGAGTTCCAGTGTGCCACAGGAGCGAATCTTTTGACTACAGTCTTTCTCCTGGAGCTTTAGACAGTCTGTTAGGTATCTTGGGCACAAGAAATGGAGCACTTTGAGGATAAGGTCTGAGACCTCGAACTTGGTTTTCAGTACTGTGGAAAGCTGGTGTAGAGGGTAGAGGACCGGTTTGATGCGCTCACTTAAGCCTGAGTTGTAGAGGAGTTGTGCTGCAGCATTTTGTACTAGTTGTATTGGTATTAGACTTAATCTGAATAAGTCTGTTCAGTTATCCTTTTGACATGAAACTCTTTTAATGTCCATAGAAGCCAGTACAGCAAAGTGTATCCTGCTTTGTGTTGCATTGGTAGTCTGCTTCACCTGCCAGTCTCTTATGGTGCAGTGCTATCACCATCAAGAAGGCTGTGTCACCTTTACATCTTAACAGAAGAAATTTTGTATGACCAGAAGCAGGGGAGCTGACTGCCCCTGCACAAGTGTGTGTGTGGGGTGAGGGGGAGACAGAGGGAAAGCTCTGCAGTTCCGGAAGGGGCAGGGACTCAGATGGAAGGGGTGGAGGGTGGGTGCCATGCCTGTCCACTCCAGCCCTCAGAGCCACCCAGATTGCACTTCTCAGCATCCCAGTGGCAATTTAAAGGGCCTGGGTGTCCATCAGTGGTGGCAGATGGGAGGCCAGGTCCTCTTCTATTGTGGGCTCTGGGGCAGTTGTCCCCTTTTCCCCCCATGTGGGTGAGAAGGCCTGACCAGGAGCATTCTTAACAAACAGCTGAGAATAGATGAATACAGATTATTTTTATTTTAGTGCCACAGTAAATATATATTTTACACTAGCTATTATATAGTGCAAGAAAAATATATTTCTGGTTATATAACTGCACACTTACTTTTCTATTCACCAACGCAACTTTTTCTTGTGCGCAGAAGTTCTAAAGAGAATTGTTGCGTAATTAGATTGACTTTAGGAACAGATATTGATAAGCTGTACCAGTTTGAGTGTTGAGTTTAAATGCATTGTGCTCCTGCCCTGCAGAAGAGGGGAGTTCATGGCTGCAATTTTGCAGTCTCTTTCTGAGGTGCAAGTCTCTATGGGTGTTTGTGAAGCATTTAAATCATTTGCTCGTCCCTCATTTTCAAAAAGTACTTGTAGTGTTGCCTTTTGTACAGTAGGAATTTGTTACTTTAATTTAAAGCTAGAACTTCAAAAAGGGATTTCAGGGCTGGGGCAGAGTTTTCATTTAAAAATGGTGGCTAGGATTTTCACAGCTTCCATGACGCTCTGGAAAATCTTGCACAGCCTTGTGGAAACCTGACTTAATTCAGTTGATGTTATTGTGTTGTCTTATGTTAAGGTCATGCCAGAATCCAACACTTCTTTTTGGAAATCTATTTGTATAATAATTCTTAGCTCATCTATATCACTATTCAGCTTCAAAATCCTATACTAATCATAGCTCTTAGCAACCTTCCAAAGACCACAGTATGAGTCAGTATCAGACAGCATGTATTAAAAATAGTGTGTTCCTATTTCCCAGCTTCATTTGCAGACAAGAAAATAACATTGGTTAATTTTAAACTTAAATAAATTAAGCCTTTCCCAGAAAGCCAATACCGGTTCTTCTAGAAGACAGCAGCAAAAATCCAATATGGAATTTCTAGACTGAAGCTCTGATTTTGATACACCTGGAAAGATTCAGAACAATGTTACAAAAATGAAATATGATAGCTATGATTTTTCACATCATCATAATCCACAAACATCTTATCGGAATACTCAAAAGTTAAAAAATAAAATACCTGTTCTTTTAACCTCCTGCTCCCACTCCCCCCTCACACTCTCACAAAGGACTAACTTAGCTTCCACAAATTTAGAGGTGAAGTTAAACTTTAACTATGAAATTTCCTTAATATGTTATTCATACACCACAAAGAAACAGACATTAGAAAGGAAACACATGCAGACCTTTAATATTATGATGCTATAATAAGCTACTGGCATTCAGTTTGGCCTTTTTTACATATAGAAATGTTCACTGATGCACGTTTCAAAGTCAGTGGAATTAATAGTAAACATTTCAAATTTTATCAGCCATCGTGCTAATTTCAGAGATTTCAAAAGTTTTCAGTGGATGTTTGGTGATTGTTTTTGTTTCAGAATCCATTTGCCTGTAGAACTTCAGAATGTAAAAATACTCTAAAAAACTACTTTGTAAAATTGTCATAATTGATTTCTGGGAGGGAAGGGGCTTCAAGAATTTGACAGTATTTCTTCAGTTTGTAAGTAAGAATTTTTTTGAAACTCTGTTTTACAAATGCCGTGTAGGGTCTGAAAGTAAAGTTTGAAGCATTCTGGCTCATGAATCCCCTATACTAAATATTTGTCAGTTCCTGTTGCACTTTCTAATACAAATATTCTGAATGGGAGTTGAAGGATTTAGCTCACTTTTTTACTATGCCTCAGTGTCACAGTAACTAAAACCATATTGAAGGAACACTTTATTTTTGAGCAGACAATGATAGACAAGCTATCATTAAAAAATGTATCATTTACTTAAATGGGATATTCAGAGGCAATATATCATTAATGTGTATGCAACTCATAAAAAAGTTTCATCTTCGAGTGCTTGCTCATCTTCATTCCATGTTAGGTGTGCATGTGTTACATGCACTCTTGTCAAAGATTTTTCTCTCAATGATATCCATTGTGTCAGAGCCAACTCCAACTCCCTCTGGAATTGCATGTTGGTAAAAGGGGCACCTGTAATGGTTGCTGGAACCACTCTTTTTCCTTCAGCAAAACCTCTTTCCGGTGATTTTTTTGGATTTTAACTCTTGGTTTATCATAGTTTAGTATATATTGTTGTAATTAGTATTTGTGTACATATCCAATAAATAGTCCCTATTGTCAAGGGACTTCTTCATCCCAGGGGTAGAGCATATCTCAGTCCCTGGGCTTCAACTTTATGCCTTCTGTGGCAAACCTGTGCCCAGGAGCATTATGCTTGCTTGAAGTATTCACATGAGGGACAAGTGCAAAATCTTTTGGGACTTTACACCCACATTGAAAATGTCAGAGAGATGACATTGAAGACATTCTCGTGGAAGCCTCCATCAGACCCACCTCAAAGCCAAGCTGCTGTGATTCAGTGTAGAGCACTTTGGCATCAGTGCAAAGTGCTCCTCCAGCATTGAGCTCTTCCTGACAGTGTTCATCATCTCTGTTGCTAACGAAGAGAAACAAAACACAGTGCACCAAAAGAGCGTACTCACTGGGGTCCAAAAAGACAATCCAGCAATGCAGTGAGACCCATCCTCAACCACTGTTACATCCTTGGCCCTATGATGGTACTACAACCAGAGTATTGAATTTAGTGTGGTACTTTTTACTGACATCTGGGAGTCACCATGGCACCAGCAGTCTGACTGTCCCATTGACACCAGAGCCTTTTGAAGCATCCAGGGATTTGCTGTTTCTCCTGGTCCCCACCGCCTTGACTCTGATGGAACATTTGCCACCACTGATGACCAAAAGCAGGAAAGAATAAGAAGCCATCAAGCTGATTTCAGATAACTTTGAGAGAAGTCAGCTCTGATTGGCACCCCGGCCACCTCTAGTCCATTGCCAGTCCATGTCCCTCCAGCGCCACAGAGAGGGAGAGGTGGATGGCATACCATTGTGGTCTCTGAGTGGACTCCTCCTTTAAGGCTAAAGAGGAATCCTATGCACAATCAGTACCCAGCATATGTAACCCTGAATTTTAGTGCTGGTCTCCCCATGGGCACTGGCCAGCAGGTCACTGGCCAATGCAATGGCCTTATTGGAACCCTGGAGTTTCCTCCAGTAGTAGGTGGTCTTCCCATCATTCTTACTTGGTGATTTCCAAGAGGCAGGCTACTGACCTCTGAAATAGACCTTGGTAAAGGACTCTGACCCCAGTACTGACCCGCAGTACCAATATTCAGGATGAGGCTTCTGTGGCTGTCATTGAAGCCAAGAAAGAGGAAGGAGCTCTTTCTCTGGTGTAAGTCTCCATTTCCTCTTCTTCCTCACCAGACAAGGCTATCGTGAAACTCAATAACTTGATTCCATAGGATAATTTCAGGGCCCATCAGAACTTCTTCAAGTGGGTAGCAGTGACCTTGGAATGAAAACTGAGGTGCTTTAAAGCAACATCACATGCTCTTATTGACATTCTGGCTGCAACATCTCCCTCAGTGGCCTTACCTATTAGTGAAACTGATACATCTGGTCAAGGCCCTATGGCAACTCTTTCCCTGCTCAGTGCCCACTCAGAGCATAAGAACGGCCGTACTGTGTCAGACCAGAGGTCCATCTAGCCCAGTATCCTGTCTACCAACCGTGGCCAGCACCAGGTGCCCCAGAGGGGGTGGACCGAAGACAATAATCAAGCGATTTGTCTCCTGCCATCCCTCTCCAGCCTCTGACAGACAGAGGCCAAGGACACCATTTTATCCCCTGGCAAATAGCCTTTTATGGACTTAATCTCCATGAAATTATCTAGCTTTTCTTTAAACTCTATTATAGTCCTGGCCTTCACAGCCTCCTCTGGCAAGGAGTTCCACAGGTTGACTACACGCTGTGTGAAGGAGAACTTTCTTTTATTAGTTTTAAATAAACTAAGAGTGCTACACACCTGCAAGGCAGCAACTTTGTCATCAGTGCTTCTCACTATGCCATCACTGTAAAGCCTTGGGATGACACCAGGTTCAGAAGAACAGTGTTGAGTCAACGTGTCCATGAACTCTTAGCCTACCCCCCTCAGCTACTGCTTGTGAGTCACCAAACATGAAATGGATATGAGCAACATAATTCGAAAAGCAATAGTTAGACCTTTTTTTCTGATTACAATGATATGCCTTTGGATGTGAAATACCAGAAGATTTGAAATTGACACAGTTTTCTGTGTCCTGCCAATATTAGTTCTTGCCTAACTTTTAAAGGCAAAACAGAAAAATATTAAATTAATGTTAGTTTTAAAATGGCTTTGTTACATTCTAGGTCCAATACTTAAACGCATGTTATCTTTCTGAACTCTTTCTTCTGAAAGACCCAGGCAAAAAAGAAGTGAGGAGAATACAGAGTAGAAGCTTTTACTTTAAATGTGCTAGCTTTTCTATATTTAACACAGATCTCTAGCATTCTTTCAAAAGCGTTCTTAGATTCAGTTAATACCATACGTTTTATGCATAAGAATTCTACAACAGTCATATACTATGCAAAAGTGGCAAGGTTTCTCTTTGGACTAATCTACTATAGGCAATAAAATGTCTACTAAATTGGGCCTAATTTCCATCATCCTCTTGACCAGACACTTGTGTTCTCGTGGATGTCAGTGGTGCAATATGAGGGGAAGTGTACACTGTTTCCTTCTAGTACTGTCATTTTTCACTGTAATGAGCACAAAAATAATTGGACAACTGAGCTATCAGTAAAAGGACACACTTCAGCATGAGTCAATGAATTATTTTACAGGACAAACTTTAATCTTTAAATGTGATTGTAGATAATTTGTGCTACCATCTGTCCATTTTGAATTGTTTTAGCCTTTTCGGTTGTTATGCAGTAAGTGCTGCTGTGTTTAACATTAACATTTGATATTTTACACATTTAATTTCTGTACTGCTACGTGGTCCTTCGGGAACTGAGCTCTAGCGCTACATGAGCGAGACAAAGTATTGATCAGTTAACATTTCAGCTACATTTATGTATGTCGCAAAATTAATGAAAATGCCAGACAAAAATGTCAAGAGTGCACAAAAAGGTAGAATTTAAATTTGGTAGTTTAATGAAAAGTTTAAGATGTGCATTATCAAAAATGTCCCCTTGCCTTTCAAGTACAATTCATAACAGAATAACTAAAGGGGACTACATATTTTACTTGCAGGTACATTGAGCATGAAATATGGAATATCTGATTATCGTAGCATTTGGTGTCCAAAAATGGCCCAAATGAAGCACTTTAATTGACCATTTGGAAGTTTAATTCTTACTCATAAAATAAACTATTTCCTTTCTCAATTGGAAGACTAGAGCCACCATCACTCTAAAAAAAGTAGACGACAAATCTGGAGAGTCCAGAGAAGAACATCCAAAATAAGTTTAGAAAACCTGATGTATGAGAGGTGGTTTAAAAAAAAATCTGCGCATGATTAGCCTTCAGAAAAGAAGACAAAGGGTGAGGCGTGATAAGTCTTCAGATCTGTTGAGGGCCATCATAAAGGTTTTCATGTCCACTGAAAATAGGACCAGTAATAATAGGTTTGCTATGTACAAAGGGATATTTAGATTAGACATTATAGTTGGGAAAAATTTTTAAGGATAGGTAAGCACTGGAATAGACGAAGGAAAGTTGTGTAATCCCCATCATTGGATGTTTTATAAGAATAGCTTAGACGTACACTGGTCAGAGATGGTCTAGGACATGAGTCTTGCCTCAGTGCCTCAAAGTTGCTTCCAGACCTACTTTTCTGTTTGTCACCCCTACTTTCCAGTGCACAGAGAGATGAAGATTTTTTATGCATTTATCTTCCTTTTCCTATTCTGACTCCTCATACTTTTGTTTATATCAGGTGAGGGGAATTGTGTTTTCATGGACTTTTAAACTATGATTAAATGAGTTACCTTCAATTTTAGGTAATTGTTCATACCTATTTCACCTTTTTCTTTCTTCTTCCAATATCACACAGTTGGTGTATGTAAATAGTGTAATGATTTCCTGAGAGGAGCAGGCTCTTTGTGAAGTGTAAGTGCTCTCAGACTTAGACAGTAAAGTAGTGATGTTATAATGTCATCTAATGTGAAAGTCCAAAAAAGAAGATAGGATTTAGATTGGGGTGGGCAAAAATTTTGGAAGGGAGGCCACTTCACACACTTTTTTTTTTAAGTGGTCCCAACCTTCCCTAGAAGGGGCAGGGCCTTGTGCGCCAGGGCCAGGACAATTCTGTGCCCTCCGCCCACTGAGCCTCTATGGCTTGGGGCTGGGAGAGTACACCAAGTCTTTGCCCTGTCTCCCCTCCCCACCCCAAGTGAACCACCAGCTGTGTGGCCCTTGCCGGGCAGCAGGAGACTTTGTGTGCTCCCGTGCTCCCAGGCCGATTAAGGCCTGGTGTGCAAGGGGGAGCGCATGAATTCTATCACTCCCTGCACCTGCCCTGCAAGGGGTTCACAACATCTAGAGTGAACCACCAGCTGAACAGCCCCTGGTTGGGGAGGAGACTTTGCATGCTTCCCTATCCCAGGCCCTAATTGGCCTGGGGGTGGGGGAGCAGCAGGACATCCATGGGCTGGATCAGCTCGCTTGGCGGGCTGGATCAGCTCGCTTGGCGGGCTGGAATCCGGTTCATGGAGACTCTCTTGCTCATCCCTGATTTAGATAAACTGAGAATAAGAATTAACTATGCTATATTATCTCAACTGACATGATATTTTGTTTTTTCCCCCAGAATGCCCACAACCGCATTTGCAATGGTTGCTTTTGTAAAAGGAGTTTGGGAAGAAAGAATGGTTGATTTATCAGCAGGCGTGTATGTGAATTGTCTTAAATATTTCTCTTAGTTTTGCTTGCAAATACATAATTTTGTGTCTGTTTAATGGTCAGTTGATGTTTCCATTACCAGTTCAATTTTTGAGGGTCTATTAAAAAAAAATCAACTTATGTTGGCTAAATCTGTGTACAGAAGTCTGGACATTATAATGAAGCATCTTGGAAACTGATCAGGAGGAAGGGTGAAAGTGTACTTTTTCCCCTATTAATTCATAACTTCATTACTTCAGCACATACAGTATGGCTAATTGTACTGGTGTTCAGTTGCTTTTACTTGATAAATAAAACCTTAATGAATATGATATGTAACCATGGTTTAATTTGAGTATGATATGGCAAATGCATTAGTTGTATTTGGGGAGAGATCAATGTTGTATATGCTTCCTTTCCAAAAGATGGCACAATTGGGGCAGACAGACACTTGAGAACTCACTTTCCACGTTGGAGACAGCAAGAGGATGACCAATGTGATAAGCTCATGATGGCCTTTCTTTTCCAGAAATAGAACTGTCATGGAGAAGCTATATTGGAGTGAAGGCAGATGTGGCCCCTCCCTTCTCATTCTTATCCCTCTCCCCCTGCAGATGAGGTATTCAGTTAGATGAAAGGCTGTGGGTGGCTATCTAGAGATGGCTAGTTCACTCTGCCTGACAATCTTTTCCTCATCTCTTGAGAACTTTGCTTCCTTCTGCATAACAGACCTTCTGTCATTATAAATGTAATTATTTAAGGTGAAATAAGCTCAAAATAACTTTTTGATGCAGTTTATGAAAATGTTATGTATCTGCATGCCAGATTTGAATGCAGGTAGGAAAACGTTGCTCCATTTCTTTATTTTAATCAGAGGGATTTTCTCACAAAAAGTGAAAAACACTAGTATAGGAACAGTTCCTTTGATTAGCACAAGGATAGATATGATATATTGTGGTGTTACGAGTACTATATTACAAAGGCTCTGTTTTTGTATCACACAGTTAATATGTATAATAAAGCTAGGGATCCCTAAAAACTCAGATCCATATGTTATAAAACCAGAAGTGACCATTGCAACTATTCTGCCTTCCTGCATAACACGGCCATGGGACTTCCCTGAATTAATTTCTGGTTGAACTATAACATCTTTGAATTATAACATCTTTGAGAAAAATCATCCAATCTTGATTTAAAAAAAAGTGATAGTAAAAAGTGACAAACCTTGGTAAATTGTTCCCATATATAATTATTTCACGGTTTTTAAAAATGTTTCTTATTTCTAGACTGAATTTGTCTAGCTTGGCTTTCCATCCATTGGTCCTGCTATACTTTCTTCTGCTAAATTAAAGTTTATAATGAGCAGTAACGTTAGTTCGAACCAAGGGCTTTGGTTCGAACTAACGCATCCCGGCACGGACGTCCTGGTTCAAATCAGCTGTGATTCGAACTAGCGTGCTGGCGAGATCATGCTAATGGAGCACGGGATATTTAAATCCTGGCTTCATTAGCTGCTTCACTCGTCTGCATTTGAATCCTAGTCCGAACTACGGAGCAAATGTATATGTTCCCTTAGATATTAGTCTAATACTGGTTAAAGCATTGTAATGATGAATGAAGAGTACCTTTAAACTAATTTTTGTTCAGTAGGATTACAGCAAACAGTATCACCTATGTAGTTTTTCAACACATGGAACAGTGGGTTTGAATGTCAAGCTTAAGTGGTTTGTCTTCCAGATGGCAGCAAATAAATAGTAATTGACCTTGAAGTAAAATACCTAGATTCAGCAAGTGGTTACAAGTCATACAAGAAACCATGTCATTAGTTTATTTAACTTTCAGGTTTTAAATTTAAATGAAAACGGTCACATCAAGAATTATTTTCAAGTCTCTCCCTGACAAGGTACTACAGTTTCTATTTTGAGCTAGGAATATATTATTTATTTCTATTCCATTTTTAGATTTTATTTATTTTGACTAAAATAGTTCTGAAATGATAGAATCATAGAATACTAGCAGTGGAAGGGATCTTGAGAGATCATCTAGTCTAGTCCCCAGCCCTGATGGCAGGACCAAGCACCATCTAAGATCATCCCTGATAGATGTCTATCCAAACTGCTCTTAAATATCTCCAGAGATGGAGATTCCACAACCTCCCTAGGCAATTTATTCTAGTATTTAAACACTCTTACAGTTAGGAAGTTTTTCCTAATTTCCAACCTAAAACTCCCTTGCTGCAATTTAAGCCCATTGCTTCTTGTTCTATCCTCAGAGACCAAGGAGAACAATTTTTCTCCCTTTTCCTTGTAATACCCTTTTAGATCCTTGAAAACTGCTCTCCGTGTCTTCTCTTTTTTTAAAACTAAACAAGCTCAATTCTTTAAATCTTCCGTCGTAGGTCATGTTGTCTAGGCCTCTAATCATTTTGGTTGCTCTTCTCTGGGCCGTCTACAATTTTTCCACATCTTTCTTGAAATGTGATGCTCAGAACTGGACACAATACTCCAACTGAGGCCTAACCAGCACAGAGTAGAGTGGAAGAATAACTTCTCGTGTCTTGTTCAAAACACTCCTGTTAATGCATCCCAGTTTCACATTGACTCGTATCTAGCTTTTGGTTCACTATGACCCCTAGATCCCTTTTTGCAGTACTCCTTCCTAGATAGTCACTTCCCGTTCTGTGAGAGAAACTGATTGTTCCTTCCTAAGTGAAGTACTTTGCATTTGTCCTTAATAAACTTCATCCAATTTACCTCAGACCATTTCTCTAGTTTGTCCAGATGATTTTGAATTATGACCCTATCCTCCAAAGCAGTTGCAACCCCTCCCAGCTTGGTATCATCTGCAAACTTCTTATAACTTGCAATTATGCACTGTTGTTAAATCAGTTCAGTAATCAGTAAAGTGAGCTCAAATAATGAACACAAGACTTGCTATATTGAAACAGACGAATGGTGCATTTAGCCCAGTATTCTGTCTTCAACAGTGCTGGTGCCAGATGCTTGAAGAAATGAACAGAATAGGATAGTTTATCAAGGGATCCCATCCTCTGTCAGCAAGTCCCAGTGTTTGACACACAGTGGCTAGGGACACTCTGAAAAATGGGGTTGCATCCCTGTGTCCCAGAGAATGTTTATAAGTGTATGGTTAGGCATGTGATACAGAATGGAAGCTCTACATACTAGATTTTTCTGTTGCTTTACAGATCTTTAAAATTTGACTCTGTTCCCATAAATATAATCAGAATTACAGTAGTCCTAAAGTTAAACAATGTGAACTGCTTTCCTAATAGGCACACTAAGGATATGTTTAAACCACATCACTCTGTCAAAAGAGGGATGTAAATTAGGCAAATGGAAGGGCAAATGAAGCAGAGATTTAAATATCCCATGCTTCATTTGCATAATCATGTCACAGCACTTTTTTGGAAAAGGGTATTTCGAAAGTAAAAGCACCGTCTAGACTCAGTACTTTTGGGGGGACGGGACCCTTTTTCAAGGGGTACGGGATCTTTCCAAAAGTGTGTGTGTAGTTTTTTTTTTCTAAAGAGCCACATCTAGATAGCGCTTTCACTTTCAAAAAAATCCTCTTTTGAAAAACTGCTCGGATGCCATTATGCAGATGAAGTATGGGATATTTAAATCCCCATTTCATTTGCTGCTTCAATTTGCCTAATTTACATCCCTCTTTCGACAGAGGGATGTAGTTTAGACATACCTTAAAGTTTAACAACTATTTAGCAAAAGAAAAATTTGACCTAATTTAATCTTGTTTATATAAGATCAACATTTCTATCCCCGAATATCTACCATTATCTCTGCAAAGTTGAGTATTATTAACGTGTGTTAGGCACTTAGAACTTCTTTGGTAATTAATACAAAGAACAGACTGTGTAGTAGACATGATTTTCTCTCCATAACCAATAGTAGTCATGATTAGGCATGCCTGTACTCTGATTCTAATTGACTAGCTTCTTTAACAAGACGCTGCTCATTAATGGCAGACTTGGTTACTCCAGAATTTTCTTCGCTATTTTTTTAATAAAGTGAATGAAACCAATTATATGCGGTTACACTGCATATATTTTTGCATTTGTCACTAGAAGAAATTATATGGTATATTGAGGAAATGTTTAAATCACCATTAACATACACCACCATGATCCTCCATGTACAATAAGCTTCTTTTGAAGCTTCATCATAACTGCAGAAGTAAAATTGTAAAGTTGAAGGCAAATCTGTACTGTAACAGTAGCATCAAATGAACCAGGCTTTTTCCTTAATATGTCTTGTCATGCCCCATATTTATCATCTTATATAAATATAAGACAAATTCTTGTCTTCATCTGCTGTGAAATGCTCACTCTGCTTTTATTCTCCTCTTAATGTTATCAGCTTTTGTGAACATTTATCTCTTGGGGGCTCCACTCTCTTGTGTTTTGACCTGCATAGAGAAGGGAGAATCTCCTTTTTCTTTCTCTTTCACTTCCTGTAAGGTTTGTTTTCTGTGGCTCTCTCCCTCTTACCTGTAACAGCTTACAGGATAGTAATAGAGATGTAGCCGTGTTAGTCTGGTCTTGCTGAAACAAAAAACAGGAGTATGCAGCACTTTAAAGACTAATATACCATCTTGTTAGTCTTTAAAGTACTGCATAGTCCTGTCCTTTGTTTCAGCTTACAGGATGGCTTAGATAGCTTCAGGCTTACCTTGGGCAGTGTCCAGGCAGTGGCTCTAAGGCAGGCTGCTTACCTGTCCTTGGGCCCCACACTGCACCACAGAAGCTAGGGGGAAGAGGCTCTGATGTGCTGCTCTTGTCTGCAGGCACAACCTCCCCCAGCTCCCATTGGCTGATGTTTAGGGTTGAAGGGACAGCATGTGCAGCCCTAAGAATACCCCACCTATGAGTGGAACTTGCTGGCCATTTCCAGGGCACAGCGTGGTGCAATAGCACAGGTAGGGGATAGCCTGTCTCAGCTTAGACTTTTAATGGGGCTGGTCAGCATTGCTCACTGGAGCCTCCAGGGTCCCTTTTTGACGAGGTGTTCAGGTTGAAAACAGGACACCTGGTCACCTTACAGGAAATACATACTGTAATTTTAAAATAAGCTACTTCCCTTAACAGATATAAAGGATGGTATAATGCATACTGGAAATTATGTAAGCCTCCTTGGTAAAGTGTACATTACTGGTTTCTGCTTGATAGAATATTAAGTTTAATTGTTTGTCCATAAAGAAGCTCTAATACTAGAAGATACTGTATCTCTTTAAGATGACAGATGGATTAAAAGTAAGCATTTTTAATACTTGCTGCCCTCTTAATTATTACTTGCTTAATGCACCACTATTAGCAAAGGGATTATGAGTTAATAAAAATGTCATAGTATCAGTATATGAAGCACAATATAATTTTCCCAAGATGATTAACAGCATAAGGCCATATTAACAACACTCTTAGCATTCAATCCCTAAAGACCTTTGATTTTCATCTTTTATAAAGTACTTTTACTCCAGAAATATTAAATATTTTAGAATTTAGTTTTTTAAAGCTAATTAATATAATTTTTTAGCTTTCTAAATTTTATATTTTAAATGTCTTCCCTTGTGAGTCTGTGTACAATAGAAGTATAATTTTAACTCAATCTGAAAAGTGGCTTTTAAAAATATTATAAGGCCAAGTTACAATAAAAATGTTAACATATTATATAGTATTTTACTTATCACTTATTTAGAATTGGATTGTTATTAAAGAAAAACTGGGTAAAGGTGCTGGTTTCTGGCTAGGGGGCCCTCTTAAGTGTGATAAAAAGGGTGACCAAATTTCTAAATACTCTCCTATTTTTGGTGCTTCTCTTGTGTATCTATTTCATGTGAAAGGAGTTATTAACGTTTTATAAAGCAACTTGAGTAAAATACAGAAAATAATCTATTTGTCATCACACTCAGTAAGAGCAGTTAGAAAATGAAATTAAGAAGCTCTTAGATAATTATTACGTAATTGTTCTGTCACGCAGAACAATGTTTTATTTTACTCATACATCTTGCTTTGTTCCAAAGCTGCAGCTGGCTATTAATATGTATCTTTATATCATCAGAATGAATGAGCTATATCTGTATAAATTATTGATTCACTTGAGTATACCTCACTAGTTCAAAGCTGAAAACCCTGGCAGCCCATTTAATAGAATGATACAACTGAACAGAATGAAGTTACCTACCACAGCAGTGATTGCCCACTTGGGGTCAAATGCCCTCTTACCTTTCTACCTGAACACCTGCAAATTGAGCTGTATCCCATTCAGAGTTTTAAGAACAGCTCCATTGTCACAGGAAGTAGAGTTTGTTTCTGAGAGAGAATTATGCCAGTTCTACTTCTGAATGAATGACAAGTCTGTTATTACTCAAGGGATATTAGGCCTCACTGCTTTTTTGAGAAAACAAATTTGCTGTAACTTTATCTGTAATTTAGTATTGAATGGGTGCAAATAGATGCTACATTGTGTGAGTAGAAGAGAGAAAATAGGGGTTTGTTAAAGCCATAAAAGGGATGTGTAACCATTATATTTCCGAAGGAGGTCTTATCAGAGTCATAGGTTATGAGGGGAAATATTCTGGTTACAGCCATAGCATTAAACACCTGTTTTGAATTTAACTTAAAAGTAGTGTTGAAAAAGGAAGGTTTTTGTCTAACTTGTACACATGGTGAATTTACAAGTTTCCTGGAAGTATATATGCAGGTTGCCTTTGACTTAAAGCTTAGCCAGTTAAGGATTACAATAAAACCATACTGTAAAATAATTCTTGATGAATCTAAGCTTGGATATAGATGTAGGTGTGTTTTTCCTCCCTCCTCCCCCCATGAATGGATAAAGTTCTGGGTTGTGCATATGATATTTGTTTTTCCACAATAAATGTTTAAATTGCTTAGTTTATTTTCTCTTTATTGGTTGGCTCTAGTTAACCATTTGATATGAAATAATATTAGTTGCTGATAAGTTTTGTCTTGTTTCATTACTGGAAAAGTACACCACTTGCAAAATATTGTGTGAGTCATTGTACAAGCTGACCAGCTTCAGTCAGCACAGTGTCTTATCACTGCATAACTTATTTTTTATGATATTGTAGTCGATCAGTGCCTTGAATTCTCATTAGATAATAAGAAATCCATGGGCTTTGTTCATTTGTTCAAATCATTTGCACAAGTTTGACCTTAGTAATTTGTAAAGTTTCAAGTTAAAAGCTTAGTTAATGTGGTTCCTGATCAGCCAGCCACTGTCATTATTGAATGGCAATGTGGTTAATCCCCTGTTCCCTTCCCCACTCTTAAGTGCAAAACACATCACCTATAAGCATGCTCCCAAACTTAGCTGAGAACAGAGAGTGAGAATGAGGCTCAGAATCTGTTGCTTGGTTAATGTCTCTCACTATATCTAGAAAACAAGAGCTGCCTTTCTATTGCTTCATTCAAAATATCCAGTACATTCTCATTTATCCCCCCAGTTGTAAAGCAGATAGATTTTTGTTTGTGAGGGACAGTCCTATATTTTCCAAAGAGAGAGAGAGCTAAACATCCTATGTGAAAATATTAATTTAAAATATGTATCTAAACTTGATGGAACCAAGATAAGGTAATGTGACCCGCTCAAGGTCATAGATTCAACCCAAATCAGTAGGAAGCTCTGAGTTGGGTAGAAAGGGAAGTGACAGTTGTTTGACATAAGTCTCAAATTAAACAAATAGTAAATGCAGTACCAGCCTTTCATACTCCTGTATATGTTCTTTTCACATAATTGTGCTACAATGAGTGCAACTACAGTGTACATACAAGGCAAAAGGGTGCATGAAATGGATGATGGATTTTTGTGCATTTCAGAAGGGAAATAAATCCCATACATTTGTTTAAGGTTTTTTTAACACAATACTTTAGTGGTATTGTCTTTTTGCTAGATGGAAAGTGTTACATCAGTCCCTTTGTTGGGGAGTGTTATGTCAGGTCCTTTCCCAGATATCCTCTTCACAGGCTAGTAACATTATGCTGTGCTGCTCCCTGGTTGGCATTCATATTATGTTATCCAGATATCCATTCCACTTCTACTTTGTAATATTTTAAAAAAAGAAAAAACATTCTGTCCAACTCAAAACAAAGATCAGACAAGCCTTTGAACAGGTTGTCTGAGCTCTAAAATGTAGTTATGGACTAATGAAATACGGTTGTCTGGAAATGACAGACTTGGCACATCTTTGAGACCATTTTAAGGTTTGTATGGTTGAAATAACACCCTCACCCATCCCTGAAGTACAGTAGTGTATGGTTGTTCATGATGCATCTAGCCCCTGGTGACTTAATCACTGTTTTTTAGGGGTAATAGTTGAATACAAACAATAAATTACTTAAAGAATGATAGATTGTCTGGGGGATGGTTAAGTGTTCGCCTTTATAACAATTGCATTGCTTTAAGATAATGTGGTTTAAAAATCATTTTAAGTTACTCAAAATTAATAGCAGAAATGAGATATTGGATTCACAAACCAAAGCTTTATTGGTGTATGACAAGCAATGCATCTTTTTGCATTAGTACAGCAACTCTGCAGCAGATTATTTTCACAACTGATAATTTGAGTGTCATATATTTGTTATGGGTTTTCAAATAGTGAATAATGCCAAAGGTTATAGAGTTTTCATAAAGAAAATGTTTTATTTATTTTACATGGGTTTTCTGAAAAAGTATGTATGTGAATGCTTCCAGAAACCATAACAAAAAAAATACTAGTATTCCTGTTACAGAGAAACTGTGGGTGGGGGATAATGTTTTAGTAGTACTAAACAGGAAATAATTTTTAGTCATAGTGCATATTGAGGGCCAGGATAATAGGGAACTATAAGTAGACTCGCACTAAAACTTTTTTTAAAGCAATAGCAGGTTTAGAGAAACATTGTCTTATCTTTAAAACTTATACTAGGAATAAGATACTTTTACATAAAACTAGTTTGCTGGGGTTTTTTTGCCAATTTTGGATGATATGACCATGTGTTGTCATTTCTCCATACCTGTGATTTTTAGGTGCCTCCTGCCCTTTTAGGGAAATTACATTTTGTTAAAATCTGATCAGAAAAAAATCTCAGTAACTCAGTAGTATTTCATATGCTACAATAAGACTCCATGTTTGTATATTTGTTGACTCCACACTTGGACATATGATTTAAAATTTAATTTTCCTAATCAGGCAGGTAATAAGAATATTTTCCTTATTAATGTTTTTCTAGTAACTCATGATCACAAGTACTAACTTTGATACCATTTTAAATTTGGCTAAATGAATGAAATATGAAAAAGTTCAATCAGTGGGAAAGGTAACAAAATAATTAACATACTGCTATGTTGGAGGTAAGAAGTATTTTAAATAAATTTCAGTGCAAATTTGTTAGCAACATACTGTCACAGATTATATGGTTCTCTGAAACATCTATTAAAATGTTGTCCGAACAGTTTAATTATAGTGAGATGTTTCTCAAAAATATTTCATGATCTCCTTAATTAAAATTGAATTGAGCTCATTTAATTGTTATAATTATATTATTATAGGCAGTTTAAATGTCATAAAATAAAATCAACAATTGCTGTTTTTCAGTTAAAGAATAGTTATTGGATATCTTTTAAATACTGAATGATTACTGTTCAAATTTTCATCGGAAAATGACTAGTGCAATATTTAATTTTTGTCATACTTATTTCAGGATTATTTCATTTTTAAATCAGTTAAAATATTCAGTAATATAAATAGAATTTATCATAGTAATATAAAATAAAAGCTATAAAGTTATGCTTTTCCTTTTAATATTTTAGCTTTCATGAGTACTGACCTTTTTCTCTGATACTTAGGATTAATACATTTCTTATTTTATTGAAATTTAATATAGCTTATAATTAATGATAGTGTATATATACTTATTCATCCTGACTACTTTCAGAAATTATTTGACCATTGTTAAAGGGTTTGGTTGTTCTTTGCTAGGCAAGTAGTTAAAAGTTTGAAATTAGTACATATAAGTAAAGGTGTGCCTTAATATTTATGCCTAGTGGTTATACAACATTTTGGAGAAACAATGTTTCCCATTTCAGATAATCCAATTTTTGACACTTCTGACAAGTTGATGTGCCCAATAAAATATATATCCTTACATTAAAAAAACACGAAATTCTATATTTAGAAGGAGAAATAAATTCACTGCCATTCCCATGCAACATGAAGATCATATGATGATCTCTGTCTTTTGTCTATTTTATACTATTTTGGAAAATGTGGTTGATAAAAGGAAATAGGGAAGTCCAATATCACAAAAATATTTTGCCTTTTAAAAAAGTCTCAAAATACTTGAATTAAAATTCCTGGCTTGTCCGAACACTCACTCACTCATACTTTTCTAGTCCTGAAGAGATCATAATCTAAGAACCTAATGCTGCAAATGCACTCTATTCTGTTGAAATTTGAGTGTTTTCCATAAATAAAGTTACTCATATGTGTACATGTTTGCAGGATCATGTTAAGACTAGCAAGGAGCATTCAAAGGATATAAGAAATAGAAATTAAAATATATACTTAACAATTACAATTCCCAAATATTTAAATCTTAAACAAAGCTGTTGGGGAAATATGAATGGTTAAGCTTTTATAAATACTTTACATATGATGATACTTTACTGAATTAAAGGGGCCTATTTTATCAAATATCTTATACTGGTGGTATAGTTTCAAGTAATGTTTAGTTTTGATACATATATTTCTTGTCTATATGCTTATTAATAATTTGGGAGACCGAAGCTACAACTGTGATCTTTCAATAGTTATTAATGTCAAAATAATTTAAAATAATGCAGTCTCTGAACTATAGCTGGTATTAAATTTCTTGGTAGCAAAAAAGTTAACGATAGAAAACAATAGTCTCAAATATTAGTTATCTGTAAAAATCTCAACAAGGATTTAAGTGTTTTTTCTAAAAATGTATATTGCTTACCTTATAAATAACTAAGCTTTTGTTTTGTTTGAAGATAAACAAGCTGCACTTGTTTGTAGGGTCAGCATTTTACATCTGTTGATGTCTTTCTCCATTCAAACCTGTAGGTAGCACCCTTGCACCACAAAACAATCAGTCTTTGTTGAGACATTTATTTAGGTTGGGAAGTCTTTGAGTGCAGACCACCTAAATGTAGCTGGTGGTATTTGCATAATTTCCAGACTTTGATGACTGTGTACTTAAAACAGCAGCCCACAGTTTGTGTATTAAATTGTTCGGCGGTGTGATTCACGTTTTCCTCTGTAATGAATTGTTTTTTCTCTCTGGCCTGCTGGATATAGGGAATAACTGAAGAATGTGGAAGCTTGAGGCTATCATGACCTTTTGCCTAAAAAGTAATAATTTAATTTGTTGCCATTGAGATATTGATAAATCTGTGGAATTCCTCAAACATAGATAAGTAGTAACACAGGGAAGAAAATGTTATGACACTGCTTTATTTTTAACTCAATAGTCAGATAAATTTTCTGATGATTATGTATGCAGTTTTTAATCTTGCTTCTTTGTCATCTTCACTATTGACTTGAATAGGAGTTGGATCAAGCCTTTAAATTTCTTTCCAGGCTTCAGTAAGAGCTGTAAAAGTCCCCGTGAGACTGGTCCTGTGATTTGCTATACCCTGTATGGAGGTGCCTTTAGTTCTCATTGAAATCAGCACCTTACACGTTCAAGCTTTCTATCATTGCCATTGCTGATATTGTGGATAGTAGCAGTTAGTGTTTTAATAAATGCACTAATACTTCAAATCACATTTGTTCAATACTTTACAGAATATAAAAAATATAAAAATTCTAATTTTAAAATCTTCTATTGTTAGATTCACCGCAATATTATCTTCAGAGTTTGTGATAACTGTCCTGAAGAGAGCTGGTGCTACTACCCATTCCTCCATTTTCTCCATCCTTATTAAGTAGCATGCTGCTTCCCAAAATGATAGCTGCTTGTTCATTGCTGAAATCCTCTTGCATTATGCCTCTTGTTAATATATGCATCAGAGATTTAGTTATCATACTAACCAGCACTCATGGCTTGCTGGATAAAAATCTTGACCTATATTCTAGTTTTATTTTAAAAATACTGTTTAAGTTTTATAATATTATGAGGTGCCATTAAGAAAGGTGGGCTTTAATTATCGCATTAGTTTCCTTTGGTTTATTTTTTGACTAACTTATGACAGCTGTGGATGTAAAATTCATTGAAATTCACTAAGTGAGGTTAAAAAATTTTTTAAAAGCACTTATTAATATGTATTTTTATTATTCCTTTGTCAGCCTGATGCACCATGGGATATTTGAGAAGGGAACACTGCACATTTGCGAGAGCCTTGTATGAACAAGCTGTTTTCTAATCCTATTATCTGCACGTTTGTGCGTATACCAGAACATGCAAAGTCAGATGCAGGTGGGAGGGAGCTAACCTTTGACTCATTGTAGCAGCAAAAATATTTAAGACTATCAGCATGGGAGTTTTCAGCCTTCCATTGTCTCACTAGAATAGGCTGTATCTTTATCATAAAGGAAAGACGCATAGATAGCCTCTTCACGCACACTGCACCACTGTGTGCATGGATTTTTATAAAACGTGAGCCTTCTAATTTTCTAAATTGTAAAGGGAATCCAGCCACAAAAGAAACTGAGAAGAATGCTTTTTTGATTAAATCTTGTTCCTGTGTGAATGCAGTAAGGCTAACAAGAAGAGCTTACTGGGTCTTGAAGACCCTGCTTCAATTTACAGTGTCACTAGCCAAGTTAGAACTGCAGCTGGTGTTCACAGCAAATGTTCCTATCTTGACTAGTTAGACAAGGGAGTCATTTTCAACATGGTGGTCCCGAGGGGAAAGAAAGAAGCCTCCAAAGAGAGATTCTTAATGACTGAGCTCTGTCAACAGAAACACAAACTAGTGGAGAGTAGAGAGAAATAAATTTAGTGTGTGGAAAGGAGGCTTTTATATCTCTAGGTCATGAAATCTGGTGGTTTGGATTTTTTTAATGGCACTTGCTTTTCTTTTTGAAAGCTCCCCATTCATGGCATCACAATAATGCATATTTCTTTTTTTTTGTCTGCTGTTTTACATGCAAGTCATACATAGATTTTAATTTGCATAATGACAAATGGCTAAACAAGTACAGAGAAGAGGGTTTTTT
This sequence comes from Pelodiscus sinensis, assembly GCF_049634645.1. Taxonomy (NCBI): domain Eukaryota; kingdom Metazoa; phylum Chordata; order Testudines; family Trionychidae; genus Pelodiscus; species Pelodiscus sinensis. Next base: position 71,728,374 of record NC_134716.1, read on the forward strand.
TCCTTCTATATATATCGTTCTCTTAAAAACATTTCTGCTTGTCACAAGTGCAGGCAACTCTACATCTGCTTTTTATAATTGTTTTGCTGTTTGAGTTGAAGGAGGGTGCTTGTGGGAAAGCAGGTGTATTTTGACTGATCTTTTGCTAGTTTTATAGTTGCAGTTATAGTAGTTGGAAAACTGTGTCAGAGATTGCTGTGAATTGATCAGGATATGCATGTGAATGAGGATAGACACAGGTGTAAAAATGGCGCAAACGTCCTGAGAAACCTATGGCATGGTTTAAATAAATGATTGTGGGAAGCAACATTATCAGCTTGCATCTCTCTGGCAAGCCACCTGGTAGCATATCACCCAGGGAGAAGAGGACCTTATAATGTACACATGCCCCTTTTTATACTAAAGCTGTCTGGCTCCTTGTAGATCTAATCAAGTTTCCCAGTCATTAAATTGGAGGTGACAACGATGATGTGCTAATACTTGCTATTGTGATGGGCTGTAAGGTTAGAAAAACTTTTTAAAAGGAAACTGGCAAAGTAATGTCTTATGGAACGTTTAGGATGAAACTGTTACAATGCAAGTTTGTTTAAACCCTGCTTTCTTCCTCCGCAAAATAAATTTTGAAATGAAATAATATTCAAGGATTGGTCAGTATATTAACAGTCAATGGATCCTCACGATGCTTGAGCAATTACAATGTATACAACTTCAATGTTTTTTTCAGATGTTTTCAGCCATTTAAAATTTAAATTGTAGTACATTTTAAGAGTTTCATTTATTTGATGTCATTCAGGAAGTTAGATTAATCTCTTCTTCAGTAAAGAGCAAGCTCAGTCCATATGAACTAGTTCACCTGAAATCTTCCCTGGCCTACAGAGGAATATCTTCTATTATCAGGAAGGTCCACTGAGCAGAAAAACCAGTGCTTTGTCACTGTCAAGCCACAAGATCAAATTTTCAAAGGCAAACTGGAATGCAATCATAAGCTTTCAAGAATGAAAACAGACACTGGAAATCATGGCCTTCTTCTTAATGTATTTTTCTATCTGAAAGATGACATGAATAAACATCATTAATGCAGAGTATTCACTGCCATGAAGGTTTACTAGCGATGATTTGGAGTATATAGCGGAAATCTTGGAGCCTGATTTTATTCTTGCTTAGACCAGTTTTACAGTAAGATTTAGCTTTATTGAAGTTACTTGTGATTTTGCATCATTTTTAATATCAGAATCAGGCCACTTATATTTTTTCTAAAGCCTCTGGGCTGTGAAGCACTGTGAGGGGAATGCACCTAGGGCCCGCTTTAGAGTTATTTAGATGTTGCTGTGGTCAGAGTTGCAATACATAACTAATTTAGGAGACAAAATCTCCTTTTCAAAAAGTTGACTTGACCAACATTACTTCAAAAATCTGGGATTAAGCATGTTGGGAGAGGAAGTTAGTTAAACAGAAATTAAAAGGTAAAGTAACAAAAGTAAAATCTCTGCAAGCTGCATGGAAACTCTTCAAAGACACCATAATAGAGGTCCCAAATTAAAATGTATATCCCAAATTTAAAAACAGAACAAAAAAAGTGCCACCGTGCCTTAACAGCCAAGTAAAAGAAGCAGTGACAGATAAAGACATCTTTTTAAAAAAAAAAAAAAAAAAAAGAAGTCAAATCCTAGTGAGGAAAATAGAAAGGAGCATAAACTTGGTCAAATTAAGCATAAAAATAGAATAAGAAAAGCCAAAAAGGAGTTTGAAGAATAGCTAGCCAAAACCACAAAGTAATAGCAACATGTTTAAGTACATCTGAAGCAGGAAGCTGGCTAAACAACCAGTGGGGCCCTTGGATAATCAAGATGCTAAAGCAGTACTCAAAGGTGATAGTCATTTTGGAGAAACTAAATGAATTTATTTGCTTCAGTCTTCATGGATGAGGATATTGGGGAGATTCCCAGACCTGAGCCATTTTTTTAGGTGACAAATCTGAGGAATTGTCCCAGATTGAGGTGTCATTAGAGGAGGTTTTGCAACAAATTGATAAACTCAACAGTAACAAGTAACCAGGACCAGATGGGATTCACCTAAGAGTTCTGAAAGAACTCAGATGTGAAATTGGAGAACTATTAATAGTGGTTTGTAACCTATCCTTTATATCTGCTTTTGTACCTAATGACTGGAAGATAGTTAACATGACACCGCTATTGAAAAAGAGCTCTAGAGGTGATCCTGGCAATTACAGACCAGTAAGTCTAGCGTCCTTACTGGGTAAATTTGTTGAAACTTTAGTAAAGAATAAAATTCAGACACAAAGATTAACATATTTGTTGAGGGAAAATCTCCATCGTTTCTGAAAAGGGAAATGATGCCTTAATAATCTACCAGAGTTCTTTGAAGGGGTCAACAACCACATGTACATGGGGGATCCAGTGGCTACAGTATATTCAGATTTCCAGAAAGCCTTTGACTAGGTCCCTCACCAAAGGCTCTTCAGTAAAGTAAGTTCTCATGGGATAAGAGGGAAGGTCCTTTCATGGACTGAGAACTGCTTAAAAGTCAGGAAACAAAGGGTAGAAATAAATGGTAAATTTTCTGAGTGGAGAGAAGTAACTAGTGGGGTCCCTCAAGGGTCTGTCCGGGGACCCATCCTATTCAACTTACTTGTAAATGATCTATAGAAAGGGGGTAAACAGTGAGGTGGTAAAATTTGCAGATGATACCAAACTGCTCAAGATAGTTAAAACTGAAGCAGACTGTGAAGAGCTTCAAAAAGATCTCACCAAACTAAGTGACTGGGCAACATAATGGCAAATGAAATTTAAGATTGATAAGTGTAAAGTTATGCACACAGGAAAAAATAATCTGAGCTATACATACAATATGATGGGGACTAATTTAGCTACAATTACTCGAGAGAGATCTTGAAGTCATGGTGGATAGTTGTCTGAAAACATCCACTCCGTCAAAAAAGCAAATAGAATGTTAGGCTAGGACTTCAACAGGGTTCAAAAAAGAGCTAGATAGATTCGTGGAGGTTAGGTCCATCAATGGCTATTAGGATGGGTAGGAATGATGTCCCTAGCCTCTGTTTCTCTGGAGATGGGTGACAGAGGAGGGAATCACATGAGGATTACCTGTTGGGTTCCCTCCCTCTGGGGCATCTGGTATGGGCCACTGTCTGCAGACAGAATACTGGGCTAGATGGACCATTTGTCTGTCCCAATATGGCTGTTCTTATGTAAATGTTAGTTTTGCTCAACAGTGACTCTACCAACCGTTTTAGAACTACTCCAAATGGGATTTAGGTGGAGCCTGTATAAAAAGGCATTCTCTTAGAAGGAAAGTGGCAGAATTAGTGCTTGTATGTGTGTCTTTTCTCTGTCTAGGCAGCTCTCCTCTTCATATCTTGACACTTCCTAACAATAGGAATGACAACAATACATCTTCCTTCCTATATGCAAGAGACAGGCATAAGGGGTCAAGGAATTTTAAGCTGTTTTATTTTAATTGGATATAGGTGTGTGAGTGGGTACTGAGTGCTGAACATGCTCTTGCAAGAAAGATTTTGGGTGGAGGTATGGGTTTTACATTCATCTCTGAATTTGGTGAGGTTAGTGATCATTCTTACTTCATGTAGCAGTAAGTTCTGTAACCTTGATCCTGCTCTTGTAAAAATCTTGCTAAGGTCACAAGCTTTTCTTGGTTGGTTGTTTCATTTTCTAGTGGCATGAAGCTTGCTGCATGATGTCATAATCACATTTGGACCTAGCATTCTTGCCTGACCCCAGAAAAGGTAGCTTGACTTGATATCCCAATGATAATTTATTAAAAATTCTGCTAACTGTCCCTTGACAAAAGGTATTCAGCCACCTAGAAACACATTGGTGTTTCGTACCACCCCAAGATTTCCCATTAATAATTGCACATAACTCAGTGTCAGCCAATGGTCAGGGCTGTGTGTGTATTACACCCTAGTCTTCAACTGCTGGGACACAAGGTCCTGTCACAGTGGGTGGCCCAGGGGAGGCCGACAGGCGCCCTGAGAAGTTTTACGTCTGTGTCTTTGACTGCTAAGACCATGGTCCCTTTGCGATGGGCAGCCAACAGGCCGACAGACGCCCCAGAGTTTACAGGGAGAGCTTATTACACCTCAGACTTTGACAGCTAGGATACATGATCCCTTCGCAGAGGGCAGCCTAGGGAAGGCTGAGAGATGCCCCAACGGATCTGTCCTCTGGAAGCGACACGATCCAAATGCCCAGCTCTGCCTGTATCTGTCCCTTATGACCGTCTGGAGTTCTTTTAAGTTGTGCGTGGTTCTGTTACAGCAACTGAAGGAGTCAGGTTAAAGCTTAAACAGTTAGGCTACGTCTACACTGGCCTCCCTTCCAGAAAAGGGATGCTAATGTAGCACGTTGGAATAGGCAAATCCACGGGGGATTTAAATATCCCCCGTGACATTTGCTTTAACATGGCTGCTGCTTTTTTCCAGCTTGGGGAAAAGCTGGAGAAAAGCGCCAGTCTGGACGTTATTCTCCGGAAAATAAAGTCAACTTGAAAGTAGGAATAAGAAATCCTCTGGAAAAGGCTTTATTTTCCAGAGAATAACATCCAGATTGGCGCTTTTCTCCGGCTTTTCCTCAAGCCGGAAAAAAGCAGCAGCCATGTTAATGCAAATGCCACGGGGGATATTTAAATCCCCCGCAGATTTGCCTATTCCAACGTGCTACATTAGCATCCCTTTTCCGGAAAGGGGTGCCAATGTAGACAGAGCCTTACAGGTTTATTAAAGACGCTTATAAATCATAAGGTTACAATGGCTATTTCTCTATTTCTTAACTGCTAGCAAATATAGATCTGAAAAATGGTTACAAAGAAAATAAAAATAGAAAACAAATAATGGTTCCAAGTGACAGCTTCATCTTTAAAGAGCTCTAAGTCTATGTGTACACTTAAGACAAAGGACCACATCCAGGTACAATTTTTACCCCCTTCTGTGCCTCTCAACTCCAGTGTATCAGGCCACGGCTGGTCCCTCAATTCCTAGGAAAGATGTATACGAGGTGGGCGACCCCGTGGAACCTCGGGAGGCCAATTACCTAACCCTACCAGCAGATAGATGGTAGATTGACGCTCAGAGTGAGTGTGCTGCTGGACCCATCTTTTTACCCATAGGGGCCTGTATCCTCTTCCTTATCTAAGATGCCAAATTGTACTGGTCCGTCTTTGTGATGCCAGTTCTTACAAGGGAGTTTCAACTTAATTTACACTTGCAAGAGAGATAACTAAATTGTGAGTACTGGATATTCTTTACTGTGCAGGAGATTCCTCCCCCTGCAGACAGCTGTGTGATCATATCAATATAGGTGCCAGCCAAGGCAGTTCTCGCAGCCTCGAGGTCAACAATTGGCGTATCTCTGTTTACAGCCATCCAGGGTCACAGCAGCCAGCATATCTGGGCCTTCTGTCAAGGCTTCAAGGACTATGCTGATTTTACTGCTCTGTCTATGCCCTGTATGCTCCAGGCACCTAAGAGGGGCAAGCAAAATGGATGTTTCAAGGAGGGGGGGGGGGATTCCTGTCTGGCTACACTCAGTCAAAATCCTTTTTTTTTTTTCTAAACACATACTGACTCACTGTCTCCTTACAAGGAGTCCTCATTCTAACACTCCTTGTATTTATGCTCAAAAGTTAGAATCAACCCCCCAAAGTCATGCCTCCAAACAATTCTTCCGTTTTTCTCTGAATTAGTTCTTAATTTTTATTTATAATTTCCATTTGAAAAACTGTTGCTGCTAACCATATTGTTGTTGTTTTCGACATCAGAGGATTCAGTTCAAAAGAGAAAATAAGCAGAATTCCTATGATATTGTAACTATTATGCCTCTTGCATTCAGAAGCTGTTCTAGATTTGATTTTAACCAATAGGGAGGAACTGGTTAAAATTTGAAAGTGGAAGGCAGCTTGGGTGAAAGTGATGATGAAATCATAGAGTTAATGATTCTAAGGAATGGTAGAAGGGAGAATAGCAAAATGGATTTCAGGAAGGCAGGTTTTGGTTGGCTCAGAGAGCTGGTAGGCAAGATCCCATGTGAAGCAAGACTAGGGAAAAACAACTAAAGAGTTGGCACTTTTTCAAAGCTATTTTGCTGCATAGAAAAGAGAGAAAATATGGCAAAAGACCACCTCGTCTTAACTGGGAGATCTTGCATGATATAAAAATAAAAATGGAGTCATAAAAAGTGGAACCTATGACAAATTACAAATGATGAATATAAGCAAACAATATAAGTATGCAGTGGCAAAATTAGAAAGGCAAAGGCACAAAACGAGCTCAAACTAGCTACAGACATAAGGAAACAAGAAGACTTTCAGTAAATATATCAGAAGCAAGAGGAAGACCAAGGACAGGATAGGCCCATTGCTCAGTGAGGAGGGAGAAACAGAAACAGGAAACTTAGAAATAGCAAAGGTGCTTAGTGACTTGTTTGTTTCAGTCTTCACCAAGAAGTCTGATCATGAAGGAATGCCTAACATAGTGAATACTATGGGAAGGGGATAGGTTTAGAAGATAAAATAAAAAAAAAACCCATAAATTAAAAATCACTTAGAAAAGTTAGATGTCTGCAAGCCACCAGGACCTGATGAAATGCATCTTAAAAAACTCAAGGAGCTGATAGAGGAGGTATCTGAGACGAACTACCATTTTTGAAAAGTCATGGAAGATAGGAGAGATGGCTAAAGACTAGAAAAGGGCAAATATAGTGCCCATCTATAAAAAGGGAAATAAGAACAGCCCAGGAAACTACAGACCAGTCAATTTAACTTCTATGCCAGGAAAGATGATGGAACAAGTAATTAAGGAATTCATCTGCAAACACCTGGAAGATAATAAGGTGATAAGTAACAGCCAGCATGGATTTGTAAAGAACAAATCATATCAAACCAATCGGGTATCCTTCTTGGATAGAATAATGAGCCTTGTGGATAATGGAGAATCTGTGGATATAGTATACCTAGACTTTAGTAAGGCACTTGATACAGCCTCACATGATCTTCTCAATAAACTAAGCAAATACAGCATAGATGGGGCTACTATAAGGTGGGTAAATAACTGGCTGGATAACTGTTCTCAGAGAGTAGTCATTAATGGTTCACAATCCCGCTGGAAGAGCATAACAAGTGGGGTTCCGCAGGGGTCAGTTTTGGGATTGGTTCTGTTCAATATCTTCATCAATTACTTAGATATTGGCATAGAGAATACGCTTAAGTTTGCAGACGATACGAAGCTCGTAGGGGTTGCAACTGCTTTGGAGAATAGGATTGGAATTTAAAATGATCTGGACAAATTGGAGAAATGATCTGAGTTATTGGATGAAGTTTAATCAGGACAAATGCAAAGTACTTCACTTAGGAAGGAACAATCAGTTTCATACATACAGAATGGAAAGTGACTGTCTAGGAAGGAGTACTGCAGAAAGCAATCCTAGGGGTCATAGTGGACCACAAGCTAAATGAGTCAACTGTGTCGCTGTTGCAAAAAAAGCCAACATGATTCTGGGATGCATTAACAGGAATGTTTGAGCAAGACCCAAAAAGTCTTTTTTCTGATCTACTCTGCACTGATTAGGCCTCAATTGGAGTAATGTGTCCAGTTCTGGGCACCACGTTTCAAGAAAGATGTGGAGAAATTGGAGAAGGTCCAAAAAAGAGCAACAAGAATAATTAAAAGTCTAGAGACCATAACCTATGAAAGAAGACTGAAAGAACTGGGCTTGTTTAGTCTGGAAAGGAGACTACTGAGAAGGCACATGATAGCGGTTTTGAGATATTTAAAAAGCTGTCATAAGGAAGAGGGAGAAAAATTGTTCTCCTTGGCCTCAGATGATAGGACAAGAAGCAATGGGCTTAAACTGCAGCAAGGGAGGTTTAGGTTGGTCATTAGGAAAAAGTTCCTAACTGTCAGGTTGGTTAAAAACTGAAATAAGTTGCCTAGGGAGGTTGTGGAATCTCTATCTCTGGAGATATTTAAGAGCAGGTTTGACAGACAAATATCAGGGATGGTCTAGACATTACTGGGTCCTGCCATGAAGGCAGGGGACAGGACTCGATGGTCCCTTCCAGATCTAGTGTTCTATAGTTCTGTGATTCAAACCAGCATGGTTTGAAAGATAGGAGCCATATTAATTCGTGATCTCACTTGTACTCTGTTCCTGTATTATTAAAATGTGTGTGCAGCTCTACAGTAACCACAAATTTCAGGACTTTCATGATTTAAGGTTCGTGAACTGTAGTAGCCATATTGACAATACTGCTTTACCTATGATTGGCTATGTCTACACTGCAGGTTATTTTTGGAAAATGTGTGTACCTTTTTCTGGTGTGGTTTTTTTTTTTTTTTTTTTTTGGGAAGAGGCATTTTTAACATTTGGCCCATCTACATGTGGCCAAATGTGGGGAAAAACATCTTCTTCCAGAAGAACCCTTATTCCTTATAAAATGAACAATACAGGGCTTCCAAAAGAGTGTGCCTGCTTTTTTAGAAACTGATCCAAAAAAAGAACACGTTCCCTGGATTCTGTAGACTTTTTCTGGGATATCTCTGGTATTCCAGAAAAACTCTGTAGTGTAGACATAGCCTTCCTCTTTTTTTCCCATGTTTCACCTTTCCCCTGTTGCATATCTTGCTTCCTTTTCCACATTTGATTATAAGCCACCTTCTTATTTTACCCTTTGCCTTATTTAAGCCTCCCACTTTACCTTTGCTTCAGTTTTCCCTTTCATTAGAGGTAAGAGTGCTTTCCCTTTGCTTCCCCCTTTTTCTTTTCTTTCCCCATAACTGATCCCACACATTGGTAATGGAAGTGCAGATGACAATGACAGGTCATAAAGTGCCTGTCCTGTATTCTCATTCTTCTTCCTCCCTCGCTTCCCGTTGCTTCCCCCCCCCCCCCCCCCGCGCACACTTATTTTCTAAGGTAGCAGAAAAGACATTTACCACCAAAAGGGAAGGAAGGGGAAAAGTTGATGCCTAAACACCAGAGGAGGGATGTTTAAGATAACATGCCAGAGCAATCCTCACCAAATTGTCATTAAGTTTAATACCTGCACAACTGAGTGAGTGTGAGACACACACACAATGCTGGAATGGTCTTCTGAATTTGGCATTGCACTTGGGCTTAGGAGAACTGTGTTCAGTTCTTTGTGATTTAGGGCAAGTCACTTAATCTCTGTGTCAAATTTCCATCTGTAAAATATAGACAAGACAGAAGTATTATGAGAAAAATTGCTTGTAAGAAATGCTTGATTCTGATGATAGTTAAAAGCATTTTCGGAAAAGCGTGTCTAGATTGTCAGGACGCTTTTCCGCAAAAGCACTTTTTGCGGAAATGCGTCCGTGGCTAATCTAGACGCGCTTTTCCACAAAAAAGCCCCAATCGCCGTTTTCGCGATCGGGGCTTTTTTGTGGAAAACAACTCTCTGCTGTCTACACTGGCCCTTTTGTGCAAAAGTTTTTCAGAAAGACTTTTGCCCAAACGGGAGCAGCATAGTATATCCGCAAAAGCAGTGACAATCTTACATGAGATCATCAGTGCTTTTGCGGAAATTCAAGTGGACAGTGTAGACAGCTGGCAAGTTTTTCTGCAAAAGCAGATGATTTTGCAGAAAAACTTGCCAGTCTAGACACAGCCCTTTTGTAGCATTGCTAATGAGAGGGCTTCCATACTGGTAAGACTTCAACAGGACATTGGGAGTTTCTCCTTCTGCCCAATGTACTCCCATCTATTTCTCATTTTCATTTGCAGTTTCATTATTCCCAAAGCTATACTTGATTTCTTTATATTTCCAGAAGTTCTCTGCCTCAGAGAATTCATATCTTCCACCTGTTCCTTATATCTCCCCAGAACTTTATCTTCAGCTTATTCTTTGTCATTCATTCATTTTCTGTTTCTAATTCCACTCCATAAGCTACTCATTAAGTTTCTAATTCTTCAACATAATTGGGCGCAAAAAACACTTAGACATTTTGAAAATTTTACTCCCACTGACCATATGGCCAACACCAAAATCTAAAAGGACATAGCAATACTTTCTGGCCAAATGTTCAGTGGTAATGCTTCTTATCAAATTGCTCAGTAGACTGCATTTATTATGTCTTAAGTTGTCCTGCATATAAAATGTATCTGCTCTTTTTCATTTAGAAAGGAATTGGGTAAATGAGGCCTGTGCCCCCTTAACTAATAGAGCATAATGTATTTTCCCTGACGGTGGCACATGAGAATCTATTTTAGTTTCCCTGATAGTTCAAACATTCTGTTTCCCTTTCCAATCATTAATCAAATCTTATGGTGCCATTTTACTTCTAAATAACACCATCTTTCTCTTAACATTAGGGTTAATGAGAGAGATGGGGAAAATTCTTCTAGTGAGCTACTCGCGCTCACATAACCTCTTCAGTTTTTCCCATAAATTTTATATTCCTGGTGGAAAGTATCAATGTTTCACCTTACTGGACTTTGAAAATTGGCTGTCATTTGTCATGTTAGATATATGCCAAAAGCTTGCCATTTTGATGTTGGACTCCTGTGTTTTGTAGCTATGGATATGTATTGTTCTGTTAGATCCATTTCTCATTCTCCTACTGTATCCTTGCTTCCTCTAACCTCTTAAACACTTAATTTTTTTCAGATGTTTCTGAGAAGATCCCTTGATCTCACAGAATATATTTTCTGTGTTAATATGCACTTAGTGTATAAAGTAACTTTGAGCTTTTTTCTTGTAAATGAGCAGTTGTCAATAGAAAGTCTTCAGTCTCTTATTCTCTATTATCAGCACTTTCCTTAAGATATGCATAATATAACTACAGTTAAATTAATTAGCCTGGTAAATAAAACACTAAAGATACTTGAAGTCTTTTCCATGTCTCTTACAACAAGTACAGGCATTTACATATGACATGTAGCTATGAGTTGTAAATGTGTTTTCCTGCCCTTTAGTTTTGTACTGTTGTATTATTTCAATTAGATATTTTTGGTCTGATATGAAATTGCATCAATCTCTTACTCATACTCTTGCTGTTACAAATTGCTCTCATTCCTAGCAATGATGCTCGTGTGTACATCCTTTGAATCTAGAGAATTGTTAGACATTTTTATTTTTGATTGTATAGTTGGTAAGATTGCTTAGTGTACAATATGTATAATATAGATTGCTTCCTCCCTAAATCTTAAGAGGTCATTAACATTTGCAGTGGACAAAATATGAGTGGTTCTTGTTAGAAAATGTTTACAAAGTGTCAAGTCAAACTATTTTTTCATACTTTGAAGCTATAATAGGTATAAGATTCTATCCATTTGTATGGAGGGGGAGTTCAGAGAAAACAGTTAAAGTTAAGGAAAGTACTGGTCAGTTTACATCATAATAGTGTTAGAACACTGAGCTAATATCTTCTGGAAAACTAAGACAGACATCCAAAGAACCTCCACCTTTATTTCTCAGCTATTTTCCTTTTTCCTTTCACATTTGTAAAAAACCTTCTCTTCCCAAGTTTAACCAATACAAGATCTACACCAGTTCTAAGTGGAAGCCACTTCTAACAATGTTGCATATAGCTGTGTGTTAATTAGCTGAAATATATTATCCTTTGGTGTGTGGCTTAGCATTTGTGGTAACTTTTAGTGTGCACAGTTTCCTGAGGCTTTCATGTTTGTTTTCATGCATTGAGGCAAAATCTCAGTATGTCTTCAAATTATCTCCTTGGGGGTGTTTTTTCCTGAGCTAATCCTGACAATCTTCCTGCCAGCTATGCCATCAAGAATAGTAGAACAGTTCATATACAGGAACCTCAATGCTTGGGGCTGTATGCAAATTTAATGCCCAGCTCATTGCTGTTTCCTTTATACAGATGACAGCCATTTTGACAATAACTTCCACGTTTCTCTGCAGAAATCCCATTGAATTATATATATGAGTACACATATATGTTTTTGTATATGTGTTTCAATATACTGTCAGGAACATTCACACATACAAAGGTGTTTTTATAGTATTGTTACATACATTTATACAGAGATAAAATGCATATAACAATGTGTGTGTCAAGAATGCAAAAGTCAAGTAGCCCTTTATCAGAGCTGTATCTAGATCCCATGGAGACTTATCAGCTACTAAAAAATAAATAGGATTAAAAAGTGGTAAACAAAAAATTGACACTGAAAATAACTCTACAACATATGGGGATTTCTTGCCTTCGTAAGAAGCAACAGCATAGATAATGATGTTTTGTTTTCTTAAGTTAGAAGCAGTTGCAGTGAGAGCAAATGATTTTCCAGCAATTGTAAATAGTACTTTCTCCATGTATGTCACATGCTTTATAACTGACTGTACTGGGTTGTCTCACCCCCGGTCTCTCCCTGACCTGGCACCCTGGGGCTCAGGGCCTTGCTCTGCAGGCCCAGAGGCCTACTCGCAGTTCTGCAGACCCAGAGCCCAAATCACTGTCCTGCAGGCCCAGAGGCCTAGTCGTAGGTCCACGGGCCCTGAGGCTGAATCATTGTCCCCCCAGGCCCAGGGTGGGGTAGGGGCCTCCCTCTCCTCCGGACCTCAGTCCATGGCCCTGTCAGCGGTGGGCAGTTCCACCACTGGCTCAGCAGGGAGCTTTCCCTGAAACGCACTGAGCCTCCTGGGTCACTTCACATGCCCCGCCCTGGGCTTCTGCCTACCCAATGCCCCTGGCTACCATGGACCCTACCGTCATGTCCAGATCCCACATCGGTGGCTGTGTTGGTTGGTCCTACGGCAGTTGTGCATGTGGCGATGGCGGCAAGATTAGCTGCAAGGTGTGGCTGGCAAGGTGGTAGAGATCGTCTCGAGGGTGGTGCTGGTGGCAGTAGCCATGGCTCTGGCAGGAGCTCCTTCCCCTCTTAGTATGGGCCAACTGAGCTGCGCTCCAGGCTTTTATACCCAGGCTGCACTGGGAGCATGCCCAGCAGGGTCATGGGGGAGGGGCATATTCCCTCCCATAGGTGTGCTCTACTTCCCCTTGTTCAGTGTGGGGCTGGTCTGCCCCGTCACACTGACCCAAAATTTGTGATTGAATTGACTTCTCACAGGTGATGCAGTTTTGGGATGGGTAGAAAGTAGTGGAAGAGTTGCTAAATTAATTCTTCCTGCATCATGAAAACTGATACCAACATTTTAAAATGTTGGTATCTGAAGTTATGCACCCGAATAACAAGTGGCCTGACTGCCAGAGACCCTGAGCCTCTGTAGCTTCTCTTCCCCTACTCCTTCTCACAACAGTTTTTGTTTGTTTGTTTGTTTGTTTTTTGTTTCTGAGAGACAGGAACAACATAGATTGAAAAGATTTAACTCCTCTCCCCAAGTTGCAGGTAGGATTCATGAAAGTTTCTCAGACTCCCTGTAGTCAAGATTCTGACATTACTTGTTTGTGTTCCTCTAGTGCCTAGGAGCCCCAGTCATGGACCAGGACCCTTAATGTGCTGAACAAACACAGCATAAAAATGGTTCCTGCCCCAAGGATCATACAGTATAACTTGACACAGTTGTGGATGGATGGATAGGCTAGTGCAAAGAAACAGAAGCAATGTTGATCAGCATAGCAAGAATTGGTCTCAGCATACCAGCTGCCTAATCACAGCCAAGTTTTTGTAAATATCGCTGCAAAGGAGATTTTTGAGGGTGAGATTTGAAGATAATGAGGTAACCTTATGGATGCTTCCAGTGAGCTTCTACCAAATATGAGTAGCAGCACATGAAAATATTTGAGTGAGCATTTAACTGCATGGGAGGCTGGCATTTATAGAATCATAGGACTAAAAGGGATCTTGAGTGGTCATCAATTCCAGTCCCCTGCATTCATGGCTAAGTTTTATTCTAGACCATCCCTGGCAGGTGTTTGGAGAGTTTTTAGAGCAACTTAAACAATGATGGAGATTCCACAAGCCTCTCTAAGCAATTACAGTGCTTAACTACCCTGCCAGGAAGTTTTTTCTATTGTCCAACCCTACCCTTGAGGCAATTTAAGACCACTGCTTTTTGTTCTATTGTCAGATTAAAGCAACCAATTTTTCCTCTATCGTCCTTGTAACATTTTATGTATTGAAAAATGTTTTGTCCCTGTCCTCCTTTTCTTCTCCAGACTTAAAAAAAAATCCAGCTTTTTCAGTTTGCCATCATAGGTCGTGTTTTCTAGACCATCTGTCATTTTAGTTGCTCTTCTCTGGACTTTCTCCAATTTCTCAATGTCTGTCGTGAAATATGGTGCCTAGAACTGGACATAATACTCCAATCGGAGTCTAATTAGAATGGAGTAAATGGTTGAATTATTACTTTTATCTTGTATTGCGGGGGTGGCCAGCCAGTTAGACGAAGAACCAAAATAGCGGTGGATAGAGTGCAAAGAGCCATGTATTATATATTTATTTTTATCTATCTATATATAGAAAGGTAGATAGAAAATGTAGTGATAAAAATAACATTACAGGACATTTCGGACAAAAAACAATAAAAAAAGTCTCTAATCACTTAAAAAATTCATGGCTAGTCCATAGATCTTCAGAGAACTTGACAACAAATAAACATCAAATAAAAAAAAAAACCCTTTAAAATACAGTAATATTCTTACCCTAAAATAAAAAGCATCCCACCATGTATTTTAAATTTAACACTTTTCCCTTATATTTTCTGAGCTTTTTTTAATTAAAACTGAACTGAGATTTAAATTAGCACATTTTGAAGTGCCAGTCCCAGACTGCAAATACGAGAGGTTAAAAAACAAGGGAGAGACTCATATCTCAGAACAATTGCGTCAGCCTGGCAAACAATAGCCTTTCAGTTTTCTTTAAAGAAATACAGTGTAAACCAGGTACATGCTGATTCTTTTTTTGCCCTGGAATTTAAATATGACATATGTGTTGGCTGCCTTATTCTGCATCCACGAAGACTTTGAGTTTAAGGTACTTCAAACTCCCTCCCCCTCCCCCTGCAACTCAATGCCCCTCCCCTTCCCCTGAGCCAAGCATTCCCAACCACCCCCCCACGCTCAGACCAAAGCACTCCCAGCCCCTCTGCTCTAACCCAATGCCCTCCCTCTCCCAGCCCCCCTGCTCTAACCCAGTGCCCTCCCTGGCCTCATCCAGGGCCAGGCACACCCCCCCCCGCCCCCCGCTCTAACCCAATCCTCCTGCCCTCCCCCAGAGCCAGGCACCACCCCTTTTCCCCCTCGGCTCTAACCTAATGACTGGGTCCCGGAGACACTGCTGCTGCCACGTGTTTCTCCCTCCAGGTGCTGGGATGCCATATTCAGAGCAGCTGGCCTGAGCAGTCTGGGCACGGGGCTCAGAAGCAGCAGGAGCCACATTTTTTTTTTTAAATTAAAAAGCCGTATGTGGCTCGAGAGCCACGGGTTGGTCACACCTCTTGTATCTAGTACTCCTTCTAATACATCCCAGCATGATGTATGTTTTTTCAATAATATAACACTATTGATTCATATTTAGCTTGACCCCCTAGTTAGTCAGTCATTCCCCACTTGGTATGTATGCAACTGTTTGTTCGCTCTGAAGTGGAGTCATTTGCATTTGTCCTTATTGAATTTTATCATATTTTCTTCTGAACCATTTCTTGGTATTAATTGATGTGGCAGTAAGAACTGACATTTCAATATTTAGTGACAGATGGAGTAGCGATAACCCTGAAAGATTAAGAAAGTGTGTGTTTGAGGAGATAGAAAAGGAGGAACAAGTGGAGGGATTGACAATAAGAGACAATACGATCAAAGCAAAGGGCTTGTACAGAACTTCCTAGTCCAGCACACATTGGTCTGGAAACATCATGGTTCAGCAGGATTTTAGTTAGCCAGATGTCCATTTATCTTGGTGTGACCAAGGTTCTTGCAGCCCCACAAAGTTTGTTTACAACCACCAGTCCTGGCTTTCAGTGTTCTGTGCTGTTGTTTAGCTCAATATACACCTAAATGTCTTCCAAAGAGCCCAGTAAGCAGTGGAAGTGTTGGTAATGCTGCTAGACAATATTGACCTCCTGTGGTTAGGCAAATTCTCTGCTTCAGCACCGGTCAGATCCCGAAGGTGCTGGACTAAAGAGGGTCAACCTGTAGCAGTATTCTGAGTGAGTCTGAGCAGGTCTAGTTTGCGTTTAAGGACAGAGAGAAGCATATTGTAGTAATCAAGATGATGAGCTTTTTAGCCATTTTGATGGCTAGGAAAAGCAATATGCTGCAGGTCTTATGCAGAAAGAATCAGCAAAGATCTTCAGTGCTAGTCCCTATTTGTATTCCACAAAAGTGGATGTATGCACACACCATGTGCCTGGGTCTGGAAACTTGTAAGAAGCTTCAGATACGCATCTGCACCCTGGATCAGCAGTGAGGCATAAGGGAAGACAGACTGCCTCCTTAGTTCCTTTTTAGTTCCATTGAGTTAGCTTCAGACACAGAGGATTCCATCTTTGCATTATCATCCTGATCACCACATATTATTGTATATATTTCTTAATGTGGTTAGTTGTCTTTAATCTAAGCTATAGTCTTGGGACCCTCCCTGTTTTCCCCCTCTCAGGAGAAGGACTGTGTCTAGTGTTCCAGGGTTTAAGAAAAAGCCCAGGTAAGCCTGCCTGGGTGAGATGAACTGGATAATTGGCTCCTACGAGGCTGATCTAGTTGGGAAGTTCTCTGGTTCGGTGTTTATCCAGCAGGCAGTTGCATACTGGATTCCCATTCCACATACAATGTGACCGTTATCAGAGGCACATACCTCATAGGCTACGATGGGTGACCATGTGCCACAAATAGGTGGATAATTTGGGAGACAAGGATGCATATCAATCTTTTGGAGTCCAGCTGACCTGCAATCATTCCTCCCATTTATATAGTGCCCAAGTGTCCAGAAAATGTCAGAGAATGAAGACCATCTTCCATATAAACAAATAAGGAAGAATGAAATCTTTCCTCACGGCATAGAAGCAATATACTTATGGAACTGTGTATCCAGAATGACATTAGGCTCTGTGACCTACTTTTTAGATGTGCAAATGCTCTGGCATGCAATCTCAGCAGACATTTCTCTACCAAACATGAGTAGGAGGTACGTAGTTGCATGCTCAACAAATTCTTCACTCAATGGGTGACAGGCTCCTGAGATCTGGTGAACAAGAAGTTCTGCATACATTTCACATGAGCAGCACTGAGTTGGGATTGCCAGGATGATGCCTTTCTTGTTATCTTGGTCAGATATCTATGGTGCTTCTTTCCTCCTATTACATTGCTACCAGAAGATCTGCAGAAGATTTGCTGCAAGGATGTGTCCCCTTCTCATTGCACCAAGATGTTTCAGGGAATTCTGGTTCTTTAACCTCCTGCAAATATCAGTCTACCCATCCCATATCCAGATGTTCTAACTCAGGACAATGGCAGGTTCAGGCATCCATGTTAGGACTGTGTTCAGCTCATGACCCAGCATTTGGATAGGTGTCAAACTTGCAGCATTCATGTTCAGAGGTGGGTCAAACTACTCTTAATCACAGTAGAAAGACCACCGGAAAATGTTATTTAGCCAAAAGGAGGCATATCTTTGTCAGGGCATAACAAAATCAATTGGCCGTAGAGACATTGGATGTTTCTGCTACTCTAGACTACCTCTTTCTCAAGACTTTGAGCCTGGCTTACTGCTGGTCCTCCTATCTCCAGTTATTACCTTCCATCTTTGGATAGAGGGCTACTTTGTTTTTATCAATCTGATAATAACTATATTCTTGAAAGGTTTCACTAAGTACAGTAAACTTCCGATAATCCGGCACCTTTCGGATCCAGGGGGTGCCGGATTATCAGATATGCCGGACTATAGGAAGGGGGAGACTAGAGGGGTCTGAGGTGGAGTGGGGGGGATGCGACCCTCGACGCTGCGGGACCAACCCGACATCACTCCAGCTGCTCTTCCCCAGGCATCCCCAAGTCAGACCCTATTGAAACTGACCACGGCTGACTTGGGGAAGCCGGGGGCAGAGCAGCTCCAATTGTCCTGCAGCCCGGAGCACTTCCGGGTTCCAGATGGTGCCAGACCACTAGAGTTTTACTGTAATTTCTAATTTCTACATACATCAATTCATTTCCCAACATTTTTACTACAACCTCTTTCCTCAACTATGGAGTGGAGGCTTCCTTCTCTCAATGTCAGATGAACTTTGGTGTTCTACCTATAAAGAATTCAACTAATTAAGAAAATACCTAACTACTTGTTGCTGTAACAGAAACAAAATGGGGTCAAGCAACAGCAGTGGACACTGTTACCGGAATTCTAGTTATACCTTTTTTTGCTATTATTTAACACATCTCCTTCCCCTGTATTGGGTGAAGGTCTAGTTCACTAGATTACAGGAAACCTCAGTAGCATCTCTTTGAGAAGTGTCTGTGCTGGGCATTTTTAAGGTAACAACATGAATTTTCATCCCTGCCTTCACAAAATGTTATGCTTTAATCCAAGTCTCTTCTGTGGATGGAGTCTTTGGAATGGTTGTATTACGTATATATAAATACAGTAGCCATCCTTATACCCTGCTCATACTACCCTACTGCTTACCAGTGACTGATATATGGAATACAAGTGGGGACCAGCACTTGAAAAAGAAATGGAGGTTACTTCCCTGTAACTGGAGGCTCTTTGGGCCTATCTGTATTTACGAGAAGATCGATACTCTGGTGGTCAATCTTCTAGCATTGAATTTAGCAGGTCTGGTATAGACCCATAAATCAAAGGCTGACGACAGCCCCCGATGGCAACTCGTACTCCTGTGAAGAGTAAGAGAAGCAAGCAGATGGGAGCATTTACTGTGTGGACGCTGCATTTTGTGTAGCTAGAGTTACATGCCTTAAGCCAATCTGCCTGGTCTAGTATAGACCAGGCCTTTGAGATGTATAGTTCCTATCTATGGATGTATCTAGACTACAGAGTTTTGTCAACAAAAGTGGACTTTTGTCGACTATAACTGCGTCTACACTACCGCTGAGTTCTGTCGACATAACGTCGACAGAACTCAGCAGTTTTGTCGACGCTGGTAAACCTCATTTTATGAGGCATAACGCCTTTTGTCGACAGACTTCTGTCAACAGAAGGTGTTATTGCATCTAAGGTTGTGTCTAGACTACAGGGTTTTGTCGACAAAGCATTTTGCTTTGTCGACAGAACTGGCTGAAGTCTAGACGCTCTTTGTGGACAGAAGCTTTGTCGACAGTATCTGTCGACAAAACTTCTGTCGACAAAAGCCTGTAGTCTAGACGTACCCTGAATTTCACTAGCTGCTACTCTCTGCCTGGTGCTACAGTTTGCCTGTAATCACAGTAGAGAAGGAAATGAAAAGGTGGTTGCTCTGCATTACGTCTTATAACCTTGATATTGATCAGAAGAAGCTCCAAGACAGAAGTATGAATTAAGAGGCACTACTCGTACTGTTTTCCAGTCTCAAGTGCCTGGTGGACATGTGTCTATATATGCAATACACCTAGACACCACATATCTTAAAGAAATTCCATTTATAGGTAAGTAACCACCATATCTAGCTACAGTTTGGATATGAGAACTCTAAAGGTGATCTAAGGCACCATCTTCAACCAGCTTATGGTCCTGTGTATCAAGATGTTTGTCCACAGGGATCAAGAAACGAGGTAGCAGAAAGAGCTAGGGTGGGGGAGATGAAGGTTTATTTATGTGCCTAAAGTTAGGCAGCACAGTAGAAGTGGCTCAGGGACTTAAACATGGAAACAGGGTTCTTGCAGATGATCAATTATGTATAAGGGCTTCATAAAAGAGGGAATGCAAGTGATAAATATTGGTTCTTGATTGATTTGAATTAAAAATTGTTTTCTTCAAATTTTTGGTCAATGTATATGCTAAATTTGTTTTATAAATATATTCCTCTGCTAACTTTCCCAATTCATCTTGCTTTTGCAATATGTAGCTTGAAAAATCCTGCTCCTGCTGCTCCCACCTATTTAAACTTTTACTGTGGAAATTGATCTATTTTCTTTTTGAATCTTAAGATTATAGTAGAATTGTACTGCTGAAAAGAAGAAAGTTGCAGTAGTCTAAGGCTGCTGTCAGATCTCCATAGAGAAAGGTTTTACAAAGCTAATATCATTTAGAAATAAAAATGTATTATGAAGATAATTTAACAGCTAATTCTTTTGTTTCAATGTTTAAAATATCAATTTAACTCCATCTCCCAACACTACCTGCACTAAAGTTAAACAAATACTTTAATTAAAGAAAGTGTTTTGTAATTGGACACGTTACATATAATTCATTATATATAGTCAATTCCTGAATAAGAGCTATTTACACAAATAAAATTCCAATGGTGCGGTGGTGAATTATATATTGCTAAAATGCCTAGCATGAAAGAAGTGATGTGATTAGATGTTTTGCCATTGCCCTTATTTTATTATAACTACACGGGCTGATTAGCATTGTAACATAAGAATATATCTACATATGATTAAAATACAATAATTTCTGAAGCCTTTTTAAAATATTTGTATGTGAATACACTTTTGCACCAATTGATTTTTTCTTTTAGTCAATATTGTGGTCTCTTTTCTTTAGTTGTATGTCTTTTGATTTCCTTCTTCATCTTTCCTGACAGCTATTTGTTACCCTTCCTGTGTGTGCAGTTGTAACCCACACAGCTAGCGCTGGTCACTATCCCATGTAAGGGGATGCAGACCACTTACAGCGAGAGATAGGAACAAGAGAGCTCTATAGCCTAGGCTGAGTGCTAGATGGCTTTATAGCTTAAACTGCAGAGGTTCCTACACTGAGCTCTAGAGGTCCTAGGTTTAAATCCATCTGGTGGTGGTTGCACAGTCATACTGAGAGAACTAAGTATCTTAGAGCATGGAAGTAAGAGGTGACCATCTCAGGAAATGTGTTATCGCAATACCACACACCCTTTTGTGTAGTCCTTCATCCGAGGCTTAGTGTACATTGGATATGGCCTTGAAGAATATGGTCTCAGCTGTTCTCACTAGATTTTCTTTAAAATTTGTATAGCTACTACTTCCATAGTTCCACTGATAATAACAGTAGGGCCAACAGCTATCACAGGCACTGGAGTAAGATGTGTGTGGGCCACCATCTCCACACTCCTGGAAAGAGCTGGGCCTCAAGAGGAAGGGGCAGGGCCATGGGGGAACAGCGCTGCCTGGAAAATGGCATGGGCCTCCCCCTCAGCCCTTAGTGCTCCTTGGAGTACATGGCCTTGAACTCCGGTGCAGTGATTGGGCAGTGGTTTAAAGGGGCCCAGCACTTGAGCCACTGCTGCTGTGGTGGCTGGAGCCTCGGGCTCCTTTGAATCACCAAGCCCTGGGACAATTGCCCCTTTTCTCCCCCCTGCACCCCTTTCCTCATCCCACCCCGGAGCTCCTAGCCACTGCTGTTGCTGCTACGGCATGCTTCAGGCAGCTCTGAGGACTGGCTGGTGAGGAAGTAATATGGTGTGGTCCTGGCAGTGTTGATGGCTAGCTGCCCCAGACCTGTCCCTTCAGTGAGCACAGAGCTGACCACCTGCTACCTTGCCCAGGGCTCTAGCAATTCTGTCTGCCTCCCTGGGAACACAAGTATTAACTGGCCACTAATTTTTCTTAACTCCCTTACTGAACCATGTCCAAACAATGTCTTGTCTACTTCAAACTTCAGTCTTTTCCTTATTTGTTCTTGAGACACAAGGCTCATGATTTAATTATGCTGAAACTTTATTAATTTATATAGTGCAGATCACCGTCATTCCTTAATTGTTTTTACCAGGGTGCTTTCAAAAAATCAAACATTTTTAATTTTAAATCTGATTTAAAAAAAATATTTTAAATAAATCAATTTAAAATCAAATTTGAAATGCAGTCTCTATGTTAAGGCTTGAATTTAGGATAATCTATTAATATATCAATGAAATAGAAATATTTTAAAATAAATCTTTGCTGCCAAAATTTTAAAAAGTCATACTGCTGGATTGGTGGAATGCAGTGCTAAGCACATGGTACCAGAGTAGGTTAAGGTGCTACAAACAACTTTTACCAACAGTGTCCTCTTCTGCAGGTGCAGAAAAAATGTTTTCTTTATTTCAGTTGATTCAATTAGTTTAATTAAATAACTCTTTCATTCAAAGTTGAGAAAATAGTTAGAAGTTGAAAAAGCGGGTGAGCTTATTTTTCTTTTCCAAACAGAGTAAAAACTAGTTCTGAGATGAGATCTACTAGCTCTAAAACTTGGAATGCATGGGGACTGGAATCAGTCAGTTCAATTCACTGAATACAGGTGCTTCCTTTGTTTAGAAAATCAGTTACTTTTAAATGTAGCACAGGTTTTGATAAACTTACTTTTCCTGTCTTATGTATCCAGCACACTTCAGGTGGTTTTATAAAACTAATAAACATGGTTTTAAAATGTTGGTTTTGTGCCCTTTCACTGAACTAAAATTTCTATCCAAATTACAGCTTAACACAATGATAAGGAAATTATTCATCATTTGGTAAAAAAAAAAATGTCATTTATCATTTTCTAAAATAGAATGTGTAGGGATCTGGTGTATCCTACTGCATAGAAATAGTGGTACCACATTCAGAGCAACGCTATGATTGGTTGCAAATTAACATGTTTTAATGATTACCATCCAGATCAACCTTTCTTTAGTAAATAAAAATGCAAATGCAAAACAATATCCTTGATTTATATCACTTTGATGTAAATTAATCCATCCTGGTTTTCTGCCATCAATTCATCACGCCACCTCTTCAATGGAGCCTGTCCACTGTTGGGACCCTACCACCTTCTCTTTGTGTCAGGGGATTGGGAACATATTTTGAGATTAGGACCCTCCGCTTCTTCAGGGAATCTGCTGCCAATTTTGATTTATCAAAGAACTGAGGCTCTATGAAATGAGTACCTGATCTGGATACCTGCTAAGTTGCAACAACTTGAAACTTTTCTCTTGACTTGAACCACTAGGTCTTTGAGCTTCTGTGGTAAACTGAAAAAGCCACCCCTCTCTGGCCAATTTAAAAGTGTGTGTGTGTGTGGGGGGGATAGTGCCCAGCTCTCAAACTAGCAACTAGCTCAATGTCCATAAATTGGTCAAAAAAAGTACCCTTCTCTGATCTCGTGTGGCAACAGTTAATCCAGGAATTAGAAGGGATTCAGGCTGGAGGGATGGGTTTTATGTATCGTCCCCCTGGTGCACAGGGTCAGTGAGTTACCTGAGCCACAAGAGCTCAGGAATGCTGCCTTGTCCATGTGGCCATCTCTCTTGGGAGGGTACAGGTAGACTGCAGGGTTTTTCTGGGATGCCTCTGGTATCCCAGAAAAACTCCACCATGTCCAGGGAACGCTTTCTTTTGCAGAAGAGCAAACATGCTCTTTCAGAGAGCCCTGTATACCTCATTCTCTGAGGAATAAGGGCTCCTCCAAAAGAGGTGGCTTTTCTGCCATTTGGCCCTGTCTAGGTGGGGCCAAATGGTGGAAAAGCCTCTTCCGGAAAAAACTATGCGAATTTTGGTGCACAAAAGGCTATAGTGTAGAGCTTGCCTAAGGGAAGAGGGGACATGTGAAGAGGCCACCTTCTATCCTTTATTCCTGCCAGTCCAGATAGAGCCCTAATCCATACCCTGCACTAAGACTGCAAAGGATTGTGTTTTGTCCTTGTCTCATGGGGACTGGGGGGACAGGATGCAATGGATATGTTCTAATTAGGATACAACTTTATATTTATCTGAGCTATTCACTGTACTGTAATGCATAAAATTCCTTCCTTAATTGTTTGGATCTGGTGGATGGTTGCCATCAGATTTCTACTTCTCCACAGCTGATGTCCTCTTGTTGCTGAGCGCCACCACCCTCCCCCTTCAGAGAGGATTGAGGGGCAGGAGAAAGTGGGGGGGGGCTTCTCCTTGCTGTACCAGAAATTAGGAAACTGACACCTTTCCTCATCTCTGTTAGGGGATGTCGTCCGTTAAAAGCACTTCAGATTCATCATGGATCTTAGATACCTTGTGGAATGAGTCCTTGCCCTGGGCACTTACCACAAGGCAGCACCAGCAGATAGCTGGGTTACTTACCTCGGATTCAGCCACGTTTCCAGATTTTTTTTAAACAATTGTCTCCCAAATATCAACTAAAAATATATCCATTCCCCAGTCACAGAGGGGTACTCTATCATCTTTGAGTCACTCAGGTATCAAATGTGATCGGTTTTATGGGATAGGCCTTGTCTACTAGTAGTGACCTGCTGGCTTCTCCTGGTAACCTCCACTTCATCATTTCAGGCTAGTTGACAGTCACCCTCTAGTAAAAGACATAGGTCCTGAAATACTAGCAATGATGGGAGCACTTGTATAAACTGGCTGCCAGTGTTTTAACTATTATGTTGTCTAGATGTGGTACAATGGCTTGGCTACTGAAAACTTCCACCATTGTTACCACTGGCAAATCTGTGCTGGTGGGACATTTTAAGGAGAAAAGTCTAATGTAGAGAATGTCTCCCCCTGAGCTCACAGCACTCAGATGTACACATGGCTCTGCAACTGCTGCTCTGAGCAACATGCAAGGGTAGGGCAGGAAGAACAGGAGACTGGCTGAAGCTCCCACTGTGCCTCTGTGCCACATCCAGCTCACAGGCCATATTTTACCCACCACTGATGTAGATTGAATGTAATGAAGATATCAAAAAATACATTAGTAAATTCAAATATTGCAAATAGAAGAGCCAGTAAGGCAGCAAAAATATATAGTAACATAATACTATAATTCAGTCAAATTCAATCCTAAACTGCTGTGTACATTTTTGAAAAGCATCTAAAAGTGAGTTAAGATCCTGAATCCCAGATCCTCACAGGTATTTCAGCACTGAATGACCATTGATGACAGTTGGTATCAGTGGAAGTTAATTAGGTACCTCCGAACTCCCATTGAGGATCTGGTACATAGCCATTTTTGAAAATGGGACTTTAAATGGTCAGTATCTCTTCAAAATTTTACTAGCTTTTTCTTTTGCTGGTGATGCCCATGTGAGGATTTGGAAGTGCCTAGATGAGGGCTATGAAAGAGAGAAAATGAAAAAGGTAGTTAACAGATGAAGCACTAACACATTACAGCTATGTGCCTTTTCCACAGAAAATAAGTAAAGAGGGAAAACTGAATTGGTTTACTGTATTGAAAAAGCTCTGTAGGTATTGCCTGCTCAAAGGAGCTTCATCAAACAGAAAAATGCTTTGAACATTCATGAAGTGGCTATGGGGTCTCTTGCTTCTCCCACAGGGAATCCACTATGGTGGCATTGTCCATATTTGATAAATTAAAAGTTGGAGTTGTTTGTTTGAATCATAGATGCTAGTGATGAGAGAAGGCCTATTGGGTTATTTTGTCCATTGGACCCTCTACTGATTCAGGGTTACGTCGTATAAAATCTTTTGTAGTGTTTTGTGCAATCTACCTGAAATGCCTTAAGCAATCTGCTTCTTCCCTGCTAACCATGCTCAAAGAAGCTTTTCACACACACATTTTATACTTTCCAAAGTGTTCATGGGAGAATAAATGAATTTGACAGACATTTCCCAGTTTTGGAATGCTCTGAGATTCCATGGTATGGATATACTATAAGAACCTGGATAGAAAGTCATTGAAATCCGCATTTGCAATTAGAGTTCACCTGCTTCAGCAGAAAACCAGGATCTTAAATTTTACCTTAGGGAGTTTTCACATTTTTCAGATGGTGCCATTAAGTCAAAACTCAAATACCTGTTCATCCATTAGAATGGCATGTCAAATGCCAATGTGATAGAGCAGGTTAGGATTGGGCTCGCTAATAAGATACTCTGTAGCATAATTATGAAACAGATTTTTTTGCTTGCTTTCTTGCTTTTTATTTCCCTTTGTATTGTTCTCTGTTGCCTTTCACTATATTTTCTTGGACTGCAAATATGGCAAATCTGGAGACATTTGTGTCAAAAAAATGCTTTATTGTATGTGGAGAGTGTTCTAATTTGAGTTTCTTTTGATTACTGGTGATATATTTTAAAATAAGAACCTGCAGTATTTTAGCCAATAGGTCACATGACACAATACATTTTTTCATAACATTTAATATGTAGGGTATATATCTTTCACACTAATTTAAAATCTCTTCTTAAACACATGCAGACTGTATGCACTAGTAGGAGTCTGATAGGTGGCCTAATGAATGATATGTAGTTCTGGTATAAATTCCCAACACTGAACCTCCCCTCTGCATAAAAATCTCAAACACTATTTGGTTCACATCACTTCATTATGGTGAGAATGTTGTAGCAGGATTTGATGTAAGGTACGCTGAAGGATTTATGTAAAATCTTAAGGATATTCCTAAAGACCTTTGAACTGTTGACAGCTATTTTACTGACTAGTAAAATGCGATAGTGCCTTAATATACGACACTAAGGTAGTACACACAAAGTTTTACATACTGACCACACGGTGGAAAAAAGACTGCTCGACCAAGTTTTTAACAAGATTGTTTGCTTGTAGCCTGACAAAGCCCGTATAGTACAGAGAAGGTGAAACACTGATTTTTTTTTTTTAAACTAAACCTGGAATTTAATCTGAAAATTAAATAGTATGGTATTTTCCTGAAATGTTTACATTAGTTTTCAAAAGTAACCACATATTGATTAACTGGGAATGAAGCCAATAACAACAAAAATTAAGAATCTTGGCTTACTGGATATTTCAGAATGAAAAAAATTATTAGAAAAGAGACACAAATCTGTTAAGCTTCTAAAGGACAAAGGCCCTTCAGATAAAGTGGTATGAATTTTTTAATGCAAACCTTTCTTTAAAATTGGAGAAAGCGATTACAGAAAGATGCTCTAAAATAGCCTCAAATGAAAGCCCTAGGCTTTTTCAATGCTGATATTTCCTACTGTTCTCAACTGATTTTTTGGGCAGGCTTTTAACTGCCTGCTAGTTCCTGATTCTGTTCATTTATTCTTTAACATAATCCCTCTGCATGTGAGGAAGGTAGTAAGGGGAAAACAGATTAATCAAATGTTAAAAAATATAGCTGGGTATCAAAGACACAGCCATCTGGAACCATACAACGATGCAACATAAATAATAGTGTGAGTTAAGCATAGAGAGCTGGGAGAAGTGTCAGACTTGGGGTCAAAGTATAGCTTCCAAAGAAAACTTGCAGGTAGCTCGGGCCAGCATTAACTTTCACAAAACCTTGTATCACTTACATCAGTACCATTTAATACACCTGTTCCACTCTGTACTTATGCTGTATCACAAATGGTTCTAAAGGAATTAATCCTAGATTTTTACCTGCAGTGCAGCCATATCACTCTGCTTATTTAGTACGAAGTGGCCCTAAAGCAACATAGTTGGCCATGGGAAGATCACCCCACCATGCCTTAGTGGTGCAGAATCAGTCTAGAGGTTTGTGCATCATCTCCCTCCTGAGGGTATAGAGGTTATAGCAAGTAAAAAGGGGTAGAGTTGAGGCTTGTGTACACACCATTCATCTCAAGTTGCCATGTTGGTTTCATGAAGTCATTAACAGTCAACAAAGCTCATGCGGCAGAATGGAGGCCTGCAAAAGTCCTCTTCACCCATCACTCCTAAGCTACATTGTGTGCTCTTCTCACCTGTACATGAGAATATGAGCCTGAGTTTTCCTCTGCCTAGCACTTTCTATAGTCTTTTATACCTGTGCGGAGGGAGTGTGCCAGGGGTGTGAGGCTCTCATTTGTGGTATTTTACACTCCCGTTTCACAACTTTAAATGATTACACAAGGTCCAAAGCAATGGAGACTCAGTCCCAGACAGGTGAAACTGAGAACAGTATTTAGCCTACAATATTTGTCAGACGCATAATAGAGGTAGGAAAATATAACTACAGTAAAACCTGTGTTATCCAGCACGCTTGGGGATTAGGGCATTCTGGTTATCTAAAAATTCCGGTCATCTGAGGGTCCCATCAACCTAGGAAAAACCAATGGACAATAATAGTAAGACTCAAGTTTTTAATATTGGTAGTTTTGTAGTGTGAGGCAGTTGGGGTCTCGTTTATATTTTGAGTTAAAGATGACTAGTAGTACTTAAATAAAAAATTAAACCAAACATGGTAAACCAAGCCAGGCCTCTGCATCTGAAGATGATTGTTACTTAAATGTTTTCATTAAGGCTCATTCACTGCTTCCTATAATGGGGTGTGTGTGTGTGGCTGGTGCCCCTAACGGTTGTCTTGCGTTCTTGACCCCTACTCAGTAGTGCTCTTAAGACTGTGGAGACAGACTTCAGACAATGAGTTGCTGCTGTGCTTTGTTACTCCAAAGCCTTAGAAAAGGGAGTAGGAAACAGGTTTGATCAGAAGGTGAGCTCTGGAGAAATGAGCTTGGCATGTATGTTGTTTAGGAGTTTGAACACTATGAAGATATCTAAAGGGACATTCATGGTTTGCCGTTATTTTGATAAAATAGCTTGGTAAAAACTGGAAACTAGAGGAAGGTATCTTTGATTAATGTGGGACTCCTGTGATCTTATTTTCCAATCCTTTTAATCTCAAATCATTATGTCTAATATTTATTACAGATGATGGTGGTAGTGCTGTCTGTAGTTAAGGTTGCTTAACACTTTGCATTATGAGACTCTACTCTTAGTTGCTTATAACTCTTGACAAATTTTAACTTTGTTCCAACTTTTTTCAGATGTTTCTGCTAAAAAAAAAAATCAGTTTCTGAAAACATTGGTTTGCCCATGTTAAAATACTTTCAGCCAATTAATTGTGAAACTTTAGCAACTCCAATATTTGGATTAGGAACTTCAAAGTTGGTAGGGGGCTCATTCTGTGTGAAGGGAGTGTTTTTTGTCAGACCCATGAAAATATTCAAAATTGGCCAATTTATGAGCATTTTAAAAATTATCCATTAACCTATGCACAGTACAGACTATAGGCTCTTAGCTATAATCCCAAAAGAGTCCATGTTCACTGGCCATGTCCCTTTGGCAGAGTGACTGAGCATGTTCCAGTGTGGGGCTCCAGGGAATAAGCAAGACTTTCCCTGCAGGTGCTCCTCCCAGTTCCTGAGGACTGCTATGCATAGGAACTGAGAGCAGGGACTGTCTCTTCTGCATTTTGTGTGTTGCATGCTGGTGTCCTGCAACACTGAGGGGAAGAAAGAAGGATCCTGACTTGAATGTGAGGTGATGAGGAGAAAGGGAGAAGTAATGCAGGCTGTAGGGGACTAGGAACAGAGGCCTAATAAGAAAGACTGGAGAAAGAGACAACTGCAGAGGAAAGGGAAAGAATAGGCTGGAGGGAGGGGGGCAACAGCTGGGGACAGCAGCAAAGAAAGGAAGTGAGGACAGGAAAGAAGATGTGGGGAGAGGGACCAAGGGAGGATCAGATAGCACAAAAAGGGTGAGAGTCAGCGAATGAGGAAGAATAAGAGCAGAGAGGAGGAGAGGAATATGAGCAGGGATGTAGGACAGGATCAGGAGTGAAGCAGTGACAGGACAAGCAGAAACTGAAGGGAGATCAGCTGGAAATTACCAGATCAAGAACTGAGGAGGAAGTCCGGAGTAAAGCAGTGCAAAGAGAAAGTGGAGGAATAGGACAGAAGAATCTATAACCAATAGAGAACACACCCCAATAAAACAGGAATTGAATTGTTGAGTCTCAACATTCCCCTGCTATCTAGCAAATAGCTGGCAAAGTGCATCTTGTTGCCCTCTAGTGGCTGTTCTACTGGAAAACAGCCTAGAGTTACAGTAATAGAGATGTAGCTGTGTTAGTCTGGTCTTGCTGAAACAAAAGACAGGACTATGCAGCACTTGAAAGACTAACAAGATGGTTTATTAGGTGATGAGCTTTCATGGGCCAGACCCACTTCCTCAGATCAAATTGTGGAAGAAAATTGGCATGACCATATATAGCAAAGAGATACAATTTAAAAAAAAAGTGAAGACATATAAAATTGACAAATCAGATTTTAGAACTGGGAGGTCTGAGGGGGGGAGGTTAGCTATCTTTGTAATGGGTAAGGTAGTTAGCATCTTTGTTAAGGCCCATTCATAAAGTGTCAAATTTAAGCATGAATGAATGTTCTGAGGGTTCCCTTCATAGTCTGGTGTAAGTCTCTTTGAAGTAATATACATGTAGTGAGGTCATTGAGACAATGCCCAGTCTGGTTGAAATGATATACGAGCGGTCATATTGAACAATTTCTAACTCCACTAACTCTGTAATTTAATGGGATAAAGAAAAAGTACTCCTCTGGCCATGTGTGTCTTTCTGCTGAATTTCAAAAGCCTGTTTTAAACAGAACAGGTGTTAGTTGATCAGAAAATTGCAAGAATCTTTTATAATGGCAAATTTAGACAACCTGCATATAATGGGCACTATCAGTGCTCCTCATTGTACCATAACCAGATGTCCTGGTTTGGCTGAAATAATCCTGACATTGAATTAACAAATCTTGCACATAACATATAAGCAAACCAAAACCTCCAATTTTAGACTCTGCTTGCTTAAGCTTTTGAAATGTTCAACTTCCTGATGTCTTGTAAGGATAACAATTTTCTCCTATTTGACTATATATAAATAAATTGTTAGAAAGATGCTGTCCATGCTACAAAGTCAGTGCTAGGAAGAAAGGGTCCATTATATTTTGTAGTCAGCTCCTACTGTGAATTCTGTTTCCTACCTTTATGAGATTTACTTTAAAATTATATCTATAATACAATGTTATTGATGGTGTAGCTTGTTCAATAAATGTATAAATAATCAGAGTAAGATGTCTTCTAACATTTCTTTGACAAAGTATGACTAAACCTGATAGGAATGAAAAAGTATAAATACATGAAGCGTGTAATGTAGCTGAAACAGTGAACTATTGAAAGGTAAGCAGGATTCAGCAAAGTGTCATATACTTTGTGCACAAAGCCACACCTGTCTCCCTGTGAGCTAATGTAGCAGAGAAAGCTGACTGTAAAGAGGAAGCCAGCTTAGATTGCAGCATTTGGTGACTTAAAAAAAAACCCCTAAAAATGGGAAATCAGCCTGTGCACACCTGTCTTTTCTATACTTGATTTAATTTAGTTCATGTAAAAACACATTGATAAGTTTCATTATAAAGAAGCAATTGGAATGGCAAGATTGTTTTGTAATTGTACAAAAATACAGGATTGTTCAGCAATACTTTAAGTGCTTGAACAAAAACAGTGGGAAGCAGTTTCCAGCTTTATTTCACTCTTCCTGCTGTGATCATCAGTTTTCATTTCTGCTTGCTTGATGTAATATAGTGAGGAAAACAAACCCAACAAAACAAAGTCAGTCTCACTGACCAGCATTACCAATAAATTATTGCTGATCTCTTTCAAAGAGCTTTCCTGCTGTGTCTGTGGCATGAATGGGAAGAGAATTTTTCCTAGCAGAATGGGCAGGACTACAAGTTGATGAGTGAACATTAACAAATTGAATTGAAAATATATAAGATCTCATGCCAAAATTAAGAGTTAGTCAGCATGATTATAATACAACTAGATCTCTATTTTCATGACATGTTTTCTTCTAATCTCTGTCCTTCCCAGTTCTCCTGACCACCAAGCTTTCTGCCTCTTTTTCTACCCACTCATGGTTGTTCTCCATCTTCATTTTCCATTCAGTCCCCACCTGACAAACTTTTATAACAGCTACTTATTTTATAACATCCATTTCTTAACTCTCCCCAAATGTCATGTTGTTCCTTTAGTAATAAGCCCCAAGGAAACACTAGACTTCTACTTGGCTTTGCTAAGCAAACTCTTTATATTTTTGTCTGCACACGTTTCCTTTACCTGGTGAACATATTTCATTTTAAAAGTCCAACTGCTTCTAATCTCCACCTTTCCCAGCAATTAATAGTTGTAAGCTAAATTGGTATGTGCACCTGTTATGTGGGTGTTCACAAAGACTTTTCACGAAAGGTATCACAGCCATCACCAAATATGCGCAACTAGAATAGTCTTCATTCTCACCTGTACAAGGCCCTGTCCTCTATTGCTTGCTATCTCAATCTATTTAGAATGTGTCTCTTTCTCTAGTCTTTTGGAATGCAATTGGGATTCTGATACAGAGCTTAACACTCAGAAGCAGCTGACTTTCATACAGCTGAGATGAATATAGTCATACTCCCTTTGCCACTGCTAGCTCCTACAAGCCTGGGCCCAGGGATCCTGTAATTTATACCAGGAACAGACTGACTTGCTCTCTGGACTGGACAGCTGGTACTAAATTGCTGTGATTACAGAATAAGCCCAACCTGAGAAGAATTAGATGACTGCAGTATAAAAGCAATAGGAAGCTGCACTGAAAGGGGGAAGCCCAGAACACTGGAACTGTGTCTGGACATACAGAAGGGAACAAAAAGGTTCTTGCAGGGTCCTGAGTCCATGGGGTGAAGGGTACGATTTGAGACTACTTAAGGAAAAAAGTAAACTCCAGCCAGTAGGAGCTGGGAAACACAAGACAGGCCATCAGGGAGGAGGGGCTATATCTAGCTGAAACTTCGGAAAACGAGAGGGGGGAGGGAAGGGGTTTGGACTTCCAGGAGTGAAACATAGAATTAAGATTGGGACAAGTTAGCCAGTACATACTGGAGGATTTAACAAATGTAACCCCTACAAGGGGACTTTTTGAGCTACTGTTTGAAGTGAGCAAGTTCTTAAGGGTCTTGGAGAGAGTGGCTGCAGATTGCATCTATTGTGATTCCTGGCTAGGAGGGGACGCACAAGGGGTAGCTGACCCTGTTACAGTACCATCAGGAAGAATGCTAGATCATTGAAGTGAACCATTCTCTGATCCTTCCTTTCTTGGCTTTGAACATGCATCCTGTCTCCAAATGTGGTGCAAGCAGGGCCGGCTCAAGCCATTCCTGTGCCCCGGGCAGCGAGTGAGCAACGCATGTGCAGCCCCGCCCCCGGTGCACTGTGCACCTTACAGCTGCAATCGGGTGCATGGCAGCTGTAAAGGGTACTGCACCCGCCACGTAGCACCCCTTACAGCTGCCATCAGGCACTCCCCATAGGTTGGCGCCCCGGGCAGCTGCCTGGCTAGTTCCCTAACCCTCCCCCCCTTAATCCGGCCCTAGGTGCAAGGGCTACACAAGTCTCTTTTTGCTGCAAAGGGGAGTGGGGACTGAGTCTAGTGAAGGCACTAGGAAATAAAATGAAGTCCTAGTTAATACCTAATATCTTAGTTGTTCTTAACCTCTGGATGGGAAAATAAATACCGTATTTTCCGGTGTATAGGGCGACTGGGCGTATAAGACGACCCCCTAATTTTTTAATTAAAAGATAGGGTTTCATCTTATACCCCAGCGCCCCTCCGCCTCCTTTGCTCCCGGTGTCCCTGGTCTGCTGGAGACGGTCCCCAGCAGACCAGAGGCACCGGGAGCAAAGCCGCAGCAGCTTTGCAAAGCCTCGGGGAAAGCCGGCGGGGGGGGGAGGCAGCCCAGGCGCGCCTAGGATGTATACCCGGCGTACAAGACAACCCCCGATTTTTGGGGGATGTTTTTTAACATCAAAAGTCGTCTTGTATGCCGGAATATACGGTACTAACAACATTCTGTCATCCATTCCTTTTCTGGTACAGTGGTAAATATGTCCAATGAAAAGTCTATAGGACATTATTGCCACCATTTATGTTAATAACAGATGTCAGTATTTTATTTATAGCACTCGTGTTTTTTACTTCTACCTGAATGTACTTTTGCTTCCTCTAAATCTATGTATTTTCCTAAAGAAAACCCAGGTTTGAAAGAGCTTACATTATTATGTTTTGCTGCATTTTCTTTGAAGAAAGGATTGTAGAATTGTATTCGTCATCCTACAAGTGAGCTAAAAATGCCTGCTTGTCTCAGTAGCCTTGGCTTAGGGCCTTTATTTTTATTTTTTTTTATTTTTACTATAGAATTCAGACTGTTTGAACAGTTGGAGCCTGACTTGCTTAGCTGTCAAAACTGGTATTCCCTGTTGACTTCTTATTACAGCAGCTTTTTCAATACAAGAGTGTTTAGAGCTTTGGTAAACATAGAAGAGAAACATATTTCTAGTATACAAACATATAGAAATCTTCAGAATTATATAACAGATCAATCAAGAAAAAAATATTTTCCCCTTTAGGCATTATAAACAAGACTAAAATACTATAAAGATAATTCTCTTAAATCAGCCTAAGATTAATATTTGAATTGCAGAGAAACATACGGACATTGCTAGAGATACTAAACATAACTCGGGAAGTTTTTTCCAAAACTGAGGAAATAAGAGTGAAGGAGAAAATTAGAAAATTCCAAGACGGACTGGGAGATAATGTTATAAAGGGGGGGTAAGATAACTGAAATATATTATTATTCCTTAAAATATGTTTACAGTGGAATATAGCAAAAAAGGTAACAACTTCTGAATGACTTTCCAATTAAGTATTTTGGGAGAATGGAGAACAAACAGTGCTGAAGATATGTATGTTTAGCAGTTAGTTCTAGCCAGTATTCTAGGCCAGTGTTTAACAGTAAACAAGAGCAGGTCATAAATTAGGAGCCTGATGAAAATCATCATGGAAAGCTCACTAAGGTAGGATTGTATCCTGAAGAATTAAAATAAATCCACATTATTTCAAATTACTTTGATATTAACTCTTATTGGGCCTAATCTGCACCTTGCAGGATTGGCCTAATGTTCAAAACTTTAAAAAAAGAATAGAAATGTAAACAAATCCACATATAGCAGCAATTGAATTATTTCTCCTGGGTATAAAAACTTGATCTTCCTACTTCTCTTTTGAGGGAGGAGGAAAGTGAATGATATAAAATTCAGGATATGAATGAATGGCTATATTTGGAAAAGCAGTACTTTGCAGGAACAAATTCCCCTGAGCATCAATGTAACCAATTTGTATAATAATAGTCTTGCAGCACCTGAGAGACTACCATCTACATTTTTGTTAGTCTCTAAGGTATTGCAAGAGTATTTGTTGTTTTTAATTTTTTTTAATGAGATGACAAGCCTTGTAGAGAAGGGGGAAGAGATGGATGTGGCATACCGAGACTTCAGTAAAGCATTTGGTATGGTCCTGCATGACCACCTTATCAATAAATTAGGGAAATACCACATAGATGGGGATACTATAAGGTGGGTAAATAACTGGCCGAATAGCTGTTCTCAGAGAATACTTATTAATGGTTTACAATCTTGCTGGAAGGGCATAACAAGTAGGATTCCACAGGGGTCTGTTTTGGGATTGGTTCTGTGCGATATATTCATCAACTACTTAGGTGATGGCATAAAGAGTACGATTATTAAGTTTGCAAATGAAACCAACCTGGGAGGGATTACAAGTGCTTTGGGGGATAGGGTCATAATTCAAAATGATCTGGACAACTGAAGCAATGGTCTGAGGGAAATAAAATGACAAATAAGGAAAAAAGCAAAGTACTCCACTTAGGGAGGAACAACCAGTTTCAAACATACAGAATGGAAAGCGATTATCTAGGAAGGAATTCTGCAGAAAGGGATCTAGGGGTCATAATGGACCACAAACTAAATGAGTCAACAGTGTAATACTGTTGCAAAAAAAGCAAATGTGATTCTGGGATGCATTAACAGGAATGTTGTGAGCAAGACACAGGAAGTCATTCTTCCACTCCACTCTGTGCTGATTAGGCCTCAATTGGAGTATTGTGTTCAGTTCTGGGCACCATATTTCAAGAAAGATGTGGAGAATTGGAGAAAGTCCAGCGAAGAGCAATAAGAATGATTAGAAGTCTAGAGAATATGACCTATGAAGGAAAACTGAAATAATTGGACTTTTTAGTTTGGAAAGGAGAATGCTAAGAGGGGACATGATAGCAGTTTTCAGGTATCTAAAAGGGTGTCATAAGGATGAGGGAGAAAAATTGTTCTTCTTGGCCTCTGATGATAGAACAAGAAGCAATGGGCTTAAACTGCAGCAAGGGAGGTTTAGGTTGGACATTAGGAAAAACTTCCTAACTGTCGAGGTATTTAAACACTGGAGTAAACTGCTTAGGGAGGTTGTGGAATCTTCATCTCTGAAGATATTTGAGAGCAGATTGGATAGACATCTATCAGGGATGATCTAGATGGTGCTTGGTCCTGCTGTGAGTGCAGGGGACTGGACTTGATGATCTCTCGAGATTCCTTCCACTTGTAGTATTCTATGATTTTTGGTACCTAATCATTTAGAAAATATCTTAGTGTACAGACAAAATCAAAGCTACAAAGAAAGGATTAGACTGTCCACATTCCTCTTAACCCGGTGGCTTTGAATCCTAATTATAACTGTTCTGTACATTTGGAGGGAGATTCTTTGTTCGAACATGTTTGTTCCAGTAATAATAAAGGCTTTTAATAAATGTACATTTATGTTGACATTATCCTGTGTACATTTATGGGTACATTTATACATAACTTTTGGAAGTAAAAACTCATTTTATTCAGGAAAAAGAAATGCAGATATTTCATTTATTTCTCTATGTTTAGATAGTCATGGGTTATTTGAGATAGAGGTAGAAAAATCGAGCACTATCTTTCAAGAATCAAAGTGGTGTTTTCTATAATTGTATAATTCCATAATTGTACATTGAAATCCTGTCTTGAAATGCTGTGTAGTTTTGCTGTGTCCCTAGCGATATGTTTGGGGATCAAGGCCTACTGGGCCAGTGAATTGCTATGGGAAGGATTTCTGTAGTAGGTTATAATTTGGGGCTTGGCGAAAAAGCTGTTGAAGATGAAATGGCATATGAAACTGACCAGGCAGAAGGAACTGAGTAGCTAACAAGCCATTTAAATGAAGCTTGGACTATAGTTGAATTGGAAAAAAAAAAAAAAAAAAAAAACCTTTTTCAATAGCTTGAAGAAGGAACTCACCAAGATTCCTCCAACCTACATTACTGGGAAAATGGCCACAGAAGGGGAGTGCATTTGTACAACTTGCCTGAAGTTGAATCAGCCCCACTGAGTTTCCACACAATTACAAAAGTTTTTGGAGAAAACAGTGAATGTCACCCAACATTATTATGGTAAATGTTGTCTACACTAGGAAAATTTGGAAGGCTATACCACTATAGCTGACCCTGCAAAACTCTCTAATGTGGATGCAGCTCTATTGGTATAAGAGCACGGTTGTATTGGTATAATTGTATCTCTTTTTGTATGTTGCTTTTCCCAACATAGATATATTAAGTGTAGGCCAGGCCAAAGTAGTTACAACAGCAAGATGACACAAACTGAGGGCTGGACTAAACTCATATAATGATGTACCAGCATCATTCTTTTGGTTAGAAGTGATATCAAAATTGCCAGGCATCCAGTTTTTTTTATGGGAATGATGGGTTGAAAAGGGATCTGCTCTCTGGATCTTTGAGACCAGTCAGTTGTACATGCTCAGAGTTAAGAGAGAGTCCCTCCTACCATGGGCTTCTGGAGTTGCTGGCAGGTCCCTGTGGGCCCTTAATCTCAGGGACAGCCAGGGAGGCTCCATGTGCTGCCCTCATGCTTGCAGATGCTATCCCTGCAGCTCCCATTGGCCAGGAACTGTGTCCAATGGAAGCTGCAGGAGCAGTGATTGTAGGCAGTGCACAGAGCCTCCCTGGCCACCCACCATGTGCCTAAGTGCCCCAGAGACCTGGCAGCCACTTCCTGAGAGCTGCTGTAAGTGCCAATAGGACCCCACCCTCCCACGCCCTGCCTTTTGCACCCAAACTCAGAGCCTTCACCCCATGCCTACAGCCATGAGCCTCTTCCTGTACCTTAAACCCCACATCACTGACCCAACTTCAGAGCCCTTACCTCCTAGCCAGAGCCCAAACCCTCTTCTGCACTACAAATTCCCTGGCCCCAACCCAGAGCCCTCACTCCCCTGCACTCAATCCCCAAACCCAGTGCAAAGCCGCCTTCTGCACCCTAAACCATTCATTCCCAGTGCCTGCACCTCCAGACAGAGCTCTCATGCCAACTGCCTGTCCCAGCACTGGGAAAATGAGTTAGGGTGGGGGAGAGTGAGCACTGGGGAGACGGGGGATGGAGTGACTTGCAGGGGTGGGGTATTGGAGAAGGGGCAAGGGCAGAGATCCTTAATACTGTGCACTTAGAAAGTTGGTAAACCTAAGTGTGATGGTTTAATAGTTTAACAGGTACAACTCCTAGTGTGGGCACAGTTATACTGACATAAAAGTACTTAGTACTGATAAGTTTATTCTCTTTGAATGCTGGGCTGGAGTTATAC
This sequence comes from Pelodiscus sinensis, assembly GCF_049634645.1. NCBI lineage: Eukaryota > Metazoa > Chordata > Testudines > Trionychidae > Pelodiscus > Pelodiscus sinensis. Next base: position 71,766,699 of record NC_134716.1, read on the forward strand.
CAATATAGTTAAAGCAGACAAAGTGATGCAACTTTTGCGTGTAGCTAAGTCATAAAATGGTTATACATATTGATCATGTATATTTGATTATTGCTGTGAGCCCATAGAGATAGCTAAGTAATTCATAACTATTTTCACCTGGATTATTATGGGAAAGAAATTTTCATTTTGCATGTGTTGTAAAGTCATACACATTTAGTCCTTTCCACATTCAGTACCTCCTCCTATCAGCGCAAATCCTGAAATTGTAAAGAACCTGCTGAAAATTTAAAGCAGTAAATTCCTATGTAAAAATAGAGACAATGTTGTGAAATAGATCTGTGTTTAGAAAATGTGTCTAAAATGCAAAAGTGTATTGTACAGAAATGTTATTTTTTGTATCAAAGCATTTTGAAATGAATAGCATGTTCAGTTCTGTAATTGTTTTAAACAGTGATTGAGAGAGTTCAAGAGGCAAGAAGAATTAGATTGATCTTAAACCCAGAAGGTATATGTAATGAAGGAAGACTTAAAATGCAGTATTTTGTGTGCATAGAGAAAGATCAGACACTTAATAGGGATATAACTGAATTGTATAATGTCTTGAATCTTTTAGGCAGTCATTACCCCCTCTTCAGTGCTGCATTGAAAACTGTAACTGTTAAAGATACATATGGAAAAGTAAAACAAAAACAAATTGAGAGGCATTAAAAGCACTTTAACATTTAAAATAATTAATATATAGCATGATTTTGCTAGGTAATGTTGCAGAGAAGACATGGGTCATTCAAGAGAAAATTTGAGACTGTTGGGGAAATGGAGCCCTAAAAAGGGTCTGGGTGCAGTGAACCTAATAGCTTTATTCTGAGGCATTCCTTTGATCTAGTTCCCAATGTAGCTTTATAGACCAGTGGTTACTTGATACCGTTATGTTTGGCATTACTCTGCCTAAGACAAATTTCTCTTAATTTCGTGTTTTGTAAATGAGAGAACAAATATGTATTGGACTGCAGTCTAGAATGGTGGTAGAACCTGTATACATTGATCTTTTCAATGAACCAAGCTTTAGATTTTCAGCCTGGCTACTTGCATTAATACAGCTCAAAAATTCATCAGTGGGGAAAAAGTGACCCAAGAGAGAGTCAACACTTTGTGAAGATTTCCTTGTAAATATGCCATTTTTATTTTTACCTAACTTTTGTTAAATGAAAGTAATAAATGGCATGAATTTTACATCAGTAATTCACAAACTGTTAACATGATGCTCGTATTCAGACACTGAGGCTCACTTTTTTTGGAATTGTCAGTATCCTCAAAGCAAAGTCATAGCACTTTCATCTTTGACTTCTTTAAAATGATGTGAAATGTCAGTACAAGTTGTAAGTGGGGGGGAATCTAAATTTAAATAAAAATCTTTCAAGCCTCTAGCTGTCAGGTTATATTGGTGCTGACAAACTTGTCAAGACACAGGTAGCCTACATTATATTATGATTGGATGATAGCATCATTTTTGAGGTTGTTCAGGTGAAATAAGTCCATTTAGCTATAGAGATGCTTCAAAAGAAGATTGGGTGGGTTGAAATACGTCAAATGAGTCGAATCTAATTCTTATACTTACTTTTTTAACAGCTGTAGTCAAACCATGGTTACATGAAAGAATTTAAATGCAATATAACTATTGACTTATAATACAAGCTATCATGCAAAGATCAAGACCAAAACCGTCCTGCCTGTTGAGAAATAGTATTAATAATATTAGCTTTTTTTTGTATACCACACCTAAGTTGTTTGTCTAGAGAGGCAACAACAATGAGGAGTCCTGTGGTATTTTAAAGACTAACAAATTTATTTGGATGGACGCTTTCATGGACTGGAACCCACTTCCTCAGATATGCTTATTCATAGCTCTTTAATGGACCTAGAACACTTTCCTGGTATTTCTTAATGGGGGAAGCTGAGGTAAGAGGCTGTGGCTTATTCAAGGTCAGATTACAAATTTGAGAGTGGGGTGGCTAGGAAAAGCTCTGTTTCCTCATGACTCCTGATATTTTTATCTATCACATCATGTTTTCACTCTTTTCCAAGCTACTTTTGCATACTGTAGATTTATATGATGTGACTAAGATTCAGACCTCTTGAATTTCTCCTACACCTTGTGATGAGGTTATCAGACTGAAAAACTATTTATAAAACACTTTCTGCTCACCTCCCTGATTTTGTCCACTGTGTATTTACGTTAACATTTGCAGGATGTATGGGATCTAATGAAAGAAAATGCTTTTTAAAAATATCACTGGTGCTGAGATGGGAATTGACCAAAAAGTCAGGACAGGCAGTCCCCAGGTTACATGGATCCGACTTACATTGGATCCCTACTTACAAATGGGGTGAGGCAACCCTGCACTAGCTGCTTCACCCTAGCAGACCAGGGAGATGCGGAGCGGCTTTTCTCAGTAGACGCCTCAGCTTGAAAATAAAGGACTGAGGGAAGTGAGGTGTGGGAGAATAAAACTGAGCTCTGGAGAAATGTTTGGCTAGAGTTTCCCTTACAGTATGTACCAGTTCCGACTTACATACAAATTCAACTTAAGAACAAACCTACAGTCCCTATCTTGTACGTAACCCGGGGACTGCTTGTACTTCAATTCCCTTTGTTCTGATTTTTTTGTTTGTTTGTTTAATTATTTTTGGTTTGTAATGGAACAGGCAACAGACTACAGGCTAAGTTCAACTAAAACAACTCTTTCAAGTGTTTTTACAGTGAAGAGAACATGCACTAGTTCATTGAAGCCTCAACATTTACAGCACATAATTGAAGATCCAAGCAATACATTATGCAGGTTTTCTTTCCATTTTCTGAGAGCGCATCTAAGAGTCCAAAAACATGAGATGAGAATAGTACCCTCAATAATACTTCTAAGCTAAAAAGGGCAAAATAATGATGTTCTATATAAAGCACAGGACTTGGAGTCACAAACATAGGCTCCATGCCTGGCTGTAGCAAAGACCCCAATCCTCATACAGAGTAAGTCTTTAGGGGGTCAATAACACAGTACATCCATTACTTATGAGAGAAATATCACTTGCATCAGTGAACATTTTATTGGAGTAAAAATTACATTTATTAATGAAGGTTGCATGATCATGCCTTAACCTCAGTTTTCTAATGTAATTAATCCTGGAGAACTACCCTAGCATAGCCAACCCAGGTTTAGGGAGCACAAAGGTAATTTATAGCCATGTTTGCACCTTCCCTCCCTGCACTTTCAGCTGTATCTGAACACATGGGCCATAGTATCAAGGACATGTCTGTTTTTCAGAGTTTCCTTCCATAGTAGTAAAATGATTGAATAATTTTAATTCTAGTAAAATAGGGGTAATATGGTAGTGGAAAGCTTGCGTGACAAATGAGTAAAGGCTATGAAGGCTTGGGCGCAAATATATAGGTTCAGTTACAAAAATGAAATTGAAAGGGAGTAGATAAAGACATCTAAAATAATTGTTCTGTAGGATATGGCCTTTCCACATAGTCAGGGAGCTTTCTCTTCTCTTCTGTCTGAAGAGAGAGTCCAATAGAGAATCTCATCTCTTAATTAGAAAGAAAAATACTCATCAAATGCATCTCATCACTGGAAAGCTAATGATCCACAGCTGCTATCCTGAAAGGGCAGGCTCTTTTTCCTGAACAGTGGGAAGTGTTAATCATTTTGGATGAGATTTCTTTTTAAAATGCTATAGTTTGCAGAAGAATGGGATATTCAGTATTCCAACTTAAATTATTTTTTGAAGTGTGGTACACCAGGGATAGAATCACGTGTGTCATTGAATAATAATGTTATACATATTATTCCTCACTAAGGGTATCCACTGAGGTGATGTAAATGACCAGTTCATTCCTGTAATTCTTGAAATCCTTGCCTCCAAGGGGGAAAAAAGGGGGGGGGAACCTCCCATGTATACCTCTTATGTAGCAAACGGCAGCAATATTAAACTATAACCTATGGGACACTCACTCCTCCCTTAAAATAGTCGGCTTGTTTCATAGTAATGAAGGGTTTTTTTTTCTTTTTCTTTTAAGCTTTAGAGGATACATTATTTCTTGAAAAGAGATTATAGCAGATGCAATCCATGTTCAATTGAATGTTTAGTGGATAGGGCCTAGTGAACCTTCATCCTCTTTTCCAACTGTTTTTCCTGTATTATCTATACTAGTTTAATGGAGGAATATGTAGCTTCCCTTCTCTTTCCTGGAGGAAATGAAATTAAAGGAATATGTTCACACAGAGTCTTTTCTTTTAAAAATATTATAAGATGCTTTTTCTGTGGAAAATAAAAAAATCACCGTTATTTTTTCACACTATGCCCTGGATAGTTTTGAGGCTTGATCATCTATCTTAAAATCTCTTTCTATTGAGAGTTTCTAAATTATTACATGTCTTGTTTGTTGTAGTTTTCTGCTGAGAGGAGATACTGAGGCAGTTTGAGCTGCGGTACTATCATTATCCTGTTTTTCCATAGCTGTTCATTTTATTTTCATAGCAAATGTAGTGCCCTTGCTTTATGAGTGGCTGACTGAGACAGGCGCTTCAATGAGACATCTGGTTGAATCTCAGTCCAGACAAAATGGAAGTAATCCTGGTGGACCAGGAAAATTACTTTGAGGAGATGACCATGTATAGCTATTCTGTTCATGTCAAAAACCCAAACTGCGAGTCCTTTCATTTTTATGCAGAGATTCAGAGTTTGCAGCAATAACCAATAATGTTTTTCCTCATTTCACCCTTTATTTCTGGATGTGGACTTTGCCATAGTTAATTTTATCTGTCTTCCAATTACATTATTTCAGCAAATTCTGCTTGGGACTACCCCTAAAGACCAGGAGCACACTACATTCTATAGATGACACTGGTCACCAGGTGCAATTCTGGATGTTTTTATTTTACAAAGACATATGCAGCTGGATTTTTCTTGAAAGATTGTCTCTCGATCTAATGGTCCCCAGATGTGAAATGAAGGCTAGGAAGATTTGCAAAAAATCTCATTAACTATCAACCTTTTCCTATAGTTTTCCAAGACATTCACATATAGTCCATTTAGTGGCAAAGAAGGAAGAAATTTAGGTGATCTGCTACTGTGGATTTTTTTTTAAATGTAGGTTTTTACACTAGAATTTGCATTAGTTTTTGAGATATAATGTTATGGTTCTATTAAACAAATCCTCAATTTAAGGTATAATTAAATACCTGTTTTAGTTCTTGATCAAATGGAAATAATAGAGTTAAACAGGAGGAGCTATTTGTTTGGCTTTTTTAAAATTTCAGTCTGGTAGCTATGGTTTGGGTTTGCCATAGTTCTGGAACCAGTGCCCTTAATTAATTTTGGAAAGCAGAAGAAATGTAAGGCAGTGCCTTGTAGTTTTTGGAAGAAAAGCATGTAGCGTTTCCAGTACATGATGACTGAAGACTTAGAGCAGATTCAGCAACAGTGTTGTTTTCCATTGTGCTTTCAGCTATTATTTTTGTCATGTGAGATGAAAACCAGGAAGTATTTTTTTTTTTTATTATTCTTGTGTTTTAAAAATATTGTGAGAGCAGGAAGAGAAGAGAAAGATCTCAACAAACATATGTACGTGTCATCTTCACTTTTTCTTTAGTATTTTAAGACGAGCCATAAAAAGTATCTCAATAAACCCTATACAGGCAGTCCCTGACTTACGCGGATCTGACTTACGTCGGATCCGCAGTTACAAACGGGGCTCGCCCCGGAGGACACGGACTGCGGGACCTCGTGGTCCTGCAGCCCGTGTGCTCTGGGGCTTTCTCCGCGTCTCCCTGGTCTGCAGACCAGGAAGACACGGAGCAAAGCCGTGGAGGGGCTCGGGCAGCGGGGCAGCCCAGGCGCGCCTGGGCTGCCCCGCTGCCCGAGCCCCTCCGCGGCTTTGCAAAGCCTTGGGGGAAGCCGGCAGCGGGACAGCCCAGACACCCCACGGCTGTCCCGCTGCTGGCGTCCTCAGAGGCTTTGCTCCCAGTTTCCCTGGTCTGCTGGTCTCCAGCAGACCAGGGAGACTGGGAGCAAAGCCGCGGAGGACCCAGGCGGCGGGACCGCGGTGCGTCTCGGTCTGCCTCCCGCGTCTTCCTGGTCTGCTGGGGGGGGGGGGCGCAGCTAGTACGCCTCTCCCCCCCAAGCAGACTAGGCTTTTCTCCGGACGCCTGTGGCAGAGCAGCTGGGGCGCTGCCGGTTGGTCCTGCAGCGCCGCTCTGGGCACTACTGGACCAACCCGGCAGCACCCCAGCTGCTCTGCCCCAGGCGTCCCCAAGTCAGCTGCTGCTGAAACTGACCAGCGCTGACTACAGGAAGCCGGAGGCAGAGTTGCTCTGCCCCGGGCTTCTGCTGATCAGTTTCAGCAGCAGCTGACTTGGGGATGCTTGGGGTTCTTAAGTTGATTCTGTATGTATGTCTGAACTGGCGGTCAGTTTCAGCAGCGGCTGAATCTGGATGCCAGTTCCGACTTACATACAGATTCAACTTAAGAACAAACCTACAGTCCCTATCTTGTACGTAACCCGGGGACTGCCTGTAATTGCTTTTTTCCTCCAGGTTAAAAATATATTTACTGAGGTATTTCTGATATGTAATGTAGATATGTAATATGTAGATGGAAACAATCTGTGATATGTATTTAATGGCTATTCAAATTGTTTTCACATTTTGGAATGATTAATTTTTTCTTTGTAGAAATTTAATGTTTTCTTTCAAGATATGTCACAGCTAATTTTCAGAGGTGTAGTAACTTTCAAACTGGTGGTTGTGATTGCACATTCAGCCACATCCTTAATCAATCTTTCCAGGTGTGTGTTCAGAGATAGTGTTGTGTTTGTTTAGATTAGTTTAATACTTAACTCATTACTGTAAATAAATTCAGTGTTAAAACATTTATCTCTCTTCTGTCTTCTAGCTTTTTCTTTTTGTGGTTTGGAACTTTGAGCTCTACATGATACCACTTGCTTTATTGTTACTATTGACATGGAACCACTTCTTGATCCTGTCAGGGAAAGATAATAGGCAACATGATACTGTAAGTATTTACTACTTTAAGCACATACTTGTACTTATTTTTTAATTTACTCAAGACAAGATTTTAAAGTGGAGTAGGTTTAAAAAATGGAATCTCTCAACTTAAATACAATGGCCTTTCAAAGACATTTCAGTTCATGATGCTTGATGGACAGTTATTCCTAACCATTTTGAACTTTTTTCCCCCAGCTGTTCAGTAAATGTTTCTACTTTTGTTGAAACTAATTTTAAAAATACATTAAAACAAGCTCCATTCTCAAAGCAGGTGTATGTGTTTTTGTTTATTTTACTGGTTAGGAAAGTTCTGTGAAAATTGTTGTGTGGGTAGCCTTCTTGAAAGTTTTTAAAAGCCAGAAGTTTGACAATGTTTTAGTTACTGAAATTACAATATGTGGTGCAAAATTAAGACATTAAATTATTGCATATTTGAGATATACTTGCAGTCTGTTTTGATCTTCTTTAGTAGCTTTTCAGTAGCATGTACAACTCAAGGAGCTTTTCATGTACACTTTTTCCCATCTCCTCTTCAGCTGAATACAGGAACTCAGAACACTCAAGTATTTGACATAAAAAGCAGCAGATTTATTTACAGTTGCATATGTTGATAACAAACTCTGTGCCAGATTTTCAAAAATATGCCTACGGAAGCATACATGATACTTTGTTTGCTTGATTTAGATGTACAAATCTTCCACTGTGCATACCATTTTGGCATTCTACATGTAAATTATTATTTTTTCCTTTAATTGATGTAGATATTACATTTTGCTGTCACAAAAGCAGCATATAATGCTGCAATTATAATTACTAGTGGAAAAAGTGAAGTTTGCAGATCTCTTATCCTGCTATTGCACATATATAGTACTGGGGTCATTTAAAGATTTGGGATGCAGGGTGGCAAAATGCATTAAGTCCTAAAGCTGAATTTATGAAAAATGTCCAGTAAATGTAAATATCTTTTTTCTTAAATGGCAATATACCTAGGTAAAATGAAAACTTCTCTGAAAAGAAAAATTTAAACATTACCTATGTGACTGTTCCATCAAAAACACATTGCTTGCATGAAAATTTACCCTTAGCTATCTAGCCATCCTAATAAAATAATGAACATTTGATATCTCATCTGATGTAGATACTTGATGCAGCTCAAAATAGTCAGCTTGCTGGCTTCAATCTTCAGACAAAGCTCAAAATAATTTCAATTGACTCTAGTAATGTTATTTCCTAATGATATGCATGCTTCTATCTGAGCTTCTGAAGTTTATCAAGAGGAAGATGGGACATCATCTGTAATTCTTTGAAATTGATGGTTCAAAACCATCATTATTGTGTTAGTACCTCTCTTTCACTAAGAACTGCAGATTTGTCATGTGGGTTTCAAGGTTTGTGACGTATCTTTGCATGTGATGGTCTTAACTGAGCTCACCAACGCACATCATGTGGAAGTTTGACCAAATATTACTACCTAATGAAAAAATTAACTGATCTAGTGAAGCAAGGTGGTCTTTTGGATAAAGAAAGTCAAGGAAATCAGAGGATCTGGGTTCTATTTCTGGTTCTCTGTTACTTGCTGTGTACCCTCAGTCAAGTCACTTTGTACTTATCAGTAAACTTATCACCCACCTTTTTAAAATGCTTTGAGATGTCAACCAAATATTCTGTACATTGTAAGTTCAAAGGATGTTTATTATTAATTAGTGATTTTAACTTTTATAAGTTTAACAGCATATGAATTTCCATGAATTAATAAAGAACTGTTCTTTAAACTTGTCTAATATGAATGAAAAATAATCAGACACATTGAGAACCTTGAAAAGTAGCTTCTGAGAAGGTCTTCAGTATGGAGCAAGGGGGTATTAAAATGGCAATCTCAATGGTTTTACCAGTTGTAGCATAAGACACTGTCCTCTGCTGCAGATCATCCTTCTTAGGATATTTTTACAGAAGAGGAATCATTTTCTCTGACCTTATAGGTGCCAACCATTTGTAATACTCTAGCATTTATTCTGTTGTGACATAATCCTTTCTTCTCTTGTCAGATGAGTTGAAGAATTTTGTTACAAGACACACCCAGATCATTTGCGTGCAAAGTTAACCTGCCACTTAGTCTGGTGCTTAATAAATACCGTGAATTAACTAATATAACCTGTGGGTTATACATGTTTTTACAAACCCCAATCCCTCCCTCCACTGTGGGGTATATATGCCCATGTCTTATACAAGCTGATTTTTACTCAAATTAAAAGAAGACAAGATCAACACGATACTGCACGTTGGCTATCTCTCTCTGTGCAAGAACCCACTTCACCAGGTTTTCTTCTAGTTTGGTCACTTGGCTTTCTTTCCTCGGCATGCTCTTTCCCAAGGATTTATTTTCTGAATCTTTGCTATTTCTTTTCTCCGCTCCCGAACAGACTTTTAGTTGATTTAAAACTTTCTCCCCGCTGCTCTATTGCCATTTTCTTCTGCATATGTCAGAACAGATAATTTAAAATTGGCTGTATATGATTTTTGCTTGGGCATCCTTACAAATATTTTTGTTATAAACTAAAGTTTGTTAGTTTAGTTTGTTATAAACTAAAGTTTAAAATGGTGTGGTTTGTAGGGCTTATATACCGGTAATAGGGTAGTACTTATTGCTCAGCAGCCTTAGCTGCAGTTCATTACCTGTGGGTTATGTACGTCCGTGGGTAATCTAAGATTTTTTTTTCACATGAAAGAAAAACCGTGGGTAATACACAAGTGCGTGTTATACATGGACATGAGTTATATACACTAATTTACTGCAAGTCCTGTCTTGGATCAAAAGTAAAATGAGTTTGAGAGAGCAAATTCTAGTTTTTATCATTGTTTGCCATATGGTATTGGTCAGTCTCTACTCAAAGGCCCACAGATTCTATGCAAATATTGTAAGTCTGGTGTGGTCTAAAATGCCACTGGGCTAGTCTGGGTAATATGAGTTGCTATGTTCCAACACTGAAGAAGGAACTTTTTTCTCAGAGCATCAGCAGACAAGGCTGGAGCTATATGTTGGGTGTTCTTGGCAAAATTATATGTATACTCCCCAATTTTAATTCATCACCTATCCTCAATTCTATCTGACCACAATAGGTTTTATTTAATAATGATTTTCTCAGAAAGTCCCACAAAAGTGATACTCCCTTGTCCTTGTTCTCCAGATGACGAATCTCCTTGCATCTCTCCCCTGTGATGAAAGACAGGAGGTGGGACTTCAACTCTTACTTTGGTTTCTGTGTTGGAACATAGCAATGCATATTTTCCATTTTGTGAGGTAGCAGCTTGACAGTTTTTCATCCTGGACTACTGGGCACCTGTGCAGGTACAGGGTCCAGAGCAGAGGAGTAATCTTATGGTGACTGAGTGCCAGAGAAGACAAGGTATCCCAGAGTAAAGTTGGCAGCAGGAGAAACCTGATGGAAAATCAGAAAGGAGCCCATATAATGGGAAAGCAGTCTGAAGGGCACTGTCACTCTAAAGTGACAAAGTCCTACTTTCTTCATAGTTTCTTTGATCCAAATTCTCATCCCCTGTCCAGGTGCTCTACAGTAACTGTCCCATGTCTATCCCCTACCAGGCTCTCATTGTACACCAATGTCACCACAGCAGACTGACTTCCCTCTCTTTGCCCCATTAGCTGTCACCAACACATGTGCCAGCTTTGGCTAGGCTTCTTGTCTATGGTGGTACTCACCACTGCCCAATCCAATATCAATGATAACTCCGGTGGTGTCTTCTAATCCCAGAAGCTGCCACCAACATACAGCAAGCAAGACCAAAGCAAAAACACACCAGGAAGAGAGAATGACTGGAGGAGGAAGAGCTACCTTCACTGAGAGTTAAGGAGACACAATAGTAGCTCAAGTTCTTGGACACCACTGTTTGGGCAGGCAAACTCTTGAATTTACCCACATTAGTGGACTGAGTGCAGAGACTGCAGGGAGTTTTTTTTCCAGAAGAACACTACAAATTTATTACTTTTTGGAGCTTCCTTTGTGGGCTACAGTTAAGGTTAGCCCTATAATGTAGAGCTTCCACATATTTCAAGAAACACTCTGTTTTCCCATCTTTCTAAACAATTTTTCCACATTTTAAGCAATTCTGTTGAACCATTGTTTAGCTGTTTTTAACACTGCGCTCTCTACTATATTTTTGCACCATTTTTGTCTGCATAAAGAAGAATGAATACAAAATAAGTTATAGATGAGGATGGGTCATGAGCATCACTGTTTCTGCAGGTCATCTACTTAGAGGATAATTTTGTCCAGCTGATTCATTTTAATTAATACAAATAAAAGGGGTAAGACTTCTGGGCATTAATTTCAGGTATCTTCAAAATGTAATTGTTTCCTTTTGCTAAGGCTGTGATGTGAATTACTAGTGCTACTAGGCTTGCATAGCTGTACTTATGATGCATATAAAGTAATTAAATTTTTTTCATTGTGTCAAGACTAGTATAAAGACTCCTAAGTTCTTTGCAAAGGTTCTGCATGAAACCCACCCTTGTTTTTCTTGCTTCTTTTAAAGAAACACTACACAGTCTCCTGACAATAACTATGCCCTTGAATATTTCCTCAACTAAAATATTTTTTCAATTTATAAATATTTTTTCTCCTAAAACATCTTTATGAAAATGCACATACACACAAGACAAAGGTTAACTTTTTCACATTGTCCTGGGATTCAACAGCATCTGTCCTTTTATGTTGGCTCCTGGACTCCTTTTCATTCTGTTTCTATTCTAAAATCTTTGTAACTTAAAAATAACCTAGCATAATCATTTATTCTCTATTGTTCAGTCTTCTGGTTTTCTAACAAAGCGATACCTATTTCTGGGACATTTTTTACCCTGCTGCCCACCCTTCCTTGTCAGCTGCACTGAGTCATTCACTGATATGAAGTGCTGACCCTGCATGAGACCAGCTCAACAGATTGTTCATGGCAAGTATAATGTGTTGTGTGGCCAATGGGAACATAGATTTTTCCTGTTATGAGCCCTAAGGCTATAGTGAGCATGCTCCGGGGGTTTGTGGGTGGGTGGGTGTGAGGAAGTTTTTTCCAAGATGCAGTCTGATTAGTTTTGTATGTGTAAATGTATTGAAAGAAAAGATATCTTTCTACACTTGCAATCTGTTTTAGGCCTCCATGTACTAGTAGAGCATGGCACCATGAGAGAACACTTGGTGTACTGAAGGAGAACAAAAAAGGGGGAAGCAAAGTACTAGTATTTTTACTACTACTGCTTAGCCATCAAGCAATATATCTAGTGCTTTTCATTTTCATTATGCTTCATAACTCAGTTTTGTTTTGTAATTTCACAAAGGCAAGGGACATAGAGTTGCTTTTGCTATAATTCAGTTTAGGGTTACATGACAATGGTGTAAACCAACTATAACTAGCTACTTTCAGTAGGATGCTTTAGTTCTCCTATATACTGTACAATGTGATGTGACACTAGTCCTGACGTTGGTTCTGCTTGAGGCAAATGGCATTCAAAACTCTGTCATCAGTTCAGGAAAGTGCACAAAGGTTCTCTCTCAAAAATTAGTCTTCTCCTGAAATTTGTCTCCTTGAATGCTGACTTCTACAAAAATATAACATATTCTCATCTTATACTTTGAACAGCACAGTGATAGTCTAAACAACAACAAAAAAGCCTTTTAAAATTGGTATACTGTATACTCACTTTGGGCTCTGTCAGAATATAAAGACCACAAGGAACATGTGCTTGATTACTCAGCAATCTGCTGAGAAACATTGCTCTTTATATGGAGCTAAATTTTTATTCCTTATATTCTACATATATAGAAGAAAAGTAAACTCTCTCTTACCTAACCAGACCACGGGACAGGGGCTCATTTTAATATCACAACTGAGACATGAAAATGTCAGCTTAATCAAGCATTTAAATTTTATTAATCAAGCCTAATTTTTATGAATGCAAATAATCACTGAAGCTGGACAAATTTGTTCTAGATTGCATCAGAAACATAATTTTAATATTTAATGGCCTGATGAATTTAAATGGAGAATTATCTTTATGAAACAGACTCTTCATAATCTGCCATTAAATGAGAAATGAAAAAATCAACATAAATCTTACATAAATGTTAGTTAACTAAATGTTGGTGCTATAAATATTACAAATACATTATGCACTAATTTAGCAATCACATAGTACACTACATAAAAAAATTAGTTTGGTTATACAGCATTTCTCTTCTACAATGAAAAGAAATTCATTAAAGTTGGCTATTCCTGCTACTACCATTAAGGAGGCTATCTTAGCTTCCATTATGATTTTCTGCCTTCAGGGTTTTATACTGTATCGCTTCCATAGAAGTTTGCTATTGGGCAAAGGTCTCAACCCAACCATGCTTTTTAGAAATTTTTCCAATCCTAGATTATTTGCACTTGCTTTTTCTTACAGGTGGGGAAACAAATCCAAGAAATGTTCATTTTAGGAAGGTGTTTATACTTTTAGCCTCAAAACAGAATAATTTTAAGGGAAATTTTACTGTTTTTCCCTGTGAAGCGTTATAGAGGTGTATAGAAAATGCATAGCCGTTCCTTTGTATAAAATGTCTTCTTATGTTTTTTTGTTTGTGTCCAAACTTATATAACTACTGGCTTGATTTAATACAGTAGCAACTCCAAAATGTCTTAATTGTTAAACTAAGAAACATTTAGTTAATATGAATATACTAATTGCATAAAATATATATAACAGGGCAAAAATGCTGTTTTTATTCACTAAAAAGGGAAGGCAGCCCTAACTTTAAATATCCTAAGTATTAGCACCACTCAAATTTAATTATCATTAAATATGCATGTGTATGAGTAGTGTTTTGTTCTACTAGAAACTCAGCACTAGCTGAAAAAAAAGATTAAATTTAAGATAATTACATGTTAATTCTGTTGATAAGAAATGCAATAAACCACTTTATTACAAATGTTTTATTTAAACTTCTAGGTGATCATTTTTAAACAAAAAATGTTACTCTTTACAATTGTTTTAAAGTGTTGTAAATACTTTATATTTAGCCAAACATAAAATATTTTTTCTGCTCCACTGGTTAAAAAAATCATAAAACCAAACAGATCAGTTTTTGCATATGACACACACAATATGGTACATTCTGGAGTCTTTAGATGGAGACATACTTCAAATAAATACTTAGTATTCTGTTCTCAATAGTTTATATAAATATCAGCTAAAAATCCTGAGAACATTGAAATCCAAATATTTAAAGAAATGCATTGGAAATCTCTTCTACTGATGTCATATTTTATATGAAAATTTAGTCTTTTACTACATTAGCAAATGAACATTGTGTGCATATTAAGCTGATAACAAACAAAAAGTTACATGTTCTTGTGTCAAAAAGTATATTTTCTCCAAATATATTGCAAAGAAATTTATTACATTGCAAATAAAAATTATTTTGTTGATATTACAGGACCATGTAATCAGTAGCATGTATCAAAAAGCATCTGATAGCCATATTAAAGTCACATTTCCTATAAAAAATCAGACACTGGATTACCATATAAACCAAGGAAATGTACTCTGTAAGAAAAAATAATTGTATCTGTAAAAACCCGGATGTTTTAGTAAAATACTAATGCTTTTTTTTAGTCTCCTCTTTTCTACTACAATATATTCTGCCTTACTGGCAAGCTTATCATACTAATTATTACATCTAGTAATTCAGCTATCTTGATGACTCTTGTAAATGAAATACTTCAAGGCCAAATCTTCAATCGTGTGAATCAAACTCAGGAGATACCATAAGTTAAATTGTATTTCAGATACACTAAGTTGTGAATCAAAATCTGTTAGTGCATTTTCTTTATAAATATGATATGCAATAGATGGCTATTTTAATTAAGCTAGGTCTTTTGAAAAGTTCCTTCCTCCTCAACAACCTTGTGAGAAAAGCAGGTGTCCTTTTATGACTGACAACATAAACACATAACAACCAGCTTACTGACTAAGAAAGTTTTCAGTCTGACCTTGACTTTGAAGATGCCTGAAATAGCCTGAGTGGTTTTGTGCATCCTCCTCAGTCAAGACATATTCAGTAATTTTGTTACTTTTATACAGAAGTGCTGTAAATCCAATGACACACAAACACATGCTGTAGTTACTTTATTTGGAGATATAATGATCTAAATGAACTCCAGACTCTGTGCTGAAGAATACCACTCTAACAGTCTTGAGGGTGAAAATGTTCAATTGGGACCCAGTTTTGTTTTCTTTTATTTCAATGAGAACAGGAGTGGGCTCCTGGTTGGTAATACCGTATGTCAAAATATTAGTTTCTGCAAGTATTTGGGCACTTCAACCAAATCAATTATAATATTACTTGTTTTTAGTTTGAAACAATTTGTTTTAAATACTAATCCATTGAGGTGCTAAGCAACTCGGGAGAAGTTCCAAACACTTGAACTACCAGTTCAGGGCATCTATTCCTTTTTAGGACTTGCTGAGCATTTCATAGGATTGGGTCTTTAAATTATACTAAGAGGTCAGTCATTAAACATATCTGGATTACTGTGGTTCTTCTACTTTTTGAATTTTCTTGCATTGTGTATTAGAGTAAAAGAATATCATACTACTGCTTATTTGGAAATGTGTCAAGATACCCCTTAAATAAAACAGTTTTTTCCATTGGAATAGCTGTAGAAAAGTTGGTGATAAATAAATACTTAATTACTATACATTTACACTGATCATGTTGTAACTTTGCTTCTAGAAAGTACAGGAGTATTCTAAAAGCAAGAAATAATTCTGTAAACATTATACAAGCAGCTAATGTACTTTGTGTGGAATTTCTTAATTTCAGAAGAGATTTTTAAGCATCTTTGGGACTGAGTTATTCTTCGCTCTAATTCTGACCTAAAATGGTTGTAAATAAGCAGAATCTGTACTATTATATTATTGATTTTGCTGTTAGATGTTACATTAAATGGTCCCCACCTCCTCCAAAATTCCATCATTTATTGAAGTAATAGTTTGATTTTTAATTCTAAAAGGAGTAACTTAAAGAAGTAATTAATTACCAGAGTGCATCCTAGTCCAATTTTCTTTTCCTCTGGAACAAGTGCTCCAACAACACAGTTTTAATTAGTGTTTGCAAACAGAATTCTGTTTACATTGTGGAAGGTGGGAATGGGGCAGGAGTGATCTGTCATTATAGACAAATTATTCTGTGTGGGATTTTCCTGTAAAATATTTACTGTTCAAAACTATTTAGTACAGAAAGGACCTTGTTTAGTACAGAAAGGGCCTTGTTTTGCAACCTTTCAATATCTTCTTCTTACTGTTTGACCATAAAGTAGCTGACATTCCATATTTGAAGCCGTCTACGTGTGTTTTTTAAAATGTCATCTGTATTAGTCTTACATTCAAGGAACAGTACCAAGAATCAGGTTCTTTCAAGACCTTCTACCAGTATGTGGCATATAAGTCTGTGACAAGTGACATTACAGAAGGTCATGTCACTTTTAACTGCTTGCATTAGATCTTTCTGATTTCCCCTGTGCCCTTCCTTTGTTTGATTAATACTACTTTGATTTTGAGCAAGGTATCGGAAAGCATAATTTAGAGTGAGAATCCTAGGGCTGATCTGAGATTTTTTTTTTCTTAAAACTTTTTATAAAATAACTGATATTTTGTTTAACTGTTATGTTTCCCCTCTTAAATTATTTTCCCCTTTAATTTTTTTCTCATTGAAAAAGCATAATATTTTTAGATATCTGGATTACTGTGCTGTGTTGCTAAAGCCTGAAGTAGCACATATGAGGTTTATTTGAAAGGCAGCTACTAGTCAAAGAAAAAAAATCCTTTTTCTTACTTCTGGTTTGATCCTTGGTATTGTGTTTAAACTCAAAAGCTGAAATAAGTTGAAGTTGCATTTTCTGTAATGATTCTTTAAATCCTTGCTTTACACATCTGTGTAAGTAGGATGTTCTTAAGTATACTTAAAAAAAAAAGACTTGAGATGGCAGATTCTTTATATAACATATCGTAATAAGGATTCTGTTTTCATTGTTTCAATTCTGGATAGCAAACGTGAGGGTTTGGATTCCTCCTGATATACCATATCATTGTAGTGATGCGCTTTCACTCTACATCTTTTCTTCTAACTCTTCTTTCAAAGTTTTATGATGTAAAAACAAGGGTCAAAGCTTCCTATGCCATAAAGAATAATTTATGCTGCCCAGAGATAGAAGTAGTTTTATTACATTTTATTTTGATACAATAACTGAGTAAAATCATTTTTCATTTCCAGACAATTTGACACTCCTAAAGCTTAGTTTAATTGATGATGTGACTAACACAGAATGAGAAAATAGGATGGAATAACGTTGGGCGAGAGAGATTGTCTTCTGATTAAACAGGAGTCATTGGAAATTGGAGACCTGTATTCAATTCTTGGTTGGCTTTGGGCAAGTCAAACTTCTTTGGCTGTAAATATAATAATACTGTTTCAGTTGTAGTAGCAGTGAGAGGCTTAATATTATTAATGTCTGAAATGCTTTTTTAGATCTTGGATGCAAATCAGGATAGGTGTGAAATATTGTCCTCCTGATTATTTAGAATAAGAATCTTCAGGGATAGCTGAGTTAGTCTGTACAGGATAAACTTAAAAAATAGCAAATAGTCTGGCTGCACTTTATAGACTAACCATCTACATGTATTGTTAGTCTATAAAGTGCTACCAGACCATTTGTTTTTTGAGTTTCTAGAATAAGTGTTTATTCTCTAAACTGTCAGCATTTGCAATGTGACAGCTAAGCTGTTGTCTGCATTTCCATTGTAAACCCTGATTTATAGAGATTTACAGTTCAATTAAATGTTGCCACATATCCTTGAGTATTTTGTTTAATTAAACTGAATGTATTTCATATATTGGTTACACTGGCGGAATTTTGCATGTAGCCAGACCTTAAGGGTTTGTCTACAGTGCATGCATATTTTGGGACACTGGAGGTGTCTACACAAGCCACCTGTTACTTTGAAAAATATTTCAAAACAACAGGCATGCTATTTTGCCATGCCGGTAAACCTTGTTGCATGGGGGTTAAGGGATGGCTCAAAACAGCATGTTATTTTGAAATTTGGCACTGTATAGATGTCAAATTTCAAAATGAGCTATTTTGAAATATATTTGAGATAAGATCTGCAATTTGCATAGTGCAATTTGCATATCTTATTTTGAGTTTAGGGTGCTGTGTAGATGCACTCTGAGAGAAAGCCGGTGTGATGAGGGCATGGCTTAGCTAATTTTTTTTTTAGACTTTACTCTGTTTTTCAGAACTTCACCCTTAGGGGTGAAATCCCCCCAGGTGCAGAGGTCCCATGCAAGAACGACATTAAGTCCTATGGTGGGTTTGTAGGAGAACAGAGGGATGCAAATGAAGTGGTCACACATCATTTCTGAGGGACTGTTCTCCATACCTGTTCTCCATACTGCTTGTTTGGGGTCGCTGTAGTCAGCATCCCCATTGAGAGTCATAGAAGAAAAACTTACATGAGGCCAATGACTGAAAAAGGAAAAGTGAGCTTCTCACCTTCAGCTCAGCTGCCTTTGTGCTATATCAAAGAGCAGTAGTGGTGCAAAGGGGCCCTAAAAGCACCATAACTGGCTGGGGGAGGATCGTTTCAGTGCAGGAACTGAAGAAAGACTCTCTCTTGCATACCTGCTCTCAAGCCCTGGAATGTGCCAGGAGGAAGGCCACAATATGCAAGACTGTAGCCCATAGTAGGGCAACTCTACAGAGGCTGTTGTAACTAAAAGTTCTGTCAGTTACAATGGGAGCTTCTCCAGCCCCAACATAGCCTAGGAGAGTGAGAACACAATGGTGGCTGAAAGCTACATTGCCCACATCTCTCCTCTGCCCACCCCCATTTCCCACTGGGTAGCAATTTCTGTGCTGAACTTCTGAGAGGTGCAGCATATAGTGTTTCAGGGCAATAACCCTGAAATAAATTAGAAGCCCTAGATGAACTGTTATAGCTCTGGAGGCCATTTGTTGGGAAGGGTAAATTCCACTCCCAGCTCCTGAAATATTTTTACACTAAGACCGACTCTGTTTGAACTTTGTTCAGGGTGGGATGAATGTCATCCTTAATGGTGACTCTGAATAAATGTTTACACTTATCGCTAAAGAAACTATTCTGGTCTTGCAAGTGCTAAGGGATAATAAGGCTTATATAAATATTTTTAAACATTTATTTAAACAATTAACTTAGATAATAAACATATGTTTCAGAGGATGGATTTGGTTATTTTAGGGGATTAATCACAAAAATCTCTCCATAGATTAAATGTTTATAAGTTTTATAGTAAGAACCAGTAAGTAGCTAACCATTCAGAGTTGAAGCTGACACTTTTGTCCTTAGCAGCTTTTTTTGTTTTTGTCTCTCTCATCAGTTTGTATCACAATTTTACATTTAAATGCAATTGCCATACACGTAATGTAGGGCTTCTGCAATCCCTCAGTGCCCATTTTCATATCTGACCTGATACTGGAGATTCCTGGATTCTGTTTCCAACTCTTCCAACAGCCTTTGGTCTGATTTAGGGCAAGTTGTTTTATCGCTTAATGTCTCCATTTCCCTATCTTTAAAATGAGGATATTGATATTTACCTTCCTTTAATTGAGATCTAGGTCTAGAAAACACTATATTTTTGTTTGTTTTAGTAATCTCTCAAACCACTAGACTTAGTTTTAACATTTTATATAATCTGAAAGCTGGTGCTTCTAATGGCATAAAACATTGTTTCTAGGTCCAGAGCTTCTCAAGATAGTGGTCACTCAGATCAGGCCAGAATGATACGCATAAGTGTTCAATTTTCTTGTGATCTAATATTTTAAAATGAATACCACATACCACAGGGAGGCTGTGGATCTCAGTCGCTCAGTGTTATGGCATACTCATTTCTACCTAGTGGTTCATGAGAGATCAGTCACTGGATTAATCACTTATCCCTTGGATTGGCAGTGTTTGTTTTAGTACTGGTCAAGGACTTAATAGAGCATGTCTCAGAACTCTAGCTAGTGTACTTTTAGCTCTCTGGATATGGGACAGTTTTCAAGTACATTAGTATTTATTTTGTAGAAAATTACAAGACAGAACTTTGTAGATTGTTTAGCAAATCCCCCTGCACTAATGCGGGATCACTGTTCACACTAAGCCATAAATATCTTATCCAGTCCATTATTGTTGACTCTTTGGACTAAAGATTATAAAAGAAATACTCTATACCTATTATTTTAAATGGTACATGACAAATTTAGAATGTTCTTGTGTCTTTAAGGCAGCAACTGAGGGGATGGGTTTCATTATCATAGATCCTTGATATAAAAGGGAAGCTCTGAGACTGCACCTTCTCCTGAGGTGTAGCAGTTAATGTTGTCTTTCCTGGCCAGCCTGATCAGTACAGCGTGCATATGTGTAAAATTGTATTGTTGTCCTGCCCCTGTATTGGGATCTGAAATGGAAGAAGGCTTCTTGTACTTTTTTTCTCACCTTCTGTACATATGCAAGATATGATCACAATTATTAAATTCTTAGGGCAGGAACTTCCTTATTTGTCTTTAATTTATTAATTCTGTGGTAAATTGACAGAAAATAGACTCCCCTTGTAAATTTCATATCATAGTCAACAGTTTACCTTACTAATTGGTTGTAATATGCTTTACATAATTGACGTACAAATTAAAGGTTAGCTTTGAGTCTGAGTTAGAGGTTGCTTTGCACCCTTCCAGGACTGCAGGTCAAAATAGCAATCTTGATTCACTATAGCACCTGAAACTCTGGTGAGTGATTATCTATAGTTGATGAGAATGTCTATATGACCTCCTACAGAGCAAAGAATATGTTCCTTGAGTAAGTTTCAAATGTGATATCCTCTTTTGTCATTATACTTTATAATATAGAATTATGGTTTGTAACGTCCTCAACTCTAATGCTGTTGTACATTATAGTTTTAGTTTATAATAACTCAATGTAAAATGCATCAGAATTTTCACTTTTTGTATTTACAGCTCCGTCTTGACTTTTGTGTATGTACAAATATAGAGATAAAATTCCTTTTGGTGTAAGGGTACGTCCAGACTGCAAGACGTCCAAGGAACATATCCACTATTTTGAAATAATTTTTGAAATAACAGACGTGCTATTTCGGCATCCCTTTAAACCTTGTTCCACGAGGAATAAGGGATATCTCAAAATAGTGCTTTATTTTGAAATAAAATTGAAATAAGATGTGCAAATTGCATATTTATTTCGATTTTAGAGTGCAGTCTAGATGTAAAAGGGGTACAACTCTACCCCCATTTATACCAGCAGAGAATTTGGCCTATAGTTTAGAAGTTTGATCATGGGTCTATTAAGCAGGAATTTCTGAGTTCTAATATGGTTCTGCCATTAACTCTCTATGTGCCTTTGGGAAAGGCACTTCTTCTCTTAGGGTGTGTCTAAACTACATGCCTCCGTCGACGGAGGCATGTAGATTAGCCAGATCGGCAGAGGGAAATGAAGCTGCGATTAAAATAATTGCGGCGTCATTTAAATTTAAATGGCTGCCCCGCTCTGCCGATCAGCTGTTTGTCGGCAGATCGGGGCAGTCTGGACGCGCCGTGCCGACAAAGAAGCCTTTCTTGATCGGCACAGGTATGCCTCCGGTTTACCTGTGCCGATCAAGAAAGGCTTCTTTGTCGGCGCAGCGCGTCCAGACTGCCCCGGTCTGCCGACAAACAGCTGATCGGCAGAGCGGGGCAGCCATTTAAATTTAAATGACGCCGCAATTATTTTAATCGCGCCTTCATTTCCCTCTGCCGATCTGGCTAATCTACGTGCCTCCGTCGACGGAGGCATGTAGTTTAGACGTACCCTTAGAGTGTAAAATGGTTATAATAATTATTTATCTCACAACCATATGATGATCAATAATTAATGTGAGTAAAGTGCCTTGAACACAATATCATATGTGATAGGTATCCTTTCTGTCTGTCTGTCTGTCTGTCTTTCTTTCTTTCTTTCTTTCTTTCTTTCTTTCTTTCTTTCTCTTCTCACATAACTAAGGAAAGATGCATGTGCAGTATATTATGTATATGAATAGTACAAAATCACTTTTAGGAAATACTGTGTTGATAATAATACAGCATGCAACCTGGGCCACTGCTATAAAGAAGCAAGCTAGTATGAATTTTTTTCTTGGGATTGAAAACATACTCTCTCTCCAGATGAACAATGTAAATTAAGTTCAAAATGTAAGTTTCTCATGTTAGCTGTAAATCCAAAATAAGCACTTGTACTGTACTGTATAGCTACCAATAAAGCTGATAAAAAGGATTCCTTAGTTAAAAATATCCTAGAGTGAATTTTGAATTACCTTTTAAATACTTAAATTGTCAAGATAGCATTTTATACAGGTAGAGGTTTTCAAGTGTCTTATTCCCTAATGTAGGTCAATTAAAGTTATGTCACTTCTTAAATTTGAATCACAAGATCAAATGTTTTTGTAGTTGTACATTTTCCTTCTGTTCATTTATTGCAAATGTTAATAAAGTTTTCATCTACAAAAGGTTTGCTATTGACAGAATGAAATTCTTCCTTTTTAAATACTGACAACTACTGCTGTTTCTGTCTGTAGGTAGTGGAGGACATGCTAGAGGACGAGGAAGAAGAGGATGACAGAGATGACAAGGTAATTATCTTTCCTAGCACTTGGGTACCTGGGGATGGGAGAATTTAGACATGACACTGTTTTTACAGACAGTTAAAAAAAGAGTTGAAGTGTTTTAGTCCAGGAAATTGGACAGAGCTGTTTATCATCCTAACAATGCTACTGTATGCTGTAGAAAGGGATAGAGGACTATAAATCCTCTTCTTTTTTTGTCCAGAGCTGGGTCAAATATTTTTCTGCCAGGAACAAAAATAATTCAGCTTGTCTGGAACTTGATAGCTCTTGTGAAGATAACTGCAGTGACAACTGTTTTTGAAGGACAAACATTTGTCCTGTCTTTGCTATTACAAATAGCACTGCACTTTAGTGGGGGAAATGGTATAAAAATAACTCCACACTGGTTGAAAATGGGATAGGACCATCTGTAATTTTCAGTGAAATACTTGGTAGAGGAATGGCTAATATGTTCTGCACTCTTCTATATGACATTTAAATAATCATAAGTCTCATAGACATCCATTTGATTTGGAGCTGGTATTGCGGTCCAGCAAGCTAGGAGACTGTTGCGGATCTTTCAGCTTTTGAGAATGTGGTTCAATACATGGGCTGCTGGTTGGGTTGAGGATTGCAACCACAGTAAATAACAGATTGTTTCCACATCTTATTGAGCCAAGCTATGGGACTGTTTGGATTGGTTGTCCCCTGGGGAGAGGGAAAAACCAGAGGGAGGAAATTAGAATGACCTTGCACCACTGAAGCATTGGCTAGTGTTGGCAGGATAGCTTTGATGGAGAGACGAGTGCAGTAAAACAGCCTTGTTGTCTGTGTAATTTTCATACCAAAAATATGTAAAAGAGAATAAATACAGATTATTTTACAACAGCTTTGAATTAGACAATTTTGACCTTCATAAATGTTCTCCTATTTCTGTTGTGGTAAAGCAATTAGTTCTTTTTTTGAGAGAGAGGAGAAAAACAGTGTGTCTTAATTTATGCCCTTGACCTTTGTTTCTAGTTGAGATGTACCGTTATATACCACTGTAAGAACTCCTGTGCTGGCAGCAAGTATTTGAAATGTCAGAAAATTCAATGTGATTAGTTAATCCCCTGAATGATTATTTTTCTGTTAGCTACCCCAAGATTTGAGAGAGGATAAAAAATGGGTATATCCTCATTCTATTGCTAGCTCAAACATTTGAGAAGCGATAGAAAGATATTATGTGAAAATCTTCTGTACATCATTTACATTGTTGGCTACATCATTTAGAATAGTCAAACACAGTAACAATCTCTTTTTACAAAACACATGCTAGTTTTTAGTGCTAAATGATATGAGAATATACTTCTGGCAATAAAATGCATGATTTATTGCAAAGGTCAATCATGTAAGTGTAGAAAGCTTGTATTTTAACTCAACATGCTAGCTCTGAATCATCATTTCTCTTCTGATAAACACTGATCTGCCATCCATTTATAGCCATTTCCCCTTGCTTGTTGCTGCTTTATTAAAGAAACTATACGAGCTTCATCCTAGTAGTACAGTGTACATACTCCTGGAAGTGTGAATAGCTGATCAATTAGCAATGTACAGTACTTGTAATGAAAGTACTGCTTACTTACTATTTAGTTGTCAGGCTTTTTTGAGTTATTAAAAATGGCTATTTATTGCTTATTTAAAAAGCCCTTTACTGTCTGTCTAAACTACATGCCAAACATACTAGGTTAGAAATAACACTAAATCTCTGGAGCTGTATCAATTGAAATCTAGTTTTTATCTGTCTGAAACTGACACCAGTGTTCTAACACACTTACAGATATAGTTACCAACAGTGACTGAAGGTGAGGGCTTATGTTGTAACTGTGTGAATTCAGTGGTAATCTTTATTGAATACCTAAAATGAGTGTGTTTCTTATATGAAAGACATGTGAGTTGATTTCTATACATTCAAAGTCATATTTCATTAATATGTAAGTTTTATTTGAGCTCTTGTAATTCAATATACTATCATGAATATCACAGCTTGAATGGAAAAGAAAATGGTATGCATAATTTTTGTGATGAAAATGCTTGTACCTTACAGTGAATAAGTTAATCTTAGAATGGGCATTTTATTTCAGACACTAAACTATAAAACAGATTTAAAAAAGTATTTTTGCCAGTTTCCTCCTTTTGGCTGTATCATGTACTGTTTGTTGATGAAGATGGGAAAGATTTTAATATTGACATGTCTGAATTCAAAGAGCACAGTGTTATGCTCCTTTTTTAATTCATAGATTGATCATTTTAAAGTTTTGTGCATAAAGAAATTCTGAGAAAACATGCACATATTGCAGTACTGGCAGGTACTGACCCCCAGCTGTCATTACTTCTGTTTTCTCATATGGTATAATAGTAAAATCAGGCCAATGGGTCCTCTTACAGGATAAAAGTAAAAAGATTAATAAATGTGCCAAAGCCTCACTTTAATTGAACCTGAAGCATGTGTTGCAAGTATGTAAAATATGTCCCAGATGTTTAACCATGGCCAGTGTCTTTGCTTTCCCTGATTACCACAAGGCAGCTATTAGTCCTG
Organism: Pelodiscus sinensis; assembly: GCF_049634645.1. Lineage (NCBI taxonomy): Eukaryota > Metazoa > Chordata > Testudines > Trionychidae > Pelodiscus > Pelodiscus sinensis. Next base: position 71,792,046 of record NC_134716.1, read on the forward strand.
TAACCTTTGGACTTGGGGGTAAATGGGTATTACATGGCACAAAAATAGCGCACCTGTTTTCCATTCAGTAAAGACCCCTGGCAGGCTTCGCTTAAGCTTATTCATATGTTTTCATTTAGCAGATTGTTGTGTGATCATGAAAAGTGTCTTTCTTTAGAGCCAATATAGGTATTAGTCACTTAGTCATAATGAAAGGGCAACTCATTGGCTGCTTGATGAGGTCCGTGTGGGCGCACACTGAAATAAGTTTCTGGAAGTGTGGTGGAAGGCTGTTTTTTACATCCCTACATAAATTGCAGAATTACAGAAGTGATAAATTGAGACTGATAACTATCCAAATGTTTATAATTAGCTAAAATAATAGTTTGCAAAATCTTTTTATTAAAAATGACGTTTAATACTTATATAGAGTTTAAGATTGGAAAAGTAGAGGTGGAATCAGGTTGTTACTTGTTTCTTCAAACCTTATTTTGATTTTGTTCCAGATTTACATTTTTATTTCACCTTACACTGCAAGTTATCAGTCAGGCAAGATTAAAGATTTAAGGTCATGTGACGCCTAAAGCTCTTTTTAACTAGAGGACATTAACATTTGTTTTCAATTGAAATATGATTAATACTTAAATCATGAGTGCACTTTTATATCAGTTTCAATCTACTGTTTAACAGTTGGACACTGCATTCTTAATAGTATTACTAATATGCTTTTAAAAACTGAAATGTTGTAGCAGTTTGCTGTTTGGTTCAGACATTTGTCATAAATGTAATACTGATGTTTCAAAAAGATAACATTGCATTCAACATTCCATATGTTTTGAACTTTTCACTAAACCTGTGCCAATCACAAATTTACAGGTTTTTTTATATGATTTTTTTACCCTCTTCTAATTCTGTGGCTAATACAAATATTAGCAAATAAGGATTCGTTAAATTACTTGTAGACACGTTATTAACAAACTAAAATGGCTTTTTACAGTGTTCTGTAGTACTAAGATAATGGTAAATATGCATACTCTTGTCATCTAAGTAATGAAGTAAAGATTTCTTTCTTTGACTTAAGACTTTTTAGGAGTGCTTTTCATGTAGTTTCTTATGCTTTTCACAAGGTCCAGGCAGTCACAGGGATAGAAAGGTGAGGTGATGAACATCTAGCTCAGTACTTTGCAGAATCATGCCTCCAACTAGTAGTAATAGTTCAGATTTCTAAGAGGAAAATATGCAAAGTCTAGATTTTAACTATATTAGTTAAAAGGCTTTTTAAAAAATACTCAGCTCATTTGCAGTTTCAGCTTCTTTCTTTCAACCATTTGTACTTTGGAAAAATAATCTCAGCAATTCTAAGTCAATGCTATCAAGTACGAAGATACCTTGATGCTCTTATTATGAAACATAATTGTCCTGGGTAATCTTTTAATCATAGCTGCCTAGACATACCAGCTTTGTTTTCAAGTCCAAACGTGTTTGTAACCTGCCTCAGAAGAATGGCTGTGAATCTTGAGTAGATCCAGGGGGGAAGAGGAAATAACTGTTATGATAAAAAAAAATCTAATCTGTCAAAATGGCAGTTGTTTTCCTATGGAGCATTTATTTTATAGAAAAATCATTAAAAAAATAGGGGAGCAGATGAAAAGGGATTTTTCTGAAGCTGAATAGAAACATCTGCAGATACACTTGTGGTTTGATTCTAGTGTTAGATGTATAACACTTTACCAAGAAAAAATGTATGTGTTTGAGCCTATTTGAGCCTCGCGCTAAAATTGTAGCTATTGATGATATCTGAAAAGTTAGCTAGGATGCATACACTTATGTCATTGAATAATCTGAAAAATGTATGTCTGGAATAAAAGTGTAAATGTTTCTTTCTGTACGCCTGTTATTCATTTACAGCAATAGTAGAACAATCACCATAAATCGGACAAGCCAAATGAGTTTTATGTAGTTTTTCTTCACACAGGAGAGGATGATAGAAGTCATTACCTTGAAGTTACTACCAGGGTGTGGTAGTACTGTGGTCCTTTTGTGTCTGCTACTTCAGTCTGCAGACTAGATTAGAAGCTGGTGTCCTCCTCTGGACCCTGTACAGGGGTTTTGTGGCCATTGCATCCACACAAACTACAATCATGGAATTTTCTTCCCTAACACTCCACTCCATGGGTCTTTTCTTTCCCAGGTCCTCAAACTACCCTAGGGCATGTGGATCTTTTCATGAGCACCTCCTCTAAAAGGAAAAATTCACACCTGTTTTGGCCTGGTATTGGCGTATCTGGGACACATTCAGAAATTCAGTATATTCTTTGTGGAACAACTGAGAGAAGCTGCCTCAATCATTAGTGACTATGGAGGCAGATTCTGATCTCAATTATACTGGTATAATTCTGGAATGACTGTTGATGTCATTGGAGTGACTGGAGAATTGGGGTCAGAATGTTTACCACTGACTACATACAGATAACTCATATGTAAATGACACATGAGCTATCTATTTATTATTAATCCATATGCGAAGTTCAACACTCAAGAATATTATGTGCATGTGTGATAGTCTCTGGGGGACTTTGGGTCCATAAACTATTGAATAGATTACACTCATCCATATATATATATATATATATATATATATATATATATATATATATATATATATATATATATATATATATATGTGTGTGTGTGTGTGTGTGTGTGTGTGTGTGTATATATATATAGTTTTTTCACCTGTGACTAATATAATATAGGTAATAGTCTTCATTTATTAAGTAATCCAAGTATAATTCAATAAGCTATTACAGCAAATGACCATCTCTAAATTATGTGAGCGTTACAAAATGTGATATAATTTTACCCTTGATTTTTTTTTTCAGTATTACTTCCTAGGTTATCTAAGCATAGTGAAACCCCTTTGAGTCTAGGAAAGAATTAATTTTTAACTAAACTACTCAGGGAAAAGGGTATAAGACGTGTCTCTAGTAGCCCTTTTGTGACTCAAGGGAAGGGAAATACTTATTTGCCTCATTGCTCAACAGACACTTTAATGGGTAGGCCTTCCTTGGGACCTTAATGTGAATGCAGGCCAAATAATTGTTTCACTCCTAAATCACTAAGAGGGCATTCATTTATCATGGAAGTTTAGAAACCAATGGGAAGAGACATTTTTTACTCTTGTGGAAACTTTTGAGACTGTGTATAGGTTGAAACACAGGACTGCAAGTCTGTAGATCTGGACTCTGTACAGCCCCTTCTACCTGTGTAACTTCAGGTAGGTCATATTAACACTAAAGTTTGAACACACAAATTTCTGCTTAAACTCTTTTGCAACCCTCCACCTTAGCCTTTCCCAGAACCTATTGGGAACAGTGGTGGATACAGCCTGGATGAATATCTCCAGCTTGGAGAGAATCTTCTGAGACCCATTAACTAAGCACCCAGCCATTATTTTTCAAATACAAGGCTAGAACACAAAATAATCTGAGACATTGTAAAACTGAGGCACAACTTTGGGAACTATGATGGATGTACTAAGCCTTTGTCCTCTCGATCCCCATGTGGAAGTCCACCCAGTCTCAAGAAATACTTCTCTGAGAGGAAAAGAGTGATGGGTTGTAGAATTTCAGGCTTGCCTAGAGATGCATTCTGGGATCAACCATTTTGTAAACTAAGAGATCTGGTTCTCCAGCAGGTAGGACTGGGAACCAGTAACAGCCAATCAAAACCCAGCAGATGGAAATAAAAGGAGCTGTTTGCTGCTTGGCAAAACAGTTCTTGGTTAGAGCCAATGGCTTAGGAAAGAATGAGCCCTTGGCCACAGCCAGTGGAACCCACTCAGGCCCCGTTTTTGGCAGTGTAGTAGTCTATTGCGGAAGAACTTTGTACGTGATAGTTTAGGGATGGTGAGGCCTGCATTCTTTCCTCCCTCTTTCCCTTTTCCCTATATCTGATGAGCCAGAAGCAAGTCTTTGGGAACATATGCCACTTAAGATAAGCATTGTTGCCAGTATAGCAAGAACAATTATAAGATAAGGGTAAAGCACAAGAACACACAAACAATTCTGTTTACCCTAACGTACTGATCACGTAAACAGAGCCAAAGGACAAGAAGATCCAAATCAGAACCAGATCGATAACTAACAGTTAAGCTCTACTTCAGCACTAATGAGTAATCCCTGGAAATTTCCAAATTGCGAAACAGGGCAGGAAAACTGTATTTAAGGCTGCCTCAGAGCCTAGCAAATCGGACCTCACCAATGGGCTTTAGGTACTGGCGCCTCAGAAGCTGAGACAACCTCCCACTTTGTCCGCAGTCTACTCAGGGTCCCAGGTTTGCAGGAAGGGATGTAAAATATGCCTCTTCTTTGTTATGTTGTTCTTCCATTTATGGGGCACAGCTGTTAGCTGTCAAGAAATAAACTGTGTTTGACAGATACCTGTGTAGCATCCTTTGTACTTTGGGAACCCAGTGTCGGACCTTAGACTTACTCTGGCCAACTACAGGCTGTAATCAAGGGCAGACTGGTAGACAGGCAAACCCTGGCTGTGTTAATTGTGGAAAGGGATGTAAGACCAGACCATTTTAGTTATAACTGAAATATATGGAACATGTCTAATAGAGTTTAATGTACCCAGGGATTTGGGCTGTGTGACTGAGCCACAGAAGATCTACAGGGGCCAACTGATAGGCTTCAGGGGATGAAGAATATGGCAGGATCATGTCCAGACACCAGGAGTGCCCCTGGTGAAGTACTTCAGAAATTTCTAGCCTGGGATCAAGCATGCTAGCATAGGGGAGAGTGTTGTATGGACACAGTATTAAGGTAAGTGGGAGAGAAGGCTTGAAACTCACATGTAATGGAGTAGTTTCTGGCATACACTGCAGCATGGTTTTCTGAGAAATGGAAGGCATATCACTCCAGTTTTTCATTTGAAGCATGCCAATAAGGCTTATGGCATATCACAAGTGAAAATCTAGCTTGTGAATCTGATGTGCTTTTCATTTCACTGAGAGACATGTAACAAAAAGCTGCAATCCTAACAGCAGAACTTGGCAGCGTATCTGATCAAATGTTGCTGTGCTTTAATAAAAATATGAGAATGTGAACAAATATTCTGCAAAGTGTATTTTGTGCTCACAATTTGTATATTTTATATGCTGTTTAGATTCTGCAATATTGGGATATGTTTGTTTATTATTTACATAATGCTAATAGCTGTTACTGGTAGTTTTACATGTGAAGTAGTAGATAGATTTATGCTTTTGTTTTATTTTGTCTGGATTGTAAGTACAAAATCACCTAGAGACTAGTGTAGTTTGGAAAGACAAATTTAGTATTGTACAGTTCTATGCTGTCTATGAAGGTAGAATTTCTTGCAATAGGGAGCAGTCTTAGGAGCTGCTGAACTTCCATGTATTAGAAGGCATAAGGGGAAATCTGGCAGTCCAGTCTACTTCCTTTTCATATGTGGGTGGGTGGGTGGGTGGGTGGGTGGGAGATCTGTCTCCATACCATGAAAAGGAAGTAGACTAAACTGCCAGATTTCCCCTTATGCCTTCTAATTTGTGTGTGTGTGTGTTTGTGTGTGTGTGTGGGGGGGGGGGGGGGGGTAACTATAGAGCTTATATCATCCCCTACAGAGGGTACGGGCTAGGAAACTGCATAAGACTGTATTTATAATTTTATTCATAAAGGAGGGGATGTGGTTTGCTCCATCCATCCCAGCAGAAGCTAGTCTCTAAAGCTGATTCATCATTCCGCCTGTGATGTCTGGAGACCTTGTGCTTTCTTCAAAAACCCAAGTTTCCAGGATTGATTTCAATAGCCACTGCCCAGCTTCCACTCCCAGGTAAAGGAGAAGAGAAGCATGTTAAGGAGAGATTTGGAGAGGGTGGAAAAACCTCAGTCCCTTCTACTCCCTACTCCACGGTCTCCAATGGCAAATGAGATGATATGGCCTTAGAAAAATCCATAAAAATTTTGCAACTGTTTGACATTTTGGTGCCATTTATCATCTGATACACACCCGATTTCCTCCATATTCACAGTCAAAACCAGTGAAAGAATAATGGTTTTGCAGTTCAGTACAATAGATATCCATTGTGTATGACGCCTATGTGTGTATGACTTTTAAAACGATAATTCATTGTGTTGTATGGAAAAACATAAATGCTCACTAAATTCCTTGCAGCACTCTCCTTTTTAAATATGAGGTGCAACTGAGACATTGGGGTGGTATCTGTTCTCTCAATGATCAGTAAATGTATGTTTGAGCATTTTAGGAACAGACACAGTAATGTGATAGGCTAACATACAGCTGCAGCAGTCTGATAATGTAATGTTTTTATTGATTCTCTAACTGAGTAACTACCATGGGTATTACATTTGCTTGTCACAGTGTTTAGTGCCTGGGGTAGTCGAACAAGTTGCTTTTCCATTGAGTTGACCTCAGAGTTCTCCAGTCTTTGAATCAGACTCCTCAGATTTCATATACTGGCAATTGCTTTCCTTTTCGAATGGGCTATATTAGAGAAAATGTGTCACCTTTTGCACCACGTAATACCAAATCAGATCAGAATTCATGCACAATTATGTCAGCAGAAATCTAATATTACAGACCTGCTTATCTCTAGATAGCACATGGAAAAATAAACTTGCACAACTGACAGATTTACTTGATTTACAGATAAGTTATTTGTAAGTAATTGAGCTAAAGAATGTAACAGGATTATTTTCATACTTTTCAAAAACATCAGTAAAATGTCTGTTAAATATTTTAGCTTTGTTTCTTTTATTTTCTCTCTTCTGTTTTTTTTGTTCAAGTCAATAGGTGATAAGGTCTAGGATGGTAATTGGGGGAAATAAACTCTATAAAATAGCAAACTCTTTTTGTTCCAAAGGCTAATGACTTTTAAAAACAAAATGTACGTAATCCATTGGTGTGAAAATATCTAACAGATATTTAATGGCCGCTAAGTAACATGAGGTTATGAAAAAAGTCTGGTTGGAAGCTGATGTTACTCTACTTAAAATGATTAATATATATTTTTCTTTAATAATGTGAAAAGTCAGAACTACATTAATACTGAAGGCTTCTTACATTGAATTAAAATAATTTAACATAAGCTGTAGAGCAAATATACTTAAGTGTTTTAAAATTAGGATGTCTTATGAATGTTGTAATGCTTTTAACTTTGGTATATGTGACCACCACAAGTATTCTTTTACACTGTTAGTGCACCATATTAGCTGTCACTCAAATTTAAGTGCAGGCATGTTCTCTGTTGCCCTTGAATACTTCTTGATTAAAACTTTAAATAATGGTAACTATATGATAAGATAGATGGCAGTCCCAAGAGTTACTTCCTCTTCTGGTAGGTGGCTGTTTTATATAATTTAATTAATTAATTATTATTTAATTACTGATTTAATTTAGTCAAAAGTATATAATGACTTAAAATTGTCATGGAGTTCATTCTGTGACGTTCCAGTTCTGTTGTGCTGTACGGTGTCCATAAACATATGTCACAGATCAACATCCAAAACACAAGGGCAGATGGTAAAATAGCTGACCGATATTTCCCTAAGTTTAACATAAACCTGTGCATTCTGAGTGGGATGGTTTGCATAGTAATAGCTTTAATGTGTAGTCACGGCTAGGAAAAACAAGGTTTTTCAAAGTTTAACAACCTATGAAAATTTGCCCTGAACTGACATATAGTACAAAGAACCTTAGCCTAAGAATTCAGGTTTTTTAAATAAAATTTTAAATACTTGCTCTGCACTGCTTTTAATTTATAAGAAAAGGAAGAGGAGGGGAAGTATAGAAATATATCTGTTTTAGAACAGAGTGGCTCCATCTACATTGCGCTCTCTTGCGGAAGAACATATGCAAATGTGGCATGGTGATGAATATTGTGCCTCATTTGCATACTTAATGAGATGCCATTTTTGTGCAAGGGGCTTTTGTCTACACTGCTCCTTCTTGCGCAAAAGCCCCCTCTTGTGCAAGAGCCGGTCTGCTGCTTATTTTTTTGACTCGAAGAATAGATAATGCTTCCTTTGAATCTTGATGAGTATCAGTAAAACTTTAACATTGATCTGCTAAACCTATATGAAACACTACTGGAGGTACCAAAAATAAGGAGGTTTCTCTTCTCCCCCGGACTTCTCATTTTAACATTAAAATATTAATATATATTGCATACTAATACATTTTGGTCTCATTTTAATAACATTCAAAATCCTATACAGAAAGAATAGGGCCAAAATGTGCCAACCCAGTATGTGGATGCTGAAAGGGGCCATTCTCCCCGCTTTCGATCACTTCCCCTCCACCTCATAAAGGGACTAATCCCTAACAAGTAAAAGACAAGGAGTGGTGTTACATGTCAAAAGTATTAATTGCTCCTGGAAATGACATTTTGGAAAGTAGTATTGTGAAGACAAAAATACAGCAGGAAATGTAAACTTAGAGATTATTAAAATATGTTGAAGACAATGAACCAGAATGTGGAATATTCAAGCAGAAAAAAGCCAGCTCAGATCTGCTTATTGTTGAAACTTATTCAGAAGGTGAAAAAATTTAAAAAGTTTAGGATTAAGTGACCTGAGTCCAGTAAATTAAGAAATTTATAAAATGCAGCAGATGAAGGATATTAGATTTCAGGAAAGCAAGTCTACAGTTCTTCTGGAAAGCAAAGAATGTGAGATAAGAGACTCAAAAAAACTGAGGTTAAAGCAAACCTAAAATGGGAAAGGATTTGACCAAATCAGATTGATTACTGCCCCTATTTTTGCCCTAAAAGCCTTAACTGATTAGTTTGCTAACCAAAAGGATTAAGGGGAGGAAGAAGGACTCCAACAAGTGCAACAGTGAAGAAGGAAGTGCTCAAGAGAAATTAGGTGCAGTAATACATGGGGAGGAACAAAATTAATTATTTGTAAATATCTGGCACTGAACTTTTTTTATAAAACAAGTTTTGAAAACAAACCCTATATAATTGTAAGCAAAAAGAAAGGAAGACTTATTAAAGATTAGGTAAGGGAAAAGTTGGAAAATAAGTAAATATGATAATTAAGAATGGCATACTTTTTAGGTTATTAATGTCACTATCTAAGATTCTTAACTGCATTACTGACATTTGGTTTTGGAAATTCATGGATAACTGAAAAGGTATCAAAAGACCAGAGATAAACAAATTACAGTACCAGTTTTCAAACATTAAAGGGTAATGCTCCTTGTAATTTAATGTTTGTTTTTTGTTCATAGTAAAAGAACAGAATACATTTAAGAGGAAAAAATGGCTAAAGATCTAGGGCCAACCACAGGGCAATCCTTTGACTCTTTCTCTCCACATTCAGATCCAGGACCCCATCCAGCTCCATAAAGAGGCTTCTATGGGTTTGGAGTTAGAAGGAATGAAATGTTGAGGATCCTTCAGTTTCTGGATTTTCAAGGGGCACAGATCATTATAACGCATATACCATTTAAAATAACATCTGTGTGTACATTCTGACATAAAATGCGTCTATTTTGTTTAAAAGTCTACAAAATGTTCACTAGAAATTAATTTACCATACATTAAAATGATCTCATCAGTCCACCAACTATTCCAATTAACAATCCACACAGCCTTCAATTTAAGAGCCTTTGGCCATTATTTTTTAATCAAAATGCGCTCCAAAAATCAGTGTTAGGAGCTGAAAATTTGACATTCTCATATTTCTATTTTTTACCTGTTTCCCCATTCCAACAATTGTTTCCATACTTCTTGTCAATTTCACACCAAGGTGAAAAAAGGTTGAAGAAATAAGTCTTCATGATTCCCAGCTGAAAAATACCTGAAGAATGTAATGTAACCACTTTCAAAAGAGAATCGTGGAATAAAAAAGCTTGCTATCTTTGGAACTTTGGTGTGCTAAAAATCAAAGCCTTCATGTACTTCTAACATCTCTCTCTTCCATTATATGTGCCTAAATTATAGGTTCTAGATGAGTTTTGGATAAATGTCAAGAGGCCATTTACAAGAAAGAGGGTTGCAGTAGTTGCTTGGAAATCAAAGGTAGTGTATTGTGCCAAGGATGAAGCTAAACATAGGAAAGATTACATTCTTGTAATATTCTTCTTTGCTCAACAATGAATGAGGAAAAGAGGGCATACTCAAGGATACAAGCCATTCAAATATACCTCCTTAACCTCGACATTCTAAATGTCATTCTTTCTTTTCAGAGCTGTCAGTACCATGCATACTTTGTACCTTGCTTCTAAGCACTATGTTCCTAGGTTGATGATATACAGAAGTATATCATAACAAAAGCAGAAAGACAATTATGCTTCAGAAGGTAATACCCAGAGACCTCATGTGTTTATGAAGTACAGGCTTTGGTTGGCGGGTTACATTTTATTAATACTTAGGACTTACATATAACTTGTTCTTTAGTGTTTGTTTTCATTTTTGGGAGTAAATTTTATCAATTTTTGAGGTTTATCTAGCTGTCTAAAAATCAAAAGATTTGTGGCTTTCCCTGTCTATGTACGGTAATATATGCATTAAAATAATCTGGATTAAAATATCTGTTTAGATCAGCACTACATTGAAGCATGCTAGGGAACTGTAAGTGCACACCAGTAGGGCTTTGTGGACCAATTAATGTACAACATATTAATGGATTTAAAAAATCAGTTTTGTAGTCCACATTACTCTATGTAGATAAGCCCTTAGATACAAGCAGCCTGTGTGTGGGAGGCGGGGGAGGAGGGAGTATTATAGCAGTATATCAGGTAAGTATATCCAGTAACACCTAAAATCAGAAGCCCTGCTTTGGTATTTATGGGACTTTTATTTCCTCCTCTTCTTCCCCTCTTCCCCCCCCCCCCCCACCTCTTTCAGGTACAACCCTTCCTGCTTTTCCTCTGTAGAATAAATTAGAACTGTGATTTGATATGCTAAATTACCTGTACTAAAAACTATAATTTGCAATATTAAGTCATCACTGTCATTTCATAAATTTAAATTTCTTTCTCTTTAAACCACTAAATCATGGCTTAGAAACTTTTTATAATTTAAAAAAAAATGTTCATAGTAGCAGTAAGGCAAAGTAGATATGTAAATAAAGTTAAAATATACTGCATCCTAATAATAACTCCAAACAGATTATTCTGTTTTTATATTAACATTCCACTGTTTCATCTATTTGTTTCTTTCTATAACTTGAGAGAATTTTAGGAGAAAAACACCAATCAAAAAACTTTGCAATAGTGACCTACAGTGCATTTGGTCCATATAATTTCATGGTGCATAGTGGAAAATCATAAAAATGGAAAGACACGAGCACCTACAGAAAAACTTGTGAGTACAGGCAGTCCCCGACTTACGCGGATCCGACTTATGTCAGATCCGCACTTACGAACGGGGCTTTCTCGCCCCGGAGGTCGAGGTGGCGGATTGCTACCTGCGAGCTCCGGGGCGAGAGAGCCCCGTTCGTAAGCTGCTCTGGTGCCCCTGGTCTGCTGGAGACCGTCTTCAGCAGACCAGGGGCACCAGGCGGGTTCCCGCGCTTCTGAGGCTTTGCCAGAGCAAAGCCTCAGAAGCGCGGGGAACCGCCGCTGCTGCCGCTTCAGTCTCTGTGCCTGTGGTCTGCTGGGGACCGTCCCCAGCAGACCACAGGCACCGGGACTGAAGCCGCAGCCACGGGGGGTCCCGTGCCTCTGAGACTTTGCCAGAGCAAAGCCTCAGAGGCGCGGCACCCCGCTGCTGCTGCGGCTCTGCTCCCGGTGTCCTTGGTCTGCTGGGGGGGGAGGGTGGCTAGTGTGCCCCCCCCCCAGCAGACCAGGCTTTTGTTTTGGACCCTGAAGCAGAGCAGCTAGGGCGCTGCTGATTGGTCCTGCAGCACCGCTCTGAGCACTACTGGACCAACCCGGCAGCACCCCAGCTGCTCTGCCCCAGGTCCTGATTCAGCCGCTGCTGGTCAGTTTCAGCAGCGGCTGAATCAGGACTCCTGGGGCAGAGCAGCTGGGGTGCTGCTGGGTTGGTCCAGTAGCGCCGAGGAGCAACCCAGCAGCACCCCAGCTGCTCTGCCCCAGGCGTCCCCAAGTCAGCCGCTGCTGAAACTGACCAGCGCTGACTACAGGAAGCCCGAGGCAGAGTTGCTCTGCCCCAGGCTTCCTGGAATCAGCGCTGATCAGTTTCAGCAGCAGCTGACTTGGGGAAGCTTGGGGTTCTTAAGTTGAATCTGTATGTAAGTCGGAACTGGCGGTCGGTTTCAGCAGCGGCTGAATCTGGACGCCAGTTCCGACTTACATACAGATTCAACTTAAGAACAAACCTACAGTCCCTATCTTGTACGTAACCCGGGGACTGCCTGTAATAGTCAGTAGGGTTGTGCAGAATTTAATCCCTTTGGAGTTTTTAAAGTCTTTTTAGTGTATGTATCTAAAGTGCTTAGCATAATGGTAGCCAAATTCTGAAAGGGGCCTCTCGCCATTGTGTTAACAGTAAAAATTAGTAATCAGTCAGTGAGATGAATAGTTGTGTACAAGGAAAATATTATTAATAATTGCCACCAGTCAGCCATCAGTTCAACTTCATGCTTCACTTGGGCCTTTGTGAACACAGTTACCCTTGCAACTCTGGTCCTTCAGCTAATGGCTCCAAATATTATTAAGCTTGTTCAAAGACACTTACTTAGTCTCACTAATGCCTGTGCCCCACCTTCTTTGACCTAGCTAGTTGTTTTTCTTTTCTGCCCCCTGATTAAGATCTCAAAGCAGGCTAAGCCTCTGGGGCTGTCTGTCTACCCAGAATCTCATTCTTAGCATAGAGAGAGAGAATCCCAGTAGCTCCCTCCCCTTCCTCCTGAACAAAAACCTCTTAATAATAATAATAATAATAATGATGAATAATAAAAAATAATCCTTCTCCCTTCAGTGAGGAGAGATGTTATACACAACACTTGAACTGCATCCAATCAGGACTTGCTATCTCTGGTTGCCAAGGGAACTTCCTTATATTCACCTCATATTAGCATAATACAATGGGGGTATTTCCCAGTTGCTTACAAGTACCTTGGGGGAAAATGCTCTGCACGCTAGATACTTCTGAAGTCTTTGATCTAGTGCTTTGAATAAGCCTTGCTCTTGAATTCCCTGCAAGAAATATATTAATATTTTCTCAGTCACAGGAATCAAAAACATAAACATCAATACAGAAAGAATAACATAGCTGGGCCGATTTGGTGATTTGGCTGTGGTAGTATTATGGAATTCTGTGGAGAAGATGCAAGCTCAAGAGAACGCTGAGGTTCACCGTAAGTTTTCATTCCCCGTGAATGTGAAGCTCCCTATTTCTGAATGGGAAGAAGCATTTTTTGCCATATCCATTTCACTTTGAAGCAAGGACTCTGACAGAACCTGTGAACTGATTTTTTTTATCAGAAAAAAAATCCAAACAAATCCACAATTCTCAAAACACAAAACAAACCACTACCAAGGAAAATCTTACCCCTTTAAAAACATCTTCGCATACTTTTTATATTTTGCTGTGACTTTTGCAAGGTGTTCACATATATCCATGTAACATGGAGATTCTGGTGTGGACTGGAGAGGAAACTTTCTAATAGAAACCAAGTGAGGATGCTCTGATGGCATTCTTGTCATGGGTTGGAGGAATTTGTCTTTTAAATTTGTTTTTATGTCTTACCAAATGTTACAGGACCATGTAATAAAGTACAATTCATTTCAAAGCTGCAAGTGGCGCATTTTAAAGAGTAGGAGGGAACAGGGCTTAATGGTTAGGAGATTAGGGCTAAAATTCAGGAATCCTGGGTTTTACACTTTGCTGTGTCAGTGACTAAAGCTGCAACCTTGGGCAAGTCATTAAATCCTTTATTCCCAGTTTCCTATCAGTACAAAGAAATCATAATGCTTGCTATGGTAGAAAGATCTAGTGGTCCCCTCTGGTCTTAAACTCTATCAATCTGTCTCACAGAAGAGTTGAGGCTTACACATTTAGAATGAAATGTATCCCTTCTATATCCTTAAGTCGCAGTAAGGCTATAGCAGAGCTGTGTGGCTGAAGAAACTGCTGTGACTGCTTTACACCAGGTCAGAATTCTCCTGCAGGATCTCTCAGCATTGCTTCTGTGTTCAGGTTGCAGCCCCTTTGCTCTTCTCAGGTGCCATAGAAGGGCTGCATGTGTGGAAAACATGCATCCCAGGTTTGTATAGTGTTTCTTATGATAAAGATAAGTTACAAACAAAGGCTAAAATGCAATTTCCCCTCATTTCCAGTGAAAGAAAAGCACAGTTGTTTATACATGTAAAATATAATTGGCATAATAAGTGCTAATAATGTGTTCTTGGGGCTTGATCCAGCTCCCATTAAAGACAATAGGAATTGGATCGGCTGCCAATGAATAACATATCCCTCTTCTGGCTGCAAAACAAAAAGGAGAAAGAATACTATTTCATTAATTATGCTACTTGTAATTAGAAGGTAGGTTGTGATGATCACTTGCCTAGATGATTTAAAAAAATGTAAAATGTGTTCATAATCCACTCATTCACAGTAAAACCTACTGTGACTAAATGCTGGAAGCTAGCAGGTGAGCCAGCACTCTGATCACTTAGGCACTAATCAGTTCTCCTGGAGAAAGATGATTGAGTAATATGCAGCTTAAATGGAAGGTCATGTGGGGACTACTGATGAACCAGGTAGCCAATAGCTGAGGGTAAAAAAAAAAAAAAAGGAATATAAAAATGGTGTATGATGAGCAGCAAGCTTCTATAACTTAACAAAGCTGGATTTTACGATTGGAATAGAAGAAAGGAAATCAGAGCAATAGAATTGTTGTCATTCAGAAAGCAACAAATGGTCTGGTAGCACTTCACAGACTATCAAAACATGTAGATGGTATCATGAGCTTCTGTGGGCACAGTCCACATCTTCAGATGACCGGTCATCTGAAGAAGTGAGCTATGCCCACAGAAGCTCATGATACCATCTACATGTTTTGATAGTCTGTACAGGATAAGTCTGTACAGGATAAACTTAAAAACAACAAATGGACTGGTAGCACTTCACAGACTAACTTGGCTACCCGCTGAAGATTCAGAAAGCAGTCATCTGTAGGAACTTTTGAGTAGATTTCTGCAGTAAATAAGACATGCGTCGTCTTACCTGGTTTAAGGAAGTGTTTTTCTGTATTTGTAAGATGAAGAGGAAATTTTGACTTTTTTGGTGTTTCACTTAGGAAGCAGAGAGTGGAATTTCAGAATCTGTCTCTCTTCATTTGTATGTCTGAATGTTACATGAAATATTGTAAAGAGGGGAAAAAAACCCTGTAGGAAATTAAAGGAAAATCCTCAAAAGTAATCAGTTACAAGGAACAGAATAAATTCATATAGCATTTCAATTAACTTTCTCTTTCTGAAAGACTGGAAAACCTAATTTAATAAACAAGAACAATTTATACAGTGCTTTGAAAAGAAAACAAATGTATTCTATTGATAGCTGTAACCATAGAGGCTAAAAAGAGTAGTACTAAACATATGCTAAGAAATTGTAATGCATTAACCATGTAAATCAGGATGCACATAAGTGAGTAGACATTAAAGAGTGAAAAATCAAGAATAAAAGGAAAAAAGATAAGATGCCACTTTCTGAAATCTCATTGAAAAATTATGACTTGTTAATTTATATGCATACATGCACAGAGTGGTTAGACTTAAAATGTGGAAATTTTAACTAGCTTGGTAGAGAATTAGTATACATAGAATCAAGTAGCTATATTGTGTACACGTGTATATACATAATGTTTTAATAAAGTTAAAATATCATTATCTGATCTGTGAAACCTCAAAAATGCCAATATGGCTCAAACAATCAAAATTTGCCACAAATGACCATAATATGCAACACCTGCACTTGGTTGCATGTTTCACCATAATGGATGTTGTTAAAAGTTTTTAAACTATAAAATCTGCTTTAAAAGATGGTTTCTCACTGGGCAAATTAAACCATTTTAAGAGAGAAATTTTAAAACCCCCATATTCTTACATGCATTCAAGAGATTCTCCCCCATCGCTCATCAGCAGGATATGAAGTCTTGGACTTTCACATTCCATCATGGGAGGTCTACTACTTAGCTACAGGAATCATTGTCTTCTCCTTTCTGGGCCTGTCACTGGAGTAGGGCTTGACAAACATTTTAGAAATTGACTAAATATCTATTTATTAGACTGAATTAGCATGTTAGCTATCAGGAATCATGAGTTGTATCCAGAGCCAGTCTTAGTGGTGGGCAAGCTGGGCGGTTGCCCGGGGTCACCATTTTCAAGGGGCCATTGAAATGTAACACAATGAATTGTGTATATATAATAGGAAAAATTAAATGAGCTTTGGCCAGATATTTTTCATGTTTTCTTGGCAGCAAAACTACTTCGCCTGTCCTGCCCAGCACTCTGCCCTGCACTGAGGTTGCTTCTGACTCTCTGGTGCTGGGAACCCACCTCTGCCTCTCCGCATCGGTGGCTCCCTCCCCACTAGACACTCCTGGGAGAGTCTCACGTCTCTGGACAGCTCCTCCTAGTGTCTGTATTTTCCAGCCGGACCCGGGGCGTGCGAGGCAACAGGCGTGGCTGGAAGATAGGAACCCTATTAATTGCATAAAAATCACTCTGGCCTTTCTTCACTTTTGTTGCCTTTCTTCAAAGAGCAAATCAATCAACCACACTGGATAAGTTCTCATTCTTCAGAAGTGGTATCAGTAGTGCACCTCATCCAACAGTCGGAAAGGTGTAGGTGTAGGTAAGATGTAATGCCGTAGCAAGGAATTTTGTCACCCAGGGTGAGACCAAACCTTAACTGCCTTTAATATTGAATATATCTATAAAAATAATTTGAATATTAATATAATTAATTTAAAATAATTAATTACCATATATGCAAATTTAAGGATCAAAGAACATTTTTCGAATATTCGGGCTAACACGCCATGTTGCTGTAAGGGTCGCAAAAAGAAATTTGCCCAGGGCTGCCAGTTGGTTAGGACCAGTCCTGGTTGTATCCATATCTTGGGAATGAGAGTTGTACTTAGCTATAGCCCTAATCAAAGCACATAGGTTAAGCCTGAACATCTAAAAGGCTGTGTGGCCAGTGGATGAATGTTTACGCTTAGATCTGCTATATTAGAGGCTGGCTTTTGTTCTCAGTTCTGCCTTAAAAGTGACCTTGTATAACTGCTTTCTCATTTACAAAAACAGGAGAGATACTATTGAACTGATTTCTATGACTGGGGTATAATGCTTTGAACAGAAATTTGGTCTGTAAAGTGCACAGAAATATAATTAGTTGTCAACTGAGGTAAAAGCAGAACTCATAGTCTAATGATTCCCTAGCCCAATATTACACATCTGATGCTACAATATATTTAGATGTCATTTTAGATGCTGTCTTCATGGCAGTAGAACAAGTAGCTGGATTAAGTGCTCAATGCAGAATGTGGTCCGAAAACTCAAGGTCTTGGAGTATTATTTTACAGTAGTTTTTAATCACCCCAAACCTTTTTGTGGCCCTAATCATGACAGGGAATGAGTACCTAAAGTTCAAATGGATATGTGAAGATATGAATTTGAGAAAATATCATTTAGACTATGGAAAAATTCCTTAAAGTAAATAAATAAAAAACAGCAACAATTTTTACCCTGGCAGGGGGGGAAATAAATGTGTGTTAATTTGGTCATATTTTGCTTGCCATCTCATAAAAACAACATGCTTAGCATTTAGAAGTCTAAGAATTGTCATGATGGATCAGATAAGTGGTCTGTCTAGTCCAGTACCCTGTTTCAGTCTGTGGCCAGTATTAGATAGTTTAACCTTCTCTAGAGAGACTCTATACTGGACAGTGTGGGAATAACCTTCCAAAAGTAAGTATGTCTTCCTAATTCCTGATAGTCAGTGGTTATTTTAGGAAGCATGTGGGATTACAGATATTTTAAGCAGAATAGTTAACTCAGCAGTGAATGTTCTTATTTATTAAAATAAATATCAAATACTTTTATGAATCTATGTTCTTTCCCTCTGTTGTCTTAGCAGTGAGTTCCATAGGTTAATTGTGAATTAAGTGAAACATAATTTCCTTTTATTAGCTTTATATGTATTCTATTTCTATTTAATTGAGAGTTTCTTGTTATAGTATTATCAGAGTAATTAGGAGTGCCTAGTTCAACATCACTAAACCATTCATTTATAGATCTGATTTTTGTCCTTCCTTCATCTCCTCTCTAAACTAAAATGACTCAGTTTTTTTCAATCTCTCCTCTGTACTTTTAATCATTTCTATTGCCACTGTCTGCACTCTTTCTGTTTCTGCCTTTTTTAAGATGAAACTTGAACATGATATTCTAGGCCAGGGCGTATAATTGATTTATATAATAATATTATAACTCATGATTATAATTTGATTTGTCAACAGTGAAATTAATCTGCCACTGTGTTGCAAGTTCATTAAGATTTGTTAGGTCCCTCTGTGTTTTCTGGTATTGACCAGCCTAAATAATTCTGTTATCTGCAAATTTTGCTACCTCAATCTTTATTCCTTTTCCAGAACATTAATAAATATATTAATAACAATTAATTATAGAGACTCTAGTGATACTCTATTGTTAATTTTATGAAATGTTATAAATTGACCACATATCTCTGCTCTCATTTTGTCTCTTAGCCATTTTCCAATTGAAGTAAGCATTTTATACCTCATCCCTGACTGCTTAGTTCTTTGATGCCCATTTGTCAGGGACTACATGGAAAGCTTTTAAAAGGCCAAAATAATTATCAATTGCTTTTCCTTTCTCCTGTATTTTCTTTATACTCTTAAAAACTGCAATAAATTAGACCATCAGTTTTACTTTAAAAATCATACTTGATTTATTTCTAATCCAGCATGCCTATCTAGGTTTTTTTATAATGCTGTATTTAATTGTTTCAACTAGTTTACCAGTCTTGATGTTAGGTGTATTGATCTGAAATTCCAGGGACCAGTTAATTGATTTTCTTATTTTAAAGATCATGTACTTTTCTATATCTTTGATGTACTAACCAATTTTAATAGTAAAGTTTCCCCATTTCCTAATGAATTTAACCCTCTTCTGTTTGCATCATACTGTCTTCGATACATTGAGTCTACCCAATAGCCTTGTACGTGTAACTAGCAGCATTTCAAAGAAAGCTTCATCTACACTGAAAAACAAAACAAAGCACCCTATGATAGTGAGTCTAAGGGTATGTCTACACTGCAATCATATTTCTTTCAGGGGGGGGGAAAAATTGAAAGAACTGAGGGGTTTTTATGACATTGGTAAACTTCTTTCTATGAGGAAGAAAAAGGCATGTATGGACAAGAAAGAGGGAGCACTTCCGCAAGAAGAGGACAGAGGAAAAAGCACAAGTGCCCCTGTGGCCATTCTGCCCATCATAATAACAGCTTACATGTGAGATAGCGTCCACACTGAATGGACACTATCTGTCGAAAAAGCAGATCACTTTTTTGATGTGGTTTCGCAGTGTGGACACACTCTTTCGAAAGAAGTTTCTTCGGGAGGATCTCTTCCAGAAAAGCTTCTTCTGAAAGAAGCCTGCAGTCTAGACATAGCCTAAGAACCCTAACTCAGCTGAGTTAGGCATGCTGTGCTTGTGCTTCAGGCTAAAATTAGCAATGCAGTTGTTCTTGCTCTGGCTAACTTGTCCTTTGAAACCATCCCCAGGTTTTAGAACCCAGGCTCCAGCCAGAGCAAGAAAGTCTTTAGTGCTATTTTTAGCACCCTATCAAGAGCCTGTGAGCCGGAATCAGTTGTCTCTGTCTCTGTCTCACTGCATTTATTTATTTTCTGTGTAGATGCAATCACAGAGGTCCTGGCCTTAAGCGCTTTTCCTGTTAATCTAAATGTAGAGTGAAATCCTGGCTTCATCGAAGCCCGTGGCAGAAGTCCCATTGACCGAAATTGGTCAGAATGTCCTTCAGACACAGAACCTCTCTCCTACAACACCATCACTGGTCAAGTTGTACGCTACTACCAATAGTTTCCCATTAGCACTTGGTTGTCTTGTGTGAGAGCTTTGCATGGCAAACAACCCAAAGATCCTCGGCCATCAGATACCAGCAATCAATATTTAGAACTGCCACCTGGCTCACAGTTGTGCCCTCAACAGACTACATGAGTGTCAGTCAGTCCTCTCCCCAGCACTCCTCTCCTGGAGCCTCTTTGTAGCAGCGCTGCCTCAGTGCTCCCATAATGGGCTTACTTAAATTAATTATACACGAGCTTTTTGATCAGTAATGCCCCTTTTCCCAGGATCTAATTTATTGGCATAAAACACCAAACAATTCCCGAGGTGTCTCTTTTCCCACCAGTTCTGCTCTTGGTACTGTACTGAGAGTGACTGCCAAAGCAGGGAAGAACTGCAGCCTGTCTGTTTCCCTGTCTCCTCTCTCCCCCTCCCCCCTCATGTGGAATCCACTCTCCCTGACGCGGAACCATTACTAGCTCTCTGACTTCCAGGCCGCCTCCTAGCTGAAGCTTTCTCCTGCTCTTAAAGGCGAAATACCTGATCCCACTCAGATGTGGCTGTTTACTAAGGTTGGCTTACCCTGAGCATCTAGTGCTTAAGCCATTCTGTTATGAGGAATAATCAACACATGTTTTCAACAGTAATCAACTTAAAACTGTTCTGTATATTACCAAAATAATGTAACATAAATCTGACCTCTTTAAAAAGCTATTTTAACCCTGATCTAGTTGCATTCAGCAGTCTGTTCCTAACTATTTTGCAGTGAAGGATAAACATCTGAGAGGTTTGTGCCTTTAATCTCAAACTGTCAGACTAGAAAAGTGCAGATCATTGTCTGGAGGAATAGCACTTGGTCTCTTCCTGATTTT
Source organism: Pelodiscus sinensis (assembly GCF_049634645.1). Taxonomy (NCBI): domain Eukaryota; kingdom Metazoa; phylum Chordata; order Testudines; family Trionychidae; genus Pelodiscus; species Pelodiscus sinensis. The sequence goes on from NC_134716.1 coordinate 71,812,968, forward strand.
GTTTTATTTGGGAAAGGCTGAGTACAGTATATCATCCCATCCAGTTGTTTCAATTATTATAAAAATTTCACGTCTCTCTTCCCTGTTTACTTAGTACTGCTGTGCCCTAGATATGACAATGTGTGCAGATCCAGTAGTAATAATGAAATCTATGGAAAAGAGGCACACACAGGAGGAAAAAAAGACATTAGATGATGACAGCTTTTATTCCCTGCTGTTGTTGGACTGCAAATGGGTAGATAGTTTGCAACCAAGGCAGAAAAACATTTAAACTTTATTTACTAGACAATAAATAATACAAAAACTGCCTGCCAAATGTTGAAGATGAGAGCTGTCATTGAATTCACATTCTGTGGCTGGTGATGTTTTCTTTTTGAGTCTCACTAAAATAAGCTATGAGTTTTCTGTTTTGGAAGAAATGGGGCCTAATCATCCCTTTCACTGGCAAAACCCATGGGATTTTAATACAGTATTTTTACAATGCTTTTTATCTTGTTGTTGTGATCTGCATAATTTTCTGTTACCCAGGGATAGCAACTTTGCAGAAGTGGAGGCAGAGGGGCAGTTGCCAAGGTCACCGATAATTGAGAAATCCCCATTCAGGCCTTGGGAGTTGTTTGAAATCTTGGGCCAAAAATATGATTGTACAGACACTTGTAGAAATAAGAGAAAATTAGGATTTAACTCTTTAGAATAAAACAGAAAGGACCCTTGTTATGGGGTCTGGAGATCTTTCTGCTGGTCTTCCTTCACCTTTGAAAGTGACACTTCATGCAAACTCCCTTGCAGGTCCACTGGGTCTATAATGTGATCCAAATGGGTGCTTTTTAATCAACTATCAAACTTTTAATTGACCCCTTCTTCTACTAGTTCACTCTTGCTCACAGTTAATCTGACAAATCCTGCAGAATCATATCCAGTATGATAAACTCAAAAGCCAAAGCTGTAGAAATCCTCTTCTGGAGATTTTTCCTTCTTCCCAATACTGGCAGGCCCACCAGTCCTCTCAACTTTCAGAAGCCCTTCAGACATCCATAGCTCTTTGTTCAAATTATAGTACATAATCTGGGAGAGTTGTGGGAAAGTTGGCCACTAAATGGGGCCCCTGAGTAGTGCCACTTACTACTTATTTTCTTTTGAAAGCTGAGAAAATGAAATATACACACATACTACTTTGTTCCAGTATACTAGATTTCTGTAATGTTGCTGAATGTGCGCTTTATTGTCTATAGCATAAGGAGTGACTCAAAATGCTTCATAATGAGTGCAATGTGGACTAGATAACATTACCAAGACATCTTATTTTTACCATTTGTATTTTTCAGTGCGGGTTCTTAATGTTGCACCAATCATGTGGATTTTGCATTTAATTGTAGCAGCAGTTTTTGTGCTGCCTTCTGAGACATTCACATTCATTATCACTTCAACTGAGAGAGTTTCATTATTCATTTCTCAAAAGAAAATGCACATAAGGTGACTGAAAACAATCTAGTATGTTTTTTCTACAAGGTTTTGTATTGTAATGTGTTCCTACTGTGCACACTCAAAGCTTTGGCAAGTTATAATGGGTATAATGTTTGTTTATTTACAGAAGTAAATAGATGTTTGTTAAAATGTTTGCTTGCAAACAGCTTTTTTAAAATTTACATGTAACTTGTAATTCAAATCCTGAAAATGTTACTCCAGTTCTTACTCAGACTTTAATTCATTGTGTGAATATGGACGAATAGGTGAACAAGATATAATGTAAATACCCTACAAATAGTTGCACAGTAAAATCATATTGTGGCATATTAGCTGAACAACAAGACTGTAGATTTAGCGAGCCTGATAATGCTAATGTTTGGAAATGTCAAATTTCAAAATTTTCCAACAAAACAAGGGCTAATATTTTGCTTGAAAAAAGTTATGAAAATTCACCCCATTTTCCACCAGCTTTTGTTGGATCCTTTACCTGACAGTGAATTGTCAAATAGTGTCAGTCCCCTGCTACAGGGGAAGAGTTCACAGCTTTATTTTCAGAACATTACCATCTGCCTTAAATGTATTCTCCTTCCTCTTCTGTCCCCTGCTTCCCACCTCATGGCAAATTAGCCTTACCTGTCCCCAGGAACTTAAACCAGCCAAACCCAGCAGCCCGGAGCAGAAGGAACAAAAGGAGGACCGTATCCTGCTGCAAGTGCAGGGCCTCCTTTTTAGAGGACAACTGCCTACTTTGTCCCCAAGAAAGATTTATGCCAGGTGGCATCTCTGACCTCCTATAGAATGGCCAGGTAGACCAGTAAACAGCATCAGTGGTTTTCTGTGAGAGCACAAGTATTTTTTCTGTCTCTTGAACATAGATAGGCAGCTGTAGGATAGAATCTCAACACTGAAGCAGCTCTAGCTAATTAATCCTTTAAAGTCCTGCATCCTTCAGCAGGATCAGACAGTAACTCTTTAGTGCCTCTAGTCTAGCACAAACAGGCCAGAAAGTAGAAGGGAAAATGCCTCAAGAAGGTAACAAATACCTAATAGCATTATTTCACTTCAGATTAGCTTCAACCTGCTCCTTAACTGGATTCAATCTGCTGATATAGTTGACAATAGGCAGACAACATGCCTCCTAAAGCTCCTCTCTGGGCCTGTTACTCCCAGCGTATCATGGAATATTTGTAGTGTGAGATCTCTGTTCTGGGCATCCATCTCTTTGCAGAAAGTTTTCTGAGGGATTTCAGATAGATTAGGGATACTCACACCTCAGTGATTCAGGAGCCAAATTAGCAATTCAAAAGAACCACAGTAATAGTGTGATTCTACTTTTTCATTTATTGTAGTAATATATATATATATATATATATATACAGTGTGTTAACATCATGTGCTGCAAAAAGTGGCACAAAACACATTAAAAAGTGCCTGTGGCATGAGAGCCTCAGTTTGAGGCCTGCTCTACACTAGCAGTTTAGGTTGAATTTAACCACATAAGGTCGGTTTTCTAAACAATGTATTCACACTACCACGCCTGTTCTGTTAACTTTAAAGGACACTGAAGTCAATTTTGGTACACCTGCTTTTCACGAGGAGTAACATAAAATTCGACCTGACGTGGTCAAATGTACAGTAGTGTAGACCAAGCATTGCAAAAGTCTACATTCTTTGCCTCCAGGAGCCATTCTAGAGTCTGCTGTGAATGCTCTGGCTAGAACTTTCTCCTAGGTAAACAGGAAAAGCCCCAGGAAAGTTTGAATTTAATTTCCCATGTGTCCAGCATTGTGAGCACACCTCAGAGCACACAACACACCTGAGCAGCATGGGTTCCAGTTGCATGAGCTCCAGTTCCCAGGGCGCACACGAACACTAGCCTGGAGTGTGAAGGAGAACTTGGACTTGATTGAGATGTGGGGAGAGGAATCCATTCTCCATTGTCTGAACTAGAAGACAAAATGCCGATACTTATGTGAAGATTGCAAAATGCATGGTGGAGAAAGGATACTCCATAGATCCCCAGCAGTCCCAGGTTAAAAGAAAAGAGCTGAGGCCATCCTATCACAAGACAAAGGAGGCAAATGGATGGTCTGGTGCATGCCTAAAAACATGCCATTTCTATGACCAGCTGCATGATGTGATCCTATGAGGGGAGACCTAACCAGGTTCCCATGCCAGACCATGGAATCCTCCCAAGATACATGGGGAGGAGCAGAAGCATGGAGGACAGTGTGGTGGTGGAGCGGGAGGAAGAGGATGAGAAGAATGGCGAGCAGTGCGAGCCAAGAACTTTTCATCCCTTCCTCTCAAGACATCTCAGTTGAACACTGATCTTGGTGAGGACACTTCCGATAAGTTCACAATTTGTTTTTCTTACAAGTGGTTTAAGGCAATTGGATGTGATGTGTGGCATACTCTGTGACAATACAGCATAATATGTCTGGAGATGGAGCAGGAATCTAATATAGGAACTCTGTGATCCTTTACACAAGGTTTCTGGGGAGGCCTGCCTTATTCTGTCCTCCATGGTGGGACACCTTCTCATGCCAAGCCAGTAGCAAGTGGTCTGGCATCACTGTAGCACAAGGCATTGCATCATAAGACCCAGGTTTCTGGCCACATTGTCAGAATATGCTCCCAATTATTCTGTGTGATTCAGGGAAGATTGATATCTCGCATGGCAACCTGGATGAAGGAGGAAGGGAAACTATTAGCTGCTGTCTCTGCTGCAAGAATGGCTTGAGCCTCTGGCACCACTGCCCTCCTGCCCATAGACTCCTGCAGAATGAGAAAGAAGTACTTTTCTGGGAAGTACAGTGTGGCTGACTGAGAAGGGAAGCAGTGTGACCTGCCGCCCTGCCCTGCCTGCATGACCGGACCCCATTTCTCATCTCACTTGCAGGCTCCCCCTACCAGGTCCAGTAGCTGTCTAGCTCGTACAAATCCATAGGCAAAAATGGAAGACATATTTAAGAAGCAAAGGGAGTGGAGGAATATGTTACTGGAGGAGGGGATAATGGAGCGACAGGAGAGGCTAGCATGGAGGGAACTGCAAGTGATACACCAGGACAATGTCTTTTCATCCCTGATGGCTATGATGGAGCACATGGTAGCATGCCTGTAAAGGCTCTCCCACCGCCATCCATTGTAGAACAACTATCCCTCATTGCCGAGTTCCATAGCTTTCTAAACAAAAAGGCATAATCTTAGTCACTATTGCTTGTATTACAGTTGCGTGGTGGCGGATTACAGGCAAACACATTGACTGTAGGGGTACCTTGTTGAAAGCAACATGCTTGACTCTCAAAACTGACCATTCACAAAACTTTCTTTCAAAGCCTCTCTGATTTGCACTGTCCCACACTGTGCTCTTCTTATTGTCCTGGTGTCTGGCTGCTCAAACTCTCTGCCTCAGCCCTCCCACCCTACCAGATAACTTTCCCCCTTGCTCGCATAAATATTATGGAGCACACAGCAGGCTGCCACCACAAAAGAAATGTTGTATCCACTGAGGTCTAATCTAGTTAGTAGACTCCTAAACTTTCCATTTAAATGCCCCAAATCACATTCAACCACCATTTTGCACTTGCTCAGCCTATTGCAGGAGTGGTAGCATCCTTTAAGCTGTCCTCTCACTGGTGCAACATTTCTAGAGCTGCAGATCTCTGAGACAGCAGCACCATTTAGCAGTTCTCTTTTAGACTCCCCTCTCTTGGGTGTTCAGGTACGGGTATAACTGAGTCTAAAATCTTCATCTCTATTTAATTGAATTACTCATAAGAGTTATAAAATTATAATATCTTATTGATACAGGACTTTCAAGACACAGTAAATCTTCAAAGCACAGTCTGAGTTAAAAAGTCCTAAATCTGTATGATGATGATCTTAACTATTTAGTTTCCATAGCCTTGTTCATTCTAGTGTTTTCAAGAAGAAAATGAAAATTATGTTCCATGATATGTTTAATCCCACGTACTTTACAATTGTGATTAAAAGTATGTAGTTCTGCTGGAATTATGCCAGTTTATAGTCCTTTCTCTTTACATAGTGGAGAGATGGAAAGATGTACACTGAAAGATGACTCTCATGATTAGACAAGTTACTCAAAATTATTTTAAACATTCAGAATCAAATAGTTCATTATTTTTATTGAATATTCTTGTGAGTGAAGGTTGAATCTCAAAAGTCTTGGAGGTCTGACTTGTATAAGTATCCAAAATTTCGTATGTTTACCTAATCCCCAACCTTTTCTTTCCCTTTCTTGCTCCTCAACTCTTTTCCAGTCCCCTTAAATGCATAAGAAATTTCAGGGAGGATTGCTGTGCCCTTTTTCCCCCCCCTACATCCTACCTAGCTAGTCTAACATCAAGGGCCCTTCGTAGTACAAGTACACATCTTTCCACTAACATTGGCAAGATCGGTTGTTGCCTGTTTTAAATTGTGACTCCTTTGTGGTTTTACTTTCTCGGTTTGTCTCTGCTAAAAGTTTACGTCACATGAGAACAAAACCTTGAGGAGTTATATTAACAAATACAATGTTACCTGAAACTTGGGAATCCATGTAGATAGGGCCAATCCTATTCAGTAACACAGCTCCTCAAGGCTAGATTCTAACTCAGTGTAAATAAGGCCGCGTCTAGACTTCACCCCTCTCTCAGCAGAGTGATATAAATTAGACGTTTCGAAAGTGCAAATGAAGTGGGAATTTCCCATGCTTCATTTGCATAATCGCATCATGCCTCTTTCGAACAAGCCCCATTTAGAAAGTAAAACTGCGGTCTAGATGTGGTTCTCTTGAAAATGGCGTGCTTTTTCGAAAGATCCTGTACTCATTTTTTCAGGAAAAAAGTGTGCCCCATTTTCGAAAGAACTGCGTCTAGACTGCGGTTTTACTTTAGAAATGGCACTTGTTCGAAAGAGCACTATGATGCAATTATGCAAATGAAGCACGGGATATTTAAAGCACTGCTTCATTTGCACTTTCGAAACATCTAATCCCTCTGCTGGCAGAGGGGTGTAGTCTAGACGTAGCCTTAGTGTTGAAGACCGCCCACACCTCCAGAATGTCAAGGTGTTTAAGGTGCTATGGAAGACTGTTTAGAGCTCACACCACCAAAGGGAGATTCTACTACCAAAGATAATAAAGGATAAGGGTGAACTATTTGAATCTGGGGCAGAAGAATAGGCTTCTGATTAAAGACCAAGCCTGAGAATCAAGAAATCTGTGTTAATTTTCTAGATGCTCTAAGTGACCTTGGGAGATTTTACTTTTTCTTTTTCCCGTCAGTAACATGGGGATAATACTTCACTGCCTCACGGGGAGTTTTGAGACCTCTAGATACTACGGTCCTGGGGAACATACTTAGGATGGATACAAGTTTAAATTGTCTTAAAGGAGCTGACTGAGTTCACCACTTTGCAGGGCTGATGGCATTATCCTAGTGATATTTTAGATTTTCTGTTAGGAAAGCCCATTTTGTGGCTAATTGTTGTTCTATGGTCATATAACATGCTTTCCAAACAGTAACCAGAATCAGACGATTATATCTCTTTTATTTAATCCCAATAATTTTACACCCTGACAAGCATTTAACAGGGCCATAACAAGGGGGAGGTAAGTGAGGCACTTGCCTCGGTTGCATAGCTGAGGCGGAACAGAAAAATAATATTGAAAACTGATTATTTTAAGACAGCTACTTATTTTAAGACAGTGCTGTTTCCCTCTCTCATCCATTAGCATCGGCCGGCCTGCAGTTTACATGTCAGGCTGCTTGCTGCTGAGGGGGGCGCAATTTTATATTCTTGCCTCAGGCGCAAAATTAGCTAGTTATGGCACTGCATTTAAGACACAAAAAAGATTGTCGTCTTGCTTGGTGACAATACTGTTATCTACCATAGTGAGAGAGACACATAATTCCTATATTCCCATCTACAATAAACTTGTTTTTGAAAATATTTTAAAGGCAAGGCCAATAACTGATATGCCCGCATATTGGCCTAACCTTATTGGCCTGAGACTTAATCTATGTGGGACTTTCACAAAGGAGAAAGTGATGTGGATTAGACTAACAAGAGAAGACAGGTAGGCCACAGAGATAATAGTTGAGTTCTAGCTTCATTTAGTTTCACTTAAAATAGAGGATTTGATTTTTTCCTAATTAAAAATGAAAAGGACAGCCAGAAAGAAAATCACAGGATTTTCCATTTTGTACTATAGGCATGCATGCCTAATAGATTCCCTTTCTCACAATAATTCACCATACAACAGACGCCTAGAATTTTAGGGACAGATTGTCAATGTTCCCCAAGGCTGGGTATACCTGTTCTTGGCACTATTTGTAGTGGAAAACCTAAGGAACTAAGTATTTATGCAATCAATAGATAAACTTTCTGGTCCTCTTGAAGTATTATATTGTTTCAGAAAATTTTTGAAAACCGTGTTTCATAAATGTGTTGTGCGCACCAAAATTGGCCAGCGTTTGTATTATTCAGTAAAAATTTAAGCGGATTGTTTATTTTTCTCTTCTACATGGTTTTTTAGTAAAATGGCATGTCAGATTATTAATTGGCACTACTGCTTTATTGTTTTTGTGTTATATCTGGTGTGTTACCTCTGAATTAAAGCTTACAATAAAAGTAGGATTAAGGAAGGAAAAGATTTAAATTATATTTGGTCATAGTGTATGGGGGGAGTGGGGCGGGTAGGGTAGAGAAAAAATATTTTAAAGACAATTTTCACTCATCTTAAATATCAAGATTTTCTTGGCAATTCTTTATTTTCTAACACCTTAAATATTAACGGATGTATTTAGGTTCAAGCTTTAATGAGCTAGAACTTATTTCATCAATTACCTGAAATGGAAACTTCAGTTTGGTAGGTGTGTGTGTGTGTGTGTGTGTGTGTGTGTGTGTGTGTGTGTGTGTGTGTGTGTATACACACACACACACATACACATGCAAAGTTGTGTATGTTACATTACTCTGGAAAGGACCAGTGTTAATGATGTCAATTCAATCAGAGTGGATGTGGTCCACTGCCAATAGTTGATGAGGTCTGAATAAGAAAAGAAGGAAAACTACTTTTTGTAGCTAGCCAATCCTAGTTTCTTGTCAGATCAGTTTGCATATGAACTCCAGTTCTGTGGTTTCACACTATCTGATTTTCAAGATTTCTTCCTCAACTCTGGCAACTTTCAACTCTGTTATTCAGTGCGTAAGGAGATACCATCTTTCCTATGGGTTATTTGAATGTTGTCTGTCTTGATCTCTGATTGTGTCCATTTATTTTTTTGCACAGACAAAGTTCAGATTGGCTAATGTACATGGCAGAGGGGCATTGCTGGAACATGATGGCATATAGCACCTAGTAGATGTTCAGATGAATGAGCCCCTCATGGCATGGCTGATGAGGTTAAGTCACATGATGGAGTCACTGATATGTGGACCAGTTGGCAATGGGGTTTGTTTGCAGGGATTAGTTCCTGGGTTAGTGTTTCTGTGGTGTAGTGTGAAGTTGTTGGTGAGAATTTGCTTCAGGTTGGGGATGGGGCTGTCTGTTAGCAAGGACTGGCCTGCCTCACAAAGTCTGAGAGAGTGAGGGATCGTCTTTCAGGTTAGGTTCTAGATCCTTGATGATGTGCTGCAGAGGCTTTTCCTGGAGTGCTGTAGGCGATGGGCAATGGTGTTCTATTACTTTCCTTGATGGCCCTGTCCTGTAGTAGGTGACTTCTGAGTACCCATCTGGCTCTGTCAATCTGTTGCTTCACTTCCCTGGGTGGTTATTGTAGTTTTAAGAACGCTTGATAGAGATCCTGTCAGTGTTTCTCTCTGTCCTAGAGACTGGAGCAAATGGACTGTTTTAGGGTTTGACTGTAGACAATGGATCATGTGATGTGTTGTGAATGAAAGTTGGAGGCATGTAGGTAAGTATAGCGGTCAGAAGGATTTCAGCATAGGGTGGTGTTTCTGTGACCATCACTTATTTGAACTGTATCAAAGAGGCTGAGAAAGTAGGTGCTGTAGTCCTCATGAAGAATACATCAAATTATGAACAGGAAGCTGCTAGGCAACACTCCAATACCATATTCCATAGGCTACTGATGAAATGGGTTCCAGCTTACAAAATCTTATTCCTAAATAAATGTGTTAAGTTTGTAAGGTGCCACAGGCCTCCTCATTGTTTTTGCTAAAGCAGGCTAACATGGCTACCCCTCGGAATGTTGTTTCTTTAGATTATCAGTGTAGTTCTTGATTTAATTTTGTTTTATTTTTTTACCATAGCAGCTAGGAATGCAAAATGTTAAATGGTTAACCAGTTGCTGAGTAAGCATTATCCTTCCAGGCATGCTTACCAGGTAACCAAAGGGCCTGGCCACCTATGGTAGCCAAACCAGCAGGACCCCACCCACAGAAAAGCAGCCCCCACAACTCCTGCTGTTTGTGCCTGCAGTAGGGCCAGAGTCACAGCAGCCCTCTCCCTCCCCGCTGCAGCCAGGGGTTAATCAGTTAGCTCCTTTAGGCAGTTTTTATATTCCCAGTAGCAGCAGTTCACATGTAAAAAGTATAATTTGTAACATGGGTAGAAATGCCAAAAAAGTGACACGCAACAGAAGATTCAAAATGATTTTTATCAGCTCTGCATGGTATGTTTGAGGCAGAGCAGATTGCGATAATATTTTTGTATGTATGTATGTTTGTTTGCATTTTGCCTAGTTTCTGCAGTTTTCAACATTGAACACTTACTAGTTAGTAATTTTGCTTTACTTTTCCAGAAGGAAAAAGTGCTATTAGTCATTTTACCTGCTGCCCCAAGTTTTGACTTACACTACGGCCACAATCTCTGCACATGCAGCTAGCTATACATACAGATAGTGGGTATGTCTACACTACAGAGCTTTGTCAGGAAAATGGACATTTTTCTGACACAACCTGAGTAATGTCCACATGGCAACTGTGTTCTTTTGAAAGTAAAAGAACAGAGGAGTTTTCTGGCATTGGTAATCCTCTTTCTACAAGGAAGAAGCCTTTTTCCAAAAGAGCTCTTTCGGAAAAAGGCGTGTGTTGATGGGGAAGAGGGAGTTCTTTTGCAAGAAGAAGAAAGAGGAAAAAGCATAGGTGCCACCCATAGTAATCACAGCTTAAATGCAAGATAATGTCCATTCAGTGTGGACCATATCTGTCAAAAAAAAAAAAAAAAAAGATCACTTTTTTGATGTGCTTTCACAGTGTGGACACTCTTTCGGAAGAAGGTTTTTCGGAAAAGCTTCTTCTGAAAGAAGCCTGCAGTCTAGACATAGCCACAGTCTGTGCAGTAATACCCATAAATGCAGGGGATGCAACTGGCATATACAGAATTACATCAGAGATTGGACTTTCTTGGTGAAACATTTGACATTTTTGCTTACAGGGTGTCAGTTCACCAACATTGCAAGTCATTGAGTGATTGTGCAAAGTTGCAATGAATAAATGCAGACCACAATCTGAAAATCTAGCTTTTATTATCTAATGAGGTTCTGATGATCAGGTAGTATTAAATCTTTGCTAGCATTGACACAAAGTTTGCCTCAATGGTTCATTTTCATGGTAGGTATGACTATAATAAGGCTCTGCTTTTTCATCTTTCTTGGCTGAGTTAGACAACTTATGATTCTGGACTTTCCTGTTCTATATTGTCAGTTGATTCTGGCCTTTCATATAATAGTAGACTCCAAAGGCCTGGCTTAGGAAGTCCAGAATGTTGCTTCATGTTAGGAGTCTCTTTTGGAATAACTATAATGTATCATGTAATGTGAAAAATAAAGTGAAAAATATTAAGTTTCTTTCCCCCTCCTTGTTGGTATCTTAATTCCCTTTGTGATTAAGGCTAGGAAATAGCATGATTTAGTCAAAATGGGAAGCACATACTGGTATCTGATACCTCTTTTCAGGTTCCAGCTAGCTGCTGTGAAAAAGAACCAGGAAATGGTGTATCACTAGCTAGGAGATTCAGAATTGGATTCTGTGAATTGTTAAACTCTCTCAACTGCCACTGAAAGAATCTCACAATCTCTTCACATACTTGTTAAACAAGAGGGATGACAAAATTATATCATGATGGTACTCTGCAGGTGACAAGTGTAAGGTAGAGGAGCAGTTAAAACATTCTAAGTCTTTGAGATCATTTCAAAAATAATGAATTAAACCAGTTCCAGAGCCCCGTCAGGTCCTGAGGACAAATCAGCCACATCTCATGGCCAACAGCATCACAGCCTGTTTAGATCCAGTAGTATCATTGTGGATGCCTGACTACTACTCATTTCCCTGAGGAAATGAAAAGCTAATGAATCGTCTGTGTGCCATGTCCAGTTCCTGAAGCCTGACTGATTCTGGTTTAGAAAAACTGGAGGAGATAAAATACTGTTAGGGTTGGCAGGCTATCACTTTCTCAGTGATCTTCTGCGGAAAGTTACAGTCTGGCAAGTAATTGGTGAGGTTGTTAATCCCTAGTGACAGTTTTTCTGAGCCAAGGCCAGGCCATAGCATAGTGCAACAATAACCGTCTGTTTGACCTCCCTACGGGAGGCATTAACAATTCCTGCCAATAAAGGACTAAGGTATTCCCAACTGACATGGGTCTAATCCACAGGTGGCTGAATGGACATTTACAAGTGCATTTAAATTGAGTCGTCTGCTTTGATATTGCAACTACTGAGACTGACCCAAATCTAGTCTCTCATTTGCAGAGATGATGAGAAACTCCTCATGGGGAGAAGCAGTCAACTCTAAAACCTTGTATATTAATGGGGAGACCCATGACTTGGCATAGGTCTGCTAGAAGGATTTTGCAGATGGTATTCTTGCTATTTCTCAGAGAAAGCAGTTCTTCCTCATCTCAAATTATTGAGACCTTTGGTTTTAGTGCTGAAGGTCACAGACTGAGTCCCCACTGATAGCTACTGTATTTCTGCAATAACTGGTAATTCGGTGGGACAGAGGCATTAGAGTTAAATTGAATTAAAGAATGAAATGTTTGTCTTTACCACAACTCTTGGATAAGTTAATAAAAAGATCCCTCTGGCACAATTAGGAGATTTGCATTTAGTATACAATTGATAGTTTAGTTTCCCCTTCTCCTGTTTTATCTATTACAGGCCAGTCTGCTTCCTCTTATCACCAGCCTTTGTACAAATAACCACCGAACACACCCTTTGCTTCTCCTTATCCTGAGGGAGCAGGTGGATTGAAAGGCTCAGTCAATGAGAGATGCTCTGTCTTCCTGCTCCCCTCCACTGTCCCACCTATAAACTTAGAAATTGCCTACTTCCACTTATGATTCTTTTCCCCTCTTCTTAACTTCACCCATATCAGTCTTGTTTCGAAACCTGCCCCACTCATTCCAGGTTGTCACATTATGTCTATGACCAGGGCATGTATCCACTATACCCTATTTAGAGCTTTGATTTCTACATTTAAAACATTCTCCTGTCACTTAGAACCTGTTCTTCATGTGTTTGAGTCAATTCACTTCATTAGCTATTCCTGATTAACACCAACATGAGTGAAGAATCTGGCCTACTGATTTTTGACACTTTGCCTTTTTTTAAAATGCATGGTTCAGTGTTACACTTTAACACGGGTTGGGGGGGAGAAACCGTGCTATTACTATTGTTCTTTCCTTAAAACACCCCATTATGATATGCTAGTGGAAGTATGGGTCAGTGGTAAGGCATCAGACATAGATGAGCTGTGTTCTATTGTCTGTCTCTCCTATGGATCAGCAGTGTGAACTGGGAGAGCTCATTTAACTTTCTTCCTCAGTTTCACTATATCTAAAATAGAGAGATGGTTGAAAATCACAGTATCAGTGCTAAGTGGTTTTATTTGCCAGGCAGTATATCCACTGTAAACCACAATTTGAGACAATAGTCTCAGTCCTTATTCTCCATTCCCTTCCTTTTATGAATTCAAGTCAGGCCATCAGCATTAATTTGACATATTTCTTGTGGTTTATTCTTAAGCCCATCCCTCGCCAACCATCTTGATTTTTGAGTTACCCTAAGCCTACTGCAAACAAACAAATCATAGAAATTAAAAAGTAATAAAACTGTTGTTGGCTTCATATAATAAATGTTATCCAGTATTTAAATGACAATTATTTCCAGAAACTTGGCAATTGTAGCCATACAAATGATGAAATTGATTCCCGTCACAGTCTATCTTTGTCTGGAAAGGAAATGCCAGTAGTGTTTGAAAAATGGATTAGTAAGGACCTTGGTTCACTGAAGGTGGCTCATATGTTCTATTTGCTAACACAGCATCTTACTAGAGAAAAAAATAAGTGCAGCTTTTCCCTATCCCAGATTATTTTCTCTACAAATCTTTGGAGCAGGGGCATGTGGAATTAGTTTAAACAAAGCCAAACTCTGATCCTTTGACCACCTCGTCTTTCCTCTGCTGTTTTGTCTATGCCTGCCTCAGAATATGTCGTCAAATTTCCTTTGAGCTCAGAAGGTAGGGGGAAGAAATGGTGATTCTCTTGCTTTCTCTGTTTTAAGGGAATAATTTAAAACAGATGTGCTTTCAAAAATGGTACAAGTTTGTCTTGTAAAATATTTGTAAAGAAAAATAGCCAGAGGATCTCCTAAAGTAATCACTGCTGAGGTTTGGAGATGTCACAAAGGGCATTTTTTATTATATTGATATAATTCGTTTCTCTCATAATTTGATTATAAATCAAGACACATTTATAACAAGAGCAGCATCTGAGAATGTAAACCAAAGAAGCAGAACTACATATAGTATAAAGAGCAGAAAGCAGCTATGACTTGTGTGATTTGTTTGTTTCCTCCTATATTAAAAACAGATTTTTTTGATATTCATCCAATAGTGCATGAGTGATTTCTGCTTGAGTGAATAGTGCAGACTTCTTTCATAATGACATTGTAGTGATATGAAAAGTAAAACGTTAATCTGCATTTTCTGGGCTACATGAAATACACTGGATATATTGTAAATCCAAAGGTGCTCTAGTGTATCTGCAGTGAATTACTGCTGTCAATGGCAAGCTAGAAAAGAATGAAATAAATATCTAGGAAGTCACTCAGACTCAGTAATGCTGTATAGCTCGGCACACATTTTATTTCAATGACTTTGATCATCAGAGAATATTTTTGCTTGATTAATACATTATTTCAACTAACAGCAGCTCATTATTAACTTCACAAATTGAGGATACAATCTGACTCTTATAAGTGGGTTCAAAAAAACCTTACATCTTTTGTGACCCATGTAAATACATGTTTTATATTTACAGCTTTTAAAATACGTTAAATCATTAGCAATATTTTTGCCATATATATCCCTCATATGATTGCTGCATTACAGCCAACCCATGTTTTGTGTCTCAATTCTTCTAACATCTTCAGAAGAAATCTTGACACTGAAATTTTTGAACCAGTTGTTGCCCTTGGGACATGGACAAGCAATTTAAAATAAAGTGGCCAATGGTGTGGATATAAAATGGGGAGAAGGAGTCCCTACACAGAAGAAAGATCCGACCTGAGAGCCGTATCTAATCATCGGTGGATCTCTAGCCACAAATCAGGCATACACAATTTAGGGCCAAACCACGTATTTGAGTAGAATAGTGGAACAGATATACAGTTAACAGCAAGTTTCAACAAACCAACCCTCCCTAACCCGAAGAAAGGAGATGGAACAGTTCTCTAGATACATAAGGTATATACAAAGCCTGAGGCGATCGATGCCTGCGACCTTCAACCCTCGGGCTATTTGTAAGCCTCTGGGGAGGACAAGCAGGGAGATCCCACGGTAGTGAGTCCTCTGTGAAGAGACGACCCCGATATGGATCCTCGATCTGGAAAGGAATCCCACCTGGACACAGTCTGATCCATCCTTCGACAACACCGTCTGATCCAGTAGGCGGGTAATCCAATGAAGATGATAGGAAAAGAGAGTCCCGGTTCCAGTGACCAATGCAAACAGGAAAACCTTGTGGGTATTTACCACACAAGGGTAGCACAGTTCAAAAGTCCAGGCCTCTGATTACATAGATGGTATCCAAGCTTCAGGCAAACAATACAGAGGAGCAACAAATGAGTAGATCCAAGGCTGGGGAATATCCAAGGACCCGAGCCCTTGATACCTCAGGGCTTTTATTGGCCCAGAGGCGGGAAAAGTATGTTAATGAACCTAGGTGTTGAGTGCAGCTTCCTAGGGGCTGAGTGCACCTTTTTTGGTGCTGAGTGCATCAGATAGTAACGGGTGCACAGCCTGTTTGAGAGGGGTACACAAGGTAGTACTGTGTGCAAATTAACAGTTTGAGCGGGAAAACCTCCATCATGTAGAGAAAAGGAACTGTCTTTCAAAATGGAATCCACTGAACCAAACTATAATATAGCCCCCTTTTCTAGGGTAACACAGTGTCTCTTGAGAAACATTGGATGTTTAAATGCTAGATTATGTCCCTTATTCGAACTGGTTTATAAGGAAAAACCGAAAATGACACCAAAGTATTTTCCACTAATAAACTATTGAACATTAATGGAAAAAGTAATAGATAGATAGAATGCAACACAGAGCAATTTGATTATCTAGAGTCTTGCACAAATATAAAATGTATCTGCATGCACATCTGTATCCACAAAAATGAGCTGT
This sequence comes from Pelodiscus sinensis, assembly GCF_049634645.1. NCBI lineage: Eukaryota > Metazoa > Chordata > Testudines > Trionychidae > Pelodiscus > Pelodiscus sinensis. The sequence continues at coordinate 71,829,090 of NC_134716.1, forward strand.
GGATATCCATAGATTTGCAGGGCTCTGTGGTTTTGGGTCAGATACAATAAATAGTTAATTTTTACTTTGTTTTAACTTTACATCTTCCATTACAATCTACCCAAACATTTTTGCTTTTCAAAACTTTACTAACCTTGAAAAGCATCTTTTTAAATAAAACACTCTTAAGAAAATACATTCTAGGCAGGATGACAGTGTAATATATTGGGCTTACTTAAAAACATCCAAATCACAAGTGTTCTGAGAGAGGCCACAAGAAAATGACTTTTTGCCATTGCAGTGGCAGAGTTGTTACATGCAGCATTTCTCAGTGGTAGAATTTGATGGCATGTAGATCTGATGCTGTGTAGCTACTGGGTGGGAATTCTCCAGGGGAGGAGAGTATCAACATGAAATGTTATGTCCTGAGGAGTGGTCCTTTGGGTGTGTATGTTTCATCTGTTCAGCTGACTGTTTCTTCAGGAGGAAAAGAAAAATCTGACAAAACATTGCTCTTAGTAAAACCATCAGCATGATAACGACTTGTAAGAGATGATTCCCAGTTTTCAAAAGCAAGTGGTCACAATAATGTGGTAATTTTTCTCACTCACATTCACACTCTGATGAAAACAAGAACTCTCAACCAGGCTTATAGCTATTGACATTGCTTCATACTGATTGTACAGAGGAAAGGTGGGTCAGGTAATATAATTTAGTGGACCAACTGCAGCTTTCACGTTTACGCAGAGCTGCTCTTCTCCAAAATTGGGCAAGATTGAAAGTGTTTCTCTCACCAAGAAGTTGGTCCCAATAAAAGATATTGCCTGACCCACTTTGTCATAGCCATGTTAGTCCTAGGATATTAGACACAAGCTGACTGTGCAGCTAGATGTTCTAGGCCTCACAGTGACAACATGAAGTGATAATCCTGGATGCTTATCATGTAGATAAATTAATTGCTCTTTGAATCAAAATCCAATACAATTTGGAAACCTAACTATGCAAGTAATCAAACTACTATATGGAATACCCTTTCCTGGACATTCCCAGAATCTATCTTTCTTTTTGTAGCTGACTCATTAAAAGCCTCTGAAGCAGCATACAGTGCATGTCATAAGAAAGTTGTAGCAACACCTTATGTAGACTGTATGTACAATGACACTTGGGGCAAAAGGAACATTGACTGTATTCATTGGACTGATTGTTGAGGTCACTGATATGCCTGACAATTTAGACACATGTCTGTCTGCTGCTGAATAGTGCACAGACGTTTGTCTGGGGAGACTGCACCTGCCATGATGTGGGTGTATCAGGATGCCCTAACAGGCTATATGTTTTACTGGAATGTTAATGGATGAGAACAGCATAGTGAGTGCAGCGGGGGCCACCAGTGTAAGCATTTCTTTGTGTGCCTATACTATTCAGACCTGAAAGGAGGAGCTGCAAACCTTCCTAATATATTCAGATTAATTTGGCATTTCCCAATATTGTGTCAATACAATTGAAAGTAATACCTGCCTGATGGTGTGAGAAGGGGGAAAAAAATCTTATATGGAACTTGACAGGTTACTTTCTGAGGTCAGCAGCCTGTCCTCAGGACCTGAAGTGTGTCTGGTTCGTTACTCCCTGTACTTCCAAAGGAGTTTTTATCTCGTAATGTGGAAACCCACATTGACTGAAGAAAGTGAGCTCAGAAATCTGAGCTGTAATATAGTTGCCTGACTCTTATCGGTGACCAGAGTTCACAGGATATGAAATTGGCATCCTCAAGATAATATACCAGTGAGCGGAACTTGAGAAATATGTATTTAGAAAATGGTTACAATGGCAAATTAAGCTATGCTCCATTGTGTACCCAGTTAATATTTTGAATATTGCGTAGACAGCCTAGAGGGAAAGAATTGTAGTATCTAAGTCTAGGTCTTCTCTGCAAGGGTAAGTCAGAAAAAGAAACACAATTTGCAATATTCAAATTGCGTATCTTTTTCTGCTTTACTGTTGAAAGAGGCTTTTCCAAAATTTGGTGCATTTACATGGTGCCTAATTTCAGAAAAAAAAATGCTTTTTGCCACATCCCTTATTCCTCATAAAACAAGATTTACAGGGATGGCAAAAGAGTGCGTCCGCTTTTTCAAAAAAAAAATCCAAAAAAGCAGACGTATAGTCTAGATGAAGCCTAAGATACTACCATGTGGTAAGAGTTTTTAAATTCTGACTTTTTACTGTTGAGCTCTGTGTATGTCTGTAATATGTATGATTTTAAAATATACCTCAGAAATATTTAGGACAATTACTATGGTCAAAAAAGTTTTCACTCAATTATTGTTGCAATTCCCTTTTTTATTTTTCAGGATAGTGAAAAAAAAGGATTTATGAATAAACTCTATGCCATCCAGGAGGTGTGTATCAGTGTCCAGAATGTCCTTGATGAAGTGGCTTCCTTTGGAGAAAGGATAAAGAAGTGAGTGCTGACATATTGGTGCTGGATTGCTCTCTGATGGTGTTCACATTTTTTTTTTCTCCAACCAAGCTGCAAAATGTTACATTCTTTTGGCAGAGGATGGCAGTTTTGGATGATGTATTGCTTAAACCTCATCATTATTTACTTTGCTTTATGCTGGCCCTTGGATGCATGAAAGTCCTGTCATTTTAATTCTGGAATTTAGAAATATATGAATTGGAAAAGAATCAGAACTGTGGCTTTGAAGTAAGAAATAAGATTATCTTTCTGTCGAGACATAACACTCTTTCTAACCTAGACATTAAAAACAGCAATACAAAGTCATGATGAAATAAATAGACCTAAATAAATATTTCAGAAATTTTAAATATACACATGTATTCTGTTACTAGTAAGGTTTTATATAGATTCGTTTCTCACCCTATTTTATGTGCAATTTTTTTTATTCTTTCAACATAAAATACAATTCACATACTTAAATCTTTAAAAAAATAAGCACTGGTTAAAGCTATACAGCATATGTATGGATTGTTTTGGAAAACAAAATTATGCAGTGTTTGCATGTGATTCTGGCCTGTAACAGAAAGTTTGGTATGTGGTTGGCATGTTAATGAATGAGTAATTTAATGTTTATTAAAGAGCAGAAACATTCCATAAAGATTCTCTCAATTAAAAGACAGGGCTAAATTCAGCCTGGACTTCTGCCAGCAGAATGTCAGGTACACGTTCCCTCTCCTTTCAAAGGGATATTTGCAGCCAAAAACGTAGGGTGCTGCACTGATTCAGAGCATCCCCTCAACAGCCTCTATCTGTAAGGTTCCGGCAGTGCATTCAATGAAATCTAGAGATCAGGGTGACAGTGTAAGTATTATTTTCCTGCCTCATTGTGAATACTCTCCTGGGTACAAAGATACAGGCTTCACACATCTCTGTACAAAGTTTGGTGAATCTAGCATATGTGGTCATTTGTGTCTCATGCTTATGAGACTGCCATATGTGCAGACTAGATTGATCTGATGGTCCCTTCTGGCCTTAAACATTGTGATTCTATGAGGATGGTGTTACAGAAAGTCGTAGTTTATAAATTTCAGAAAAGACTTTAAAAGAAGAACCTGAGAGATCTTCCCATGGGAAAATATGCCTAAAAGTGCACTTTGCAACTTTATACCAGGCTAGACACACACCAGCAGAGGTAGGCACGGACACTTCATACTGGGCAAGCTTTAAGAACAAGCCCTCTTTTGGAAAAAACTTTCATTAAAAAGCTGCATAGGGAAGTTATCTTGATGATTATTTTTTGAAAAATTTGGAATTAATTTCTTTGCTCCATTGTATAAGAAAGCAACATAATTTGCTAAACAAGTGTGATTAATGACACTTCCTATAAATCTTTGTAATGTGTTCCTAAAAATGTAAAAGGAAAATTGTACTGAATACAGTGCTAACACAGCACATAAGGAGGTTTGCTAAGTGAGGTGCCAGTGTTCCCACACATGGGGTGTTTGTGATCCATAGCACCCAATGCAAGTCACAAGAATGCGAGCAGACCCTCAACCTTCTGTTCACCCCAGATATACGCAGAAGAAGGAAAAAGAGCAGGTGTCCCCCAGGATTTAGGGAGTGATCCTACAGCAATTGACACTTACATAATGTTCACTCTGGAGACAAGTCAAAATTACTGGGGAGGAAAAGACAAACAACCGAAAGAAGCCAGAGATCATAATAAATTATAGCTAGCAATCCAGGCAATAGTAATTATTTAACCCTGGAAGCCAGAAACATTTAGCCAAAATGATCCAGGTATATATCTGGCAATAATAATTTAAAGGGACACTGTCAATTGGTTCAGAGCCAAAAACATACATATGGGAAGGCAAATGCCAGAGAGCACCCTTGTGGTCGTTGTAACTTGTATAACAATTCCTTTTAACCAAACTCCATTGAACAAAAGTTCCCCTGGGATTTTTTTAAATTGGTCTTCCTGACCTTCATTTCTTCACTGCATTTCAGGGTGGGGGACCCAGAACAAAGCTGCCTCCAGATTAGTTGACTGGCATTTCCTTTTCCCCCATATCTCAGGCTGCTCAGCAGTTGATTACACTTTGAGATCTAGGACCCACACTGACGGGTTTTTTAATCTGAAGGTTTTCATCAACCCATTCCCCTGAAACTTTTATTGGAGCCCAACTCCTCTTCCCCCCCCCCCCCCCCATCTTTGAATGAATAATGCCCCTTCCCATTTTTCTTAGGCTGGTACAGCGTGGTTTCCTTATTGTATTTTCATTTCTCTTTAACCACTTTGTTTTTCCCTCCCCTTTTTTCTGTCCCCACCCCCTTTTTTTCCTGTCCTTTGCTGTCCTGTTTATTTTTCCCCTTCCCTTTCCTCCTTATATTGCCACTCATTTAGCAAAACTACCCATCGGACCTAATTAACTAACCCACTAGCAGTTGTGTGAAAGAGTCACCTACCTTGTGTACCCATGTTTGTTCACTCAGTCCTCCCCCATCGTGATTAAATGATCACTGATGGAGAGTGCTGCCACGTGTTTAAGAAAAGTGCCCTCTGAACAGCTTTTAGCTTCTTTCTCTGACCATGTATTTCATGCAGAACACAGGGGAGAATCAAATCAGATGATCCAAACAGGGCTGTATAATCTCATTCCAGTTAAGAGTGGAGGGATCCCTTGAATTCTGAGCAAATGAACAGAGGACAGAGGTCTGACAAAAATAGGGGAAAATATTGGAACTTCCAATGCTATAAACACTGGTTTTTCAGTGGCATGCAGGCACTTGTACCTTCTATCCCAGGCACTTGTACCTCTAAGTCCCAGTTTCATCTTCTCAGGGGGTCCCAGATCTCCAACATATTCAGCATCCATGCATGCTTACAGTCCTCTCACTGCTGAAGACTGTTCCATTTACAGCTGTAATCTACCTGCTCATTGTTTGTTCTTAGTTCTGTGAAGTGATTAGGCTTCTGACTTATGTTAATTTTTCATTCAGTACATTCAACTGGACTGTACCATTCTTAAGCTGGCTGGCAATTGTTGCCCTCTGTGTGTTCACAGTCATCCTGTATTTCATTCCACTGAGATACATTGTCCTTGTCTGGGGTAAGTAAAGCCTTTTTTTAACTGTCTGTGCCACTTAGAACAAACTGTTTTTTAAGGGATGAGTTATACTGTCAGTAGTTTTCAGTATTTATGGTCACAAAGCTATTCCATGATGGAAACAGACAGGTTAGTTAAACATCACAACTGTGTAAAGATTTAGGCCCACCTGCAAAGTGCATTTTTCTTGTCTGGCATTCTAGGCTTCAGCATACTATAAACATGCAGCCATGAGGATTCTTCATATATCAAAGTGTAGCTTTGTCTAGATATTACTCTGATTTATTTTCACCACTTATACACAAACAGGGGCATTTCAATCTATATAGTGCATTTAGGACAATATGTTTTTGCTGCAGCACTTTATCTTGTGAAAGTGTATGTAAAGCTTAGACACCTGCTTAAAGGGTCACCTTTAGGATAACAAAAACATATATGCTATTTTACTGGTGGATACTGAACAAAAGGGAGTTGGAGTTTGGGGGATTTTTCTGAGACACTTTAACCTCTCACTTAGGCTTTCTTTGCACTTATTTAGAAAAGCTACCTATAATATATCAGTTACAGAGATTGCTCAATGTTTTAATACATTTTTAACACAAACCCATCCCTGTTGCAGCTGTACCTGCATTCTATAAGTACACACCTTGTACAGAGAAAATAGTCTCAATTAAGTCTATGGGAGTGTGTCTTGTAGAATTCATTGTTCAGACTCAATGGCAACACACAAAATCACAGAAATGACTTCAAATAGTTTATTATATTTTCTAAATCAAGACTAGAAAATTTGAAGCAAATTGGGTGAAGGTGGAATATTTGTAGTCTTTACTAAAAGACCCAACACCAAACGTGATTATACAGTTCAGAAAGCTTGTAGTTGATGAGCTATGAACACAGAAGAAATAGGGAGCAGTTAAGAAAAATCTAGAAAAAATGAAAGCATCAGGAATGAGGAGTTTCTTGTTCAAGGATTTCATCTGATTTCACACTTCTACTGCTAACACTGCCTTGGCATGGGGTAGTCTTTTAGTTTTTTACAAAATTCCATTTTTCTCTCACATAGACTTTTGACTGAAGTTTAAACTTTTGGCTTAAGTCCAGTAAACTGCTCTTGAAATGGAACTCTGCAAAAAACACACACTCATTTTCACTTTATTTGGTGTATATTCAACTTATCTTCCCATTCATTTTTTTTCTGCATTTAAAGATAAATACTTCTTTTTATTTCATTTTTTAGTGAAAGATAGTTGGTCACCTCTAGGAAAGTAATTTGAGTTGCTTTGCAAATTCATGTGGCCATGCTGCTGTTTGTTTAATGAGGCAACTCTTCACCTAAGAAATGTCCTCCATGCAATGTCAGATAGCATCTGCATCACTAAATCTTTCTCTTTTTGCACCCATAGACTTTTTTCTCTGAAACCTCTGTTCCAAAGGATTCTTTGCTTTTTCCTCTACATAAACTTAGAATTCTTAAACATGTCCAGTGTCTCTTATGGTCCACTTGCAATCTAATTCTGTTCAAAATTGTGTAGCACCACTATGGCTAATACAGATGCCTAAATGGAAGAGTAATGTTAGGAAATTATTGGTGTATTTTTAGCTTTTATCAAAATGCTTCATCTTAAGCATTTTGAAAAGGCTTAATCACACCATTTCCTCTTACTCTCCGCTTCCTCCCACCCATTCTGCATTTCTGCTGTTCTGTTCCCCACCCCACCCTGTGTCAGTCCTCTGCTTCACCCACTCCTTTTTTTCCACATGGTTCCTGGTTACCTTCTTGAATGCTTCAGTCCCAATGGTAGCTCTTGTCCAGCTGCAGCCTCCAGTCATGGAGAGTGACTCTTGCCTCTTACTCCTCTTATGAGGTAAAATTAAGAGGAGGATCCTAGGGTTGTACATCCTTATTTATAGCTATTTTCACAGATGTCCAGACTCTTCTGGTGCTACCAAGAAGCAACTGGTCCTATATGGTCTGTGAGCTGTTGATGGAATTACAAATAGGTAGTCCACTGCCCACAGTTTTAGAATATCTTGGTTAGACACTTGATTTCTCAGTGCCTCCATGCTGGATTGGGTCTTCAGTTGGATGTGATTGAGTATTAAAATTCTCTATTCACTAATTTTAATAAGAGATAGAATTTCAAATCTTACACCAGTTACCAAATTTACTTCCATAGATTGCAAATTTCTTCTCTCTTCATGCCTTGCACTTCTGGGCAATTGTGTAGGATTGTCGATTCGCTCTGTGGAGGGCCAGCAGTGTTTCCACTGCTGTTCTGCTATGCACATTCTGTTAAAGGCATGAAATTTTATAACCTGGCCAAATTTCCATAGATGATCTACCAGCAAAAGCTGAAAAATTGAATCAGTTTATATCCCAGCTAGCTAACCCCAAACCAGAGCAGGCCATGTTCATGTCCCAGCTTACTGAGGTAATGTGATCTGGGAGACTAATGCCACTGTGGGCTCTGCTTTGACATATTTTGTTTGTACATACTTTGGGTATGAATGTTTTAGGCCCGGTATCTAATGATGCAATAGCAACTGTAATTTGGAAATGCTGTTTTAGCTTAGTTTTTCTAAGCTGTGTGTGGTGCCTTTGAACTCTGGTTGTTGATTTGAGGAAACTAGTGCATCTTTTATTTTGTGCAAAAATAAACTATCAAACCTTGCATTCTAAAAGTATTCCAAAGTTAAAATATATATTAACATCCCTCAAAGAAAACTGCAAAAGGAGCTTGAATATGGCCCAGGGGTTCTGAAGCAGAGAAGTAAAGATTACTACCTTGATTTACTGTAAAGTAAAGCAGAAAACTTAACAATTGCCTCTAGAGCTGATAGACAGTGAATTTTCATTTTGT